>NW_024466508.1:602500-942142 GCF_017591425.1 Ochotona curzoniae
GGCTGGAGCCAGAAGCTCCCCCGGGGTTGGCCTGCTGGGGCAGGACACACACAGCGCTCCAGCTGGGATCTGCTGTCTTCCAGGTCTGCGAGGGCCAGAAGCCTGAACCCACCTCAGACCCTGGGGGCATGGGCCAGGGGCATCTGAAAGCTGACTTCAGAACACCACCAGATTAAAAGCTTGGGCAAACAGCAGAGGAATGCTAACCAGCAAGCGTGCAGCTCTGAGTGCAGGGTGAGGACAGGGCAGCCCCTCAGCCAGTGGCCTGGGGCAGAACCCAGAAAGCAGAGTGGATGCGATATGAGTGAGGTACGGGACTAGCTGTGGGGGCCACAGCACGGGGGCCAGCAAGCTGAAAACCCCCTGCCCCGGTAAGGAGAGAAGCCACCGCATCTGTGGAGCGGCTGCAGGGCCGTCCGGGTCAGGCCTGGGTTCTGCCACCCTGGCCAAATAGGGTCAGAGCCCAGCACAGCCTGGCAGTTAAAAGTATCAAACTTTAGCTAAAGTCAGGAAACAAAACTTTTACCCTCCGGGGTTGGGGCCAACATTGAAGGGTAGCCGGTTAAGCCTCACCAGCAGCACTGGCTGCCCCATGTCCCGTCCAGCTCCCCACCTGTGTGCAGTGGGACGGCCCAAGGCCTTGGGACCCTGCACCCGCGTGGGAGACCCGGAAGAAGCTCCTGGCTTTGGATGGGCGCAGCACCAGTCACAGCGGTCACTTGGGGAGTGAATCATCGGAGGGAACATCTTTCTGTCTCTCCTCCTCTCTGTATATCTGACTTTGCAATAAGAATAAAATAAATCTTTTTAAAAAATAAAATAGAAAAAATCTGCTATGACAGAAACACAGCCAGCAATGCTGTAGACCAAGGTCCCCTGGGGCAGCGTGCAGCCGCGGCAGGGCAGCCCGGGGCAGGCAACCGTGGGGTGTCCTGTGGGCTTGGGCCAGTGCATCAGGCTGCGGGAAGCTCTCCCACGTGACACCAGGTGCTGCCAGGAGCTGCGCAGGGGCAGGGAGGCAAGGCCAGGTCCCCCAGCCCTCCCTGTAACGAGACGCTGAGTGACCGAAGGACTGTGGACACTCAACTGGAGCAGGTGGCAGAAGCAGGGAAGCCCTAGTGGTCATAGTCCAAACACACTGGACCCATCTGCCCCCGCCCCTTCCCCCCTCACCCCTGCTCTCTGCCCCGGCCCCTTCCCCCATCACCCCCTGCTCTCTGCCCCTTCCCCCATCACCCCTGCTCTCTGCCCCCGCCCCTTCCCCCATCACCCCCTGCTCTCTGCCCCTTCCCCCCATCACCCTTGCTCTCTGCCCCCGCCCCTTCCCCCATCACCCCTGCTCTCTGCCCCGGCCCCTTCCCCCCATCACCCCTGCTCTCTGCCCCCGCCCCTTCCCCCATCACCCCCTGCTCTCTGCCCCTTCCCCCATCACCCCTGCTCTCTGCCCCTTCCCCCATCACCCCTGCTCTCTGCCCCTTCCCCCATCACCCCCTGCTCTCTGCCCCCGCCCCTTCCCCCATCACCCCCAGCTCTCTGCCCCTTCCCCATCACCCCTGCTCTCTGCCCCCGCCCCTTCCCCCATCACCCCTGCTCTCTGCCCCTTCCCCCATCATCCCCTGCTCTCTGCCCCTTCCCCCATCACCCCTGCTCTCTGTCCCTGGCTCAGTCACAGGTTGCCCAGGCGCCCCTAGAATCAGGCAGGGGCCAGAGGAGAGCACTCCGGGAAGTGGCCTCGACCCTCAGCAGGGACAGGAAGTCCTCCTCTCCTGCCCCCGGCTGGGTCCCTTCCTGGACACTAGGGGTGGCAGTCCCACCTGCAACCCAGGCAGGGTCCCTGGGAGCCCTTAGGTCTCCAGACCTCCCATCCACAGGGTCAGGGTAAGCATGCGGTCGGCTGGCCACCAGGAGGGGCCGCAGCACCTTCTGTAGCCTGCAGCTGCGCATTCGGATCCTAAAGCAAACACTGACTCCGCGGCTCCAGCAGGCGCAGCTTCTGCTGTCCCCTCCAGGTGACAGCACCTTAGAACTCTCCAGAAAGCAGACCCAGGAGCCAAAGTGCTGCTCCTCTGTGGGTCAGGGGCTGCAGGGGACCCTCCTACACAACACCACACACAGCACAGGCACATGAACACACACTCACACACGTGTGTGCATGCTGCTCTCACCTGCAGGGGCCTGTGAGCCCTCACTTGGCATGGGTGCCCTGGCTGGCTGACCAGCCTTCGTCCGTGGCTTGTGCCTCTCGCTGGGCTGCCCTGCGGAAGGGGTGACTGAGCGTGTGGGTCTGTGTGAACCTCGGCTCTCTCAGCCGGCCTGTTCAGGCCCCAAGGAGCACTAGAGGCAAGTGGCCCAGCCAGCCGGAAACTGTGCCAAGCTCCAGGCACAGGACCCTCAGCCCAGGCGCTGTCCACCTCCTCCCGGGGAACAAGGGCTAAGCACGAGGGCGATGGTGGGGTGCCCTGGGCAGGGCTGGGCCAGGCAAACCAGTCCAGCCAGTGTGCAGAGCTGGCGTTTATGGGAACCGCACTCCAGCCCCAGGCTGGGGAAATGTTCCCAGGTGCCCCGGGGAGCCCGGCACCCCCCAACAGGAGGCCGGGGGACTGGCCTTGCAGGACCCCCACCCACGTTGGGAAGGAGCCTTCCCTATGGCTCACTTCTCGTCTACCACAGGGGCCTCTGCAGGCTGCCAGCCTCTAGTCCAGCCAGCCTGGTCCTCACCAGGGCCCTGGGGCGTCCCCCTCAAGCTCCAACGGGGTCTGCCTTGGCCCAGGGACGGTTACAGGCTGTGTTGGGGACAGGCTGGGGGCCCTTGACCAGCAAAGGCCTGGGTCCCCACGATCCGTGGGACTGGAACTCTGTTTGAGTTTCCCGCGACCAGGGGTGGGGCGGGGGAGGGAGCCAGGTGGCGCCGCCCAGGGCAGGCCCAGGCACAGCGGCGTGGCTGCACAGCACGGTCTGGGGCGAGGGCGGCCTCCAGTCCCAGCGTCTCCCTCCCCGTCTGGCCAGCAAGGCCTGTGGCCCAAACCTCCGCGCCTTTGTCAGCACCTTAGTCAGCCACCGCGCCGCCGAGGTCCCATAAACTCCCAGGCGCCGCCGCCGCCGAGAGGCCCACGGGCTGATCCAGGGCCCAGAGCCAGCGGGTGGCAGCGGGGCGCCGGCTGCAGCAGGGGACCACGGCAGCGAGAGGTCTACCCCGGGGCCTCCCACGGGAGCCCACCACTGAGCCGGCCCCACCGAGGCAGCTGGCAACTGAGCCGGGGCCCGCGGCAGCAGGAGTCTGGCACAGGGGCCATGTCCGGGAAACGCGGCCGGGCTCGCCGATCCCGAGCTAGGAGGGCGGGCAGGGCCCAGCGGGTGGCCCAGCGCCCGCCCCCTGCCGCCCAGGGCCCTCAGGACGGGCCAGGGGTGGCCCCCGCGGGGCACGTGACCAGCATCCAGCCGGCTCCCCAGCCGTACCCCAGGGCAGCAAGGCCAGAGCCGGCCAAGGCAGCCTCAAGGCCAGAGCAGGCCACTGCCCTGGGCTCTGAGCAGGCGCTGGTCATCCCTGAACACATGGCGGGCTGTGGAGCAGGGGCCCTCATGCCGCCCCTGGGCCCCGAGCTGCTGAGCCTGCATGAGGTCCAGCTGTGCCTGGCCCAGGAGCAGCAGCTGCTGGAGGACCTGCAGTGGCGGGGACCGCTGTGGACGGAGGGACAGCCCTGGTCCGAGGAGCAGCAGTGGCTGCAACAGCTGCAGGAGGAGCAGGCCTGGGTGCAGGTGGAGGGGCTGCAGCTGGCGCTGGCCCTGGAACAGCTGCGGAACCAGGGCCTGGAGGTGCTGTACGCCCAGGGCCAGGTAAGGCCTGGGGGCCAGGGAGGGGGCAGAGTGGGGAGATGGGGGGCTGGACTGGCTAGGGGCACCATCAGCCCCTGGGGGTGGCTGGTGTCCACCACACAGCCCAGCCTCTGCGCAAGCTAAGCCCAGGGCATGATGGGTGGATGAGGCCAAGTGTGCGTGGGGGCACTCGCTGGTGGACACAGGCTCCCTGAGCTACAGGTTGGCGCGAGACTGCGGTGCGCAGGGGGCCTCGGCCCCCCCTCCTGGCTCCCGGGCTGTCTGCCCAGGGCCCTGTTGATTGGTACTCAAGGGCTGGGCAGGAGGAAGCGGCCCACCCATCCTCATTCCAGGAGGCGCCTCAGACGCTGCTGGGGCTATTTTGGGGAGCTGGGACCCAGCCCTGCTCCAGGTGAGGTGCAGGGGACGCTGAGGGGCTGGGAAAGGGGGCATCAGGCCCAAGCCACCCACCAGTGGAACACAGCGGGAGGCTCTGGCCGGCCTTGCCAGGCTGGGACCAGCTTAGGGAATGCCGCCTCCAGGCACCCCTGCTCCAAAGTGAAGGCACCTGGCAGCTCTGGCCTGAAGACTCACTCCTCGCCCCCAGCCACCCCAGGCCTGACCCCGGCCGTACCCTGGCCTTACCCAGGCTGTACCCCAGCCACCCCAGGCCTTACCCTGGCATATCCTGGCCTTACCCTGGCCGTATCCTAGCCTGTCCCAGGCCGTACCCAGGCCTTACCCAGGCTGTACCCCAGCCACCCCAGGCCTGACCCCGGCCGTACCCAGGCCTTACCCAGGCTGTACCCCAGCTACCCCAGGCTGTACCCAGGCTGTACCCTGGCCGTACCCTGGCTGTACCCCAGCCACCCCAGGCCTGACCCCAGCCGTACCCTAGCCTTTGCCAGGCTGTACCCCAGCCACCCCAGGCCTTACCCTGGCCGTACCCTGGCCCCTGGGGTCCAGACACTCAATGCATCCACCTCCCTTGACACCTTCTGAGGCTTCTCCTGGGGAAGGGGCTCCACGGGACAGGGTCCTGGGTGGGGTCCAGGGTCTCACCAGCCAGAGCCCCGGCAGTGGACATTCACCTTGGGTGGTGCTTGGCTCAGGCTCTGGCAGGAGTTGTGGCCATTTCCTGGATGTGGACATGGCCCCTGCCCGTTCACTGGTCATCTCCTATGGTGGGAAAGCCCAGGAAGGGGGTGCTGAGCAGAGCAGAGCAGGGCAGGGGCAGACACCCCCACAAGCTCCCCACGGGATGCCAGCCACGTCCTCTGCCCAGGCAGGGGGTGCTGAGCAGAGCAGAGCAGGTGCAGACACCCCCACAAGCTCCCCACGGGGTGCCAGCCATGTCCTCTGCCCTGCAAGCTGGCCCCTCCCTCTGGGCTCTCACGGTCTGGTGGGCAGGTCCCCTGTCCAGACCAGACTCAAGCCAGCTCTCAGATGCAGCTCCACCCCCACCCCTCCTCACCTGGTCCCTGGCACCGACCCCACCCCCCAGAAGGCCTTGTCTGGACAGCCCAGCCGGCCCCTCCCTCACCCCTGTGCCCCACAGTCCTGCCATGCCCCTGTCTGGGGTGACCTGAGCAGGTGGGGGGCAAAACCCGTGATTCTCGGGGGTGGCCATGGGGACATCAGGTCACTGGTGGTCACTGGTGGTCAAAGTAGGCAGAGGGCTCCAGCCGGCCCGTGTGCAGCCAGCTAGTGGGGGCAGAGTGACCAGGGAGCCTCCAAAGGGCTTGTTGTGCCCACGGAGTCTGCCTAGGTCACTTCCATGTGCGCCCTCGAGGTCCCCACGGGCACGGGGGTGCGTGACAGCGTCCACTCTGAGAAGAAAGTGTGGGGTGGGAGGGACCACACAGGCGGATCGCGCCTCCCCGCGCGCGAGGTCCTGAGGGCGCAGCCGACTTGGGGCTCCGAGGGGACCCCACCCCGCAGCCTCACCTGCCTCCCCCAAAGCGCCCCGCCGCAAGGCCCCGCCCCCACGCGGGCGGAGCGTTTCCTAGCGACTGAGCCGGAACTTCCGGGGCGAGGGTCAGGGGTCAGCGATAGGGACTTTGAGCCCTGGCTGGAGCTATGGCCGCCGGGGGGCGTGGGCCCCTCGAAGTGGGGCTGGGGGCGCGCCTCAGCGGGCGCGCGCGGCGCCAGGCCGGGCCGGGGTCCCTGGGCGCGGGGTCCGGGGGCGCGGGTGGCCGGGGGCGCGGGGGGCCCGGGGGTGGCCGGGGGCGCGGGGGCGCGGGGGCCGGGGGGTCCGGGGGTGGCCGGGGGCGCGGGGGGCCAGGGCGCGGGGCCGGGGCGGGGGGCCGGGGGCGCGGGCGGCCGCGCGTCGGGCGCAGGAATGCGGGCGCGTCGCGGGTGGGGCCGCCCCGCCCCCAGGTGCTGCCCGGGCAGGCAGGAGGCAGGAGCGGCGGGCGGGGCGGGGGCGGGCGCGTGAATCAGGCCGGGCGGGCCGCGCAGGGAGTGGCTGCCGGACCGACCGGACCGCGAGGCCGCTGGGCGGCGGTCGGCTGCTGCTGCCCCTGCGCCGAGACCCCGCACACCTGGCCAGGTAGGGCCCCCTCCCTGGGCTCGCGCGGGGCGCGCCGGCGGGGGGCGGCCTCCGGGCCCGGAGCCCCCCGCGAGGCCGGGCCTGGGGGGACCAGGGGCCAGCGAGGGGCCGGGCGGCGGCCTCGAGGGACAAGGGCCCCGGCGGGGACCGGGGAGCGCGGGGCGGCGAGGTGCGGGCCGTGGGCGGGCGCGCCCTCCGACCAGCTGGAGAGGGCCCCCCGCTGGAGCCCGGGCAGGGGGCCGGGGACGCCGCGCCCTGGCCCCCATCGAGGCCCCCTGCTCCTCGCCCTCGCGTCCCCGGGTAGGAGTGGGCAGACAGGACACCTGACCGCGCCGCCACCGACTTCCTGGGCACGCCGACCCATGGAGTCTTGCGGTGCGCGTCCCGCGAGGTGAACTCGTCCACTTCCGGCCCGCGAACCCCACCCCACCTTCCTCGCCGTCAGGGCCGCACCCTCGGCTCCCCCTTTTGACTTTGTGTCAGAGCTGGGGAATTTTCTCGCAAGATTCTCAGTCCTGTTGCCGCCGGTGGGCAGAACTTAGGGCCCGGGACTCCAGGCGAGGCCGCCTCCGGCAGGGGTCAGCAGCTGCTCCGGGGCAGGGTTGGGGTACAGGGTCGGGGTATGGTGCGCCCCCCCGCCCCGCTTGGGGTCCGCATGGGGCCCTTGGAGGGGAGCAGAGCAGGGTGGGAGGTACAGTGCTGCCACACGCAGCCGTTGGGGTGTCCCGTTGCCCCCTCCCCTTCCGGTGGAGTCAGGGGAAGCAGGGTGTCATCCCTGGAGGTGCTGGGCAGCGCCCGTCGGACACCCTGGGGCCTGAGCCTGGGACCCCGCCCCAAGCGGCTCCTGCCCCTTGTCCAGCACGGCCTGCTCACAAGGAAGTGCCCCAACAGCTTCCGGGACAATTGGATTGGATCCACGGGTTCCTGGAGGCAGCCCCGAGTCCCCCCACCTCCACTCTGCCCAGTGATTGCCTGCGGCTGTCCAGGCTAGCAGGCTGCTGAGGGGGAAGTGTCTGCTGGCAGTGCCAGCAGCCAGTCCCACCTGGTGTCCCAGGCCAGCTCCCCTCGGGCACACCTCCCGGCAGAACCTCAGCCCTGCGGGAGCTGGGGTCCTCCACCAGGCAGGCTTAGAGGAGCTATGGGACAGCAGTGGGCAGAGGCCAGCGGGCACCTGGCAGCACAGTGGTCAGCGCCCTGGTGAGAGCTGCCAGGGCCCACCTTGGGTGGGGGTAGGGCTCACCAGGAGCGCCAAGGCCACGGGCAAACAGCTTCATCCTGGGTGGAGCCGGATGACGACGACCAGAGGAAAGCGCTCACACACTGCCCCAGGGCGTGGCGGGGTGGAAGCCGAGCCCAGCTGCAGGAGGGCAGGGCGCTGGGGGCAGGGTGAAGACCCTAGGAAGGAGGGAACAGGGCTGGGGGTGCTGTGGGAGGGGCTTAGGGCTGCCAGGTGCCCAGCTGGCCTCCCAGCCTGTACCGTGCAGGTGCTGGTCCCTGGCTTGCCAGCGAGAAGGCCTGAGCGTGCTGGTGGGCGTCTAACTTGTGTCCCCACCTCTGCAGGTCCCTGGCCCTAACATGGCGCGTCGCTCCCAGAGTTCCTCCCAGGGGGACAACCCACTGGCCCCGGGGTACCTGCCGCCACACTACAAGGAATACTACCGCCTGGCAGTGGACGCGCTGGCCGAGGGCGGGCCGGAAGCCTACCACCGCTTCTTGGCTGCGGAGGGGGCCCCCGACTTCCTATGCCCCGAAGAGCTGGACCATGTGACTCGCCACCTGCGCCCCCCACAGCACTTGGCCCGAGACGCCCCTGAGGGCAGCGCTCCCGACATGGACGGCTCCTCGGGCACTTACTGGCCCGTGAACTCAGACCAGGCCGTGCCCGAGCTGGACCTGGGCTGGCCCCTGACCTTCGGCTACCAGGGCACTGAGGTGACCACGCTAGTGCAGCCGCCACCGCCGGACAGTCCCAGCATCAAGGACGAGGCCCGCAGGATGATCCGCTCGGCTCAGCAGGTGTGTGGCCAGGGGTGGGGCTGGGGCAGGGAGGGCGCCCGCTGGCCAGGCTGACGCCTGCTGGCGGCCACCCCTGGCCTCAGGGTTGTGGGTGGTTAGGCCGGGAGGGCACGTGGACTGAGAGGGAGTTGTCTGTGGGTCCTGACCACCCGCAGGTGGTGGCCGTGGTCATGGACATGTTCACCGACGTGGACCTGCTGAGCGAGGTGCTGGAGGCGGCAGCGCGCCGCGTGCCCGTCTACATCCTGCTGGACCAGATGAACGCACAGCACTTTCTGGACATGGCGGAGAAGTGTCGCGTGAACCTGCACCACGTGGACGTGAGTGGGGGCAGGGAGCTGAGCAGGTGGCCAGCGGGGAGGAGCCTGGGCGCGCCTTGACTCCTGCTCTCACCCCAGTTCCTGCGTGTGCGCACCGTGGCCGGCCCCACCTACTACTGCCGCACTGGGAAGTCCTTCCAGGGACACGTGAAGGAGAAGTTCCTGCTGGTGGACTGCGCCGTGGTCATGAGCGGCAGCTACAGGTGCCCGGGGCGTGGCCGGGCAGCCCCAGCCCCGCCCTCCCCTCGCCTGCCCCTCCAACGGTCCGCCCCTTCTCCCGCAGCTTCATGTGGTCCTTCGAGAAGCTGCACCGCAGCCTGGCACACGTGTTCCAGGGCGAGCTAGTGTCCAGCTTCGACGAGGAGTTCCGTATCCTCTTTGCGCAGTCGGAGCCACTGGTGCCGTCGGCCGGGGCGCTGGCCCGAATGGACGCCTACGCCCTGGCCCCCTATGCCGGGGCTGGGCCTCTGGTGGGCGTCCCCGGGCTCGGAGCCCCCACCCCCTTCTCCTTCCCTAAGCGCGCGCACCTCCTGTTCCCGCCGCCCCGCGACGAGGGCCTGGGCTTCCCCTCCTTCCTGGACCCCGACCGGCACTTTCTGTCGCCGTTCCGGCGGGAGGAGCCCAGGATGCCCGGGGGAGCCCTGGAGCCACACGCGGGGCTGCGGCCTGGCGCCGAGCTGGGCGGCCCGCGGGGCTTCTTCCAGGCGCGGCAGCTGGAGATGGACGCCTTCAAGCGGCACAGCTTCGCCGACGGTGCGGCCCTGGAGAGCTTCGCGGCGGCGCGGCAGGTGTCGCGGCAGACCTACCTGAGCCATGGAGACGACTTCCGCTTCCAGACCAGCCACTTCCAGCGGGACCAGCTCTACCAGCAGCACTACCAGTGGGACCCGCAGCTGGCGCCCACGCGCCCGCAGGGCCTCTTCGAGAAGCTTCGCTCCGGCCGCCCAGGCTTCGCCGACCACGAGGACCCGGCGCTGGGCGCGGGACCGCGCTTCCCGGAGCTCGGCCTGGACACGCACCAGCGGCTGGAGTACGTGCCGTCCAGCGCCTCCCGGGAAGTCCGCCATGGCTCTGACCCGGCCTTGGGGCAGGGCCCGCGTGCCCTGGACCCCGGCGGGGCCGCGCGCCCCAATCTGAGCCAGCGGTTCCAGTGCCAGGCCGCAGCCAAGCAGGGCCCGGAGACCCCCGCCGCCGAGGCGGACCCGGAGCACAGGGCCGGGCCCGAGGGGCGCGCTGGCCTGCGGCGCTGGCGTCTGGCTTCGTACCTCAGTGGCTGCCACAGCGACGGCGCCGGGGAGGAGGGCCTCCCCGCGCCCATGGACGTGGACGACTACGACGAGGACGTGCTGGCGCCCGGCGCCCGGGACGCGCCCCCGCCCTCTTTCCGCTTGCCCGCAGCCTTGGTGCCCAAGGGGCTGGCGCCCGGCGGTGGCAGCGCCGCTGGCGAGCAGGCGGAGCGCGAGGGCCCCGAAGAGGCGCTGGCCAAGCAGGACTCCTTCCGCTCGCGCCTGAACCCGCTCATCCAGCGCAGCTCCAGGCTGCGCTCCTCGCTCATCTTCGCCGCGCAGGCCGAGGGCGCCGGCGGGGCCACCGAGAAGGTGCAGGTGCTGCACAAGGAGCAGACGGTCAGCGAGAGCCTGGGGCCCGGCGGCGAGGCCGTGCGCTCGGCTGCCTCGGCCAAAGTGGCCGAGCTGCTGGAGAAGTACAAGGGCCCTGCCCGTGAGGTGGGCGGGGCAGGGGCCACTGTCGCCATCTCCAGCCACAGCAAGGCGGTGGTGTCGCAGGCGTGGCGGGAAGAGGCGACGGGCGCGGGGGGCGCGGGGGGCGAGCGGCGCAGCCTGGAGAGCTGCTTGCTCGACCTGCGCGACTCTTTTGCGCAGCGGCTGCACCAGGAGGCGGAGCGGCAGCCGGGTGCTGCGGCGGCCACGGCCACGCAGCTGCTGGACACGCTGGGTCGCGGGGGCGCCGACCGCCTCTCCTTCCGCTTCCTGCCTGCCCAGGGCCGTTCTACCTCCCCGCCGCTGGAGGGGCCCACACGGCTGCAGCAGCTACCCCCCACGGAGCCCAAAGTCAGCCCCACAGTGGCCTACCCCGAGCGGAAGGGCAGCCCCACCCGGAGAGGCAGCCCGACCGCCGGGCTCAATGAGCCCAAGGCGAGTCCCACCTCCCCCTGTCCGGAGCGCCGGGGCAGCCCCGTGCCACCGGTGCCCGAGCGCCGGGGCAGCCCCGTGCCGCCGGTGCCCGAGCGCCGGGGCAGCCCCGTGCCGCCGGTGCCCGAGCGCCGGGGCAGCCTCACCTTCACCTTCCCCGGGGAGACCCTGAAGCCCGGGCCCCCGGAGGAGGCAGCAGGTAGCCCCGTCGAAGCTCCGCACAAGGGTTCCCTGCGCTTCAGGCAGCTGCTGAGCTCGAAGGGCGGTGACCCGCGCCGCGCAGAGGACGAGACCAGGGGCTTCCCCATGCCGCAGGAGAACGGGCAGCCTGAGAGCCCCCGGCGGCCCTCGCTGGGCAGGGGAGACAGCACCGAGGCCACAGCCAGCGAGGAGAAGGGCTCGCGCACACGCATGGCTTCGGCCTCAGCCACGGCCAACGCCTTGTATAGCAGCAACCTGCGTGATGACACCAAGGCCATCCTGGAGCAGATCAGCGCCCACGGGCAGAAGCACCGCACACCTGCCCCACCGGGCCCTGGCGTGTCCCACAGCAGCCCTGAGCTCAGCCGGCCAACCGCCACGGTCGCGGTCGCCACCGCCAGTGGCCTGGCCCCAGACATGTCCGACAAGGACAAATGCTCGGCCATCTTCCGCTCAGACAGCCTGGGGACGCAGGGCCGGCTGAGCCGCACGCTGCCCGCCAGCGCCGAGGAGCGCGACCGCCTGCTGCGCCGCATGGAGAGCATGCGCAAGGAGAAGCGCGTCTACAGCCGCTTCGAGGTGTTCTGCAGGAAGGAGGAGGCGGGTGGCCCGGCGGCCGGGGACGGCCCTGCGGACGACGCCAGGGACAGCAAGGTGGGCAAGTTCATGCCCAAGATCCTGGGCACGCTGAAAGGCAAGAAGTGACCACACCTCCCTGTGGGTGAGGACGCCCACAGTCAGTGCCTTTCCCCCACCCGGGCTGCCTCAGGGACCCCCTCCGCATCCCACCGGGCTTACCTGCTCAGGGCTCCTCACCGCCCCAACGCTGGGGGATCCTCCTTCCCCCCCCCCCCCAGCTGCCGGAGTCTGGGCAGCTCATGCCACTCAGATGCCCCTTATAGGGACGGCAGAGTCAGAGCTGGCGATTCCTGCTTGGCTGTGGTGGATGTTCGGGGTGCAATAAAGGTGACGTGGGCAGCTGACTGCAGCCTGGCCTCGTGATGCGGCCCAGGCCAGCAGACCCTTCCTCACCCTGCCCCCATGTATGTGAGAGGCTGGTCGTCTGCTGGGCCTGATGCTTCGCGCCGCACCAGAGCCTGGACAGCCCCTGGGCACGTGGTGCCCACTCCGGGCCTTCCCCCAGTGGTGGGCACGGATGGCCCCAGCAGGTACCTGGAACTGGGCAAGCTGGATGACTCCCATCCGCCTTGCTGACTCAGTGCAGGTTGGCATCCGGAGCAGCCAGGGTCAGCCCTGTGGCTCAGGGTGAGGCCCGGGGCCGCCCCACCCAGCCTCCAAGACGCTGCCTGTCGGCTGCTGACGCAGCAACCTTTGACCTGTGGCCATTCCAGGATCCGCAGGAAGAGAAGCACTGAGCCAGCCTACCTTGGCACCTGCTGGCAGGGTACCCTGCCCCCTCTGTGCCCTCAATGGCAGGGCCCGCGTGCCAGTCTCCACCTGGGTCTAGCCGCATGGAGGGTCATGGAGTCTTGGAGACCAATGAGTGTTCCTGGTCCCATCCCTTTTCGTCTTGGTCTCAGGTCACACACAGGGCCTCACCCCTGCAGGACTCCGCAGCGGCTCCAGGCTGTGCATGATGATGCCAGGGGACGCTGGGCTCATGCCAGCCTGGGCACCATGGGCTCTGAGGGGAGCCGTGCTCGGAGCCCCAGAACACACACACGGAGGGCAAGGTGGTGCAGGGCACGAGCGGGTGGCTCTTTATTGGAGGACGGATGGGGGGGGGCTGGGCCCCTCTGTTCCCGCGGAGGCGGCTAGGCGCGCGGCCCCGGGAGCAGGGGCAGGCGGGCCAGCGCCGAGCCGCAGACGATCCCATAGGCCTGCGAGTAGCCGCCGAGCGCGGCCCGGGCGGCGCCCTGCGCCCCCTGCGAGGCGGCCGCGCCAAACTGCTTCCGTCCCGGCCTAGGCTCCGTGGCCTCGCGGAGAGGCACCTGGGCGCACAGTGATGGCCGTGGGCGGCCCGGGGGAGAGCGCCGAGGGCCCCGGCCGCAGGCCCGCGTCCGGGTATCACGGAGCAGAACGCGGTTAGCTGCCTGGGCTGTGGCCTCCGAGGTCAGGGAAGGCGCCGGTGCCCCCGCGCCTGGCCTCACCTGGAAGGCGCAACCGCAGCGTCATGGAAGGCGTGGGCTGGGAGGCGCCGCCCGAGCTCTCCGCCCCGCCACTTACCCCTGCCGGGGCGCAAGGCACCTCCAATGGCCGCTGTCCGCTCGCTGGGGCTGGGAGTTGCAGTCGCGGGGCCGGGCGCCGCCCGGGGGCTTCTGGGGGAGTAGGCAGAGCCGTGGGTCAGCCTGGCGCCTCGCCGTCCCCCAGCCCCGCACCGCGGGAGCCAGGGCCGCAGCACGCACCGCGCTCGCCGTCATGGCCGCCTCCTTGAAGCAGGGTTGCGGGCTCCTGCGCAGGCCGAGCCCGCGAGGCCCTGCGCTCTGTCCCTGGCGGCGCGCAGCCCGGGCCCTCGGGTGTCCGGCCTCTTCCGCGATGTCTGCGCTGCAGAAGCATCTGCGGGAGGAGGGGCGCTCAGTGCGGGTCGGGGTGCGGGAGGCGGCGTCCGTGCCCGCGAGGTGCACTGCGCGGGGGCACCTGGTAGAGGCGGTCGCGGTACTCCGCCGCCGATAGCTGGAGCTCTCCGGGCGCTGGCAGCTGGACGGCCGCCTCTCGCGTCCACTCCTGGCCGGGGCAGTGGAACCTGCACGGAACAGGAAAGGCAGGCCGGGGGTGCGGGGGCCTGTGGCCACCAGCCCGCCGCTCCGCACCGCACCTCTGCACGTAGGGGTGCCGCAGGGCCTGCGCAGCGCTCAGTCGCTTGTCCGGAGCGAATACCAGCAGCCGCTGCAGGAGATCCAGCGCTTGCGCGGGAGTGTCGGGCGGTAGGAGGGCGTGCAGGTCCTGCCGAGATCTGGGGCAGCCACCTGCGTGTCCTCTCAGGGCGCGATGGCAGCCGCCCCCGCTGCCCCAAGCCTGGGCCCGCCCCACTTCCCAGGCTGGGTGGATCCCGAGAACCCGGGCCGGGCAGGGGGGCAACGACTTTCCTGGCACATACTCTGAGCTGGGGACTGAGGCCAGAAGAGCAGGGCGGCCCTCGGCTGGCACAGGCCAGCACCAGCCACCCCCAGTGCCCACTCACCGGGCGCCCAGGTGATGCAGAACCAAGGAGCTGTAGCTGGAGCCTAGAGCCAGCAGGTCTGAGGGGGCAAAGGGGGAGAAGGGGCTGGCACTGCCCCGTCAGAGGCTCAGAACCCCAGGGAAGTCTGGAGACCCTCACCCCGACCACCAGCACGCCCACTGGCTGAGCATATGAGGGCAACAGAAAGCAGGCACAGCGGGCCAGGGTGGCCCTCCCCCGGCATCCCAGGGCCCTACCGCAGGCTCACCGGCCTCAGTGGGCGGTGGAATGGCCCGGAGGATGAGTTCCAGCTGGTGCAGCGTGGACGTGCCCGGGAACAGAGGCCTCCCCAGCAGCATCTCGCCCAGGATGCAGCCCAGGCTCCACATATCCACCCCCGGGGTGTACCTGGACACCAGGGCATGGGCAGGGGCGCTGACAAGGCCAGGCCAGTGCACATGCGCGCCTGCACAGGGGCCCAAGGGACCGGGGGAAGGCGGGATTACCAGGGCGAGGAGAGCAGCACCTCCGGGGCGCGGTACCAGCGCGTGGCCACGTACTCCGTCAGGGCCTGGCCCCCAGGCCCCTCGGCCTCACCACCCAGGGGCCGGGCCAGGCCGAAGTCACACAGCTTCACTAAACAGTTGGCGTCAAGCAGGACGTTGGACGGCTGCGGGGAGGAGGAGACCGCTGGGTGTGCTTGGCAGAGAGGGTGGGTGGGGGCAGTTGCACAGGCTCCAACCTTCTGGTCACGGTGGATGACCCGGCCAGCGTGGAGGGACTGGGTGGCCCGCAGCAGCTGGTAGAAGATGTAGCGTTTGTGCATGTCCTGCAGCAATGAGCCCTTGGCGATCACTGTGCCCAGGTCCGTATCTGCGGAGGCCCAGCGCCGGTCAGCAGTGTGGGAGCCAGAACTGTGGGCAGGGGACTCAGAGAACTGGCGGGTCTGTCCCTATGGGAGGAGTGGGCAGCTGTGTCCCTATGGGGGAGTGGGCAGCTGTGTCCCTATGGGGGAGTGGGCAGCTATGTCCCTATAGGAGAGTGGGCAGCTGTGTCCCTATGGGGGAGTGGGCAGCTGTGTCCCTATGGGGGGAGTGGGCAGCTATGTCCCTATGGGGGGAGTGGGCAGCTGTGTCCCTATGGGGGGAGTGGGCAGGTGTGTCCCTATGGGGGAGTGGGCAGCTGTGTCCCTATGGGGGCGTGGGCAGGTGTGTCCCTATGGGGGGAGTGGGCAGCTGTGTCCCTATGGGGGAGTGGGCAGCTGAGTCTCTATGGGGAGAGTGGGCAGCTGTGTCCCTATGGGGGGAGTGGGCAGCTGTGTCCCTATGGGGGGAGTGGGCAGGTGTGTCCCTATGGGGGCGTGGGCAGGTGTGTCCCTATGGGGGAGTGGGCAGGTGTGTCCCTATGGGGGGAGTGGGCAGGTGTGTCCCTATGGGGGAGTGGGCAGCTGAGTCCCTATGGGGGGAGTGGGCAGCTGTGTCCCTATGGGGGGAGTGGGCAGCTGTGTCCCTATGGGGAGAGTGGGCAGCTGTGTCCCTATGGGGGGAGTGGGCAGCTGTGTCCCTATGGGGGAGTGGGCAGCTGTGTCCCTATGGTGGGAGTGGGCAGCTGTGTCCCTATGGGGGAGTGGGCAGCTGTGTCCCTATGGTGGGAGTGGGCAGGTGTGTCCCTATGGGGGCGTGGGCAGGTGTGTCCCTATGGTGGGAGTGGGCAGCTGTGTCCCTATGGGGGGAGTGAGCAGGTGTGTCCCTATGGGGGAGTGGGCAGCTGTGTCCCTATGGGGGAGTGGGCAGCTGTGTCCCTATGGGGGGAGTGGGCAGGTGTGTCCCTATGGGGGAGTGGGCAGGTGTGTCCCTATGGGGGAGTGGGCAGGTGTGTCCTTATGGGGGAGTGGGCAGCTGTGTCCCTATGGGGGAGTGGGCAGCTGTGTCCCTATGGGGGAGTGGGCAGCTGTGTCCCTATAGGGGAGTGGGCAGCTGTGTCCTGGTACAGCAGGCGGGGTTTGGGAAGCCAAGATGGTCAGTGTCCGCAGGCCCACAGGACAATGACGATCAGGCAGCAAATGGATGCATGGCCTCACCCATAGATTCCAATACCAGGTAGATGTCCTGGTCATTCTGTGCTCGGATCACGTCCAGGAGGCGGATAATGTTGGGGTGGCCCTCAAACTCCTGGGAAGAGTCAGCTCCTGCTGGACGGCCACCCTGGTCCAGCTTCCCCCTCCGCCCCAGGGGTCCTGGGTCACAGACCTGAAGGAGCATGATCTCCCGGAAGGTCCTCTGGAAAAAGCAGATCCAAGAGTGAGAAGAGGGAACAGGTACAAGAGACAGATATGGGCGTGGCAGTACATGGGCAGGCGTGGGAGGAGGGGAGGTGTGAAAGAAGGGGAGGCGTGGGAGGAGGGGAGGTGTGGGAGGAGGGGAGGCGTGGGAGGAGGGGAGGCGTGAGAGAAGGGGAGTTGTGAGAGAAGGGGAGGTGTGAGAGGAGGAGGGGAGGTGTGGGAGGAGGGGAGGTGTGAGGGGGGAGGTGTGAGGGGGCGAGGTGTGAGGGGGGGAGGTGTGAGAGGAGGGGAGGTGTGAGAGTAGGGGAGGTGTGAGGGGGGAGGTGTGAGGGGGGAGGTGTGAGGGGGGGAGGTGTGAGGAGGGGAGGTGTGAGGAGGGGAGGTGTGAGAGGAGGGGAGGTGTGAGGGGGGAGGTGTGAGGGGGGGAGGTGTGAGGAGGGGAGGTGTGAGGGGGCGAGGTGTGAGAGTAGGGGAGGTGTGAGGGGGGAGGTGTGAGGAGGGGAGGTGTGAGGAGGGGAGGTGTGAGAGTAGGGGAGGTGTGAGCGGGGAGGTGTGAGAGGGGGGAGGGTGGGGGGGGGGGGGGGGGGGGGGGGTGGGGGGGGGGGGGGGGGGGGAGGGGGGGGGGGGGGGGGGGGGGGGAGGGGGGGGTGGGGGGGGGGGTGGGGGGGGGGGGGTGGGGGGGGGGAGGGGGGGGGGGGGGGGGTGGGAGGGGGGGGGTGAGGGGGGGGGGTGGAGGGGGGGGGGTGGGGGGGGGGGTGGGGGGGGAGGGGGGGAGGGGGGGGGGGGGGGGGGAGGGTGGGGGGGGGGGAGGGGGGGGGGGGGGGGGGAGGTGGGGGGGGGGAGGGGGGGGGGGAGGGGGGGGGGGGGGGGGGGGGTGGGGGGGGGGGTGGGGGGGGGGAGGGTGGGGGGGGGGGGAGGGGGGGGGGGGGGAGGGGGGGGGGGGGGGGGGGAGGGGGGGGGGGGGGGAGGGGGGTGGGGGGGGGGGGTGGAGGGGGGGGAGGTGGGAGGGGGGGGGGGTGGGGGGGGGGAGGGGGGGGGGGGGGGGGGGGGAGGGGGGGGGGGGGGGGGAGGTGGGGGGGGGGGGGTGGGGGGGGGGGGGGGGGGGGGAGGGGGGGGGGGAGGGGGGGGGGGGGGGGGGGGGGGAGGGGGGGGGGGGGGGGGGGGGAGGGGGGGGGGGGGGGGGGGGAGGGGGGGGGGGGGGGGGGGAGGGGGGGGGGGGAGGGGGAGGGGGGGGGGGGGGGGGAGGGGGGGGGAGGGGGGGGGTGGGGGGGGGGGGGGGGGTGGAGGGGGGGGGTGGGGAGGGGGGGGGGGGGGAGGGGGGGGGAGGGGGGGTGGGGGGGGGGGTGGGGGGGGGAGGGGGGGGGGGGAGGGGGGGGGGGGGGGGGAGGGGGGGGGGGGGGAGGGGGGGGGAGGGGGGGAGGGGGGGGGGGGGGGGAGGGGGGGGGTGGAGAGGGGGGGAGGTGTGAGGGGGGAGGGTGGGAGGGGGGGAGGGGTGGGAGGGGGGAGGTGTGAGGAGGGGGGGGGTGGGGGGGGAGGGGGGGGGTGAGGGGGGGAGGTGTGAGGGGGGAGGGTGGGAGGGGGGGAGGTGTGGAGGGGGGAGGTGGGGGAGGGGGGGGGGGGGGGAGGTGGTGGAGGGGGGGGGTGGGGGGGGGGGGGGTGAGGGTAGGGGGGGGGGGGGGAGGGGGGGGGAGGGGGGGGAGGGGGGGAGGGGGGAGGATTGGGAGGAGGGAGGCGTGGGAGGCGGAGGGCAGGCATGTGAGCAGGGCATGCGTGCGGGGACGGCAGGCGTGCGTGTGGGGCTGTGCTAGGAGCAGGCCCCAGGCCAGCTGCAGCCCCCGGTCAGCCGTCTGACCGCCTCCCTTGGCACAAGGCACGCCCGCGCTCCTCCCCTACCCTGCCCTTGTCCTACCTGCGCGTCCGTCTTATCCCTGAAGGCATCGAAGATCTTCTTAATGGCCACCACCTCGCCTGTCTTGCGGTCCACTGCTCTCCACACGATGCCATAGGCCTGGGGGTGCCTGCGGCTAGGGCATGGGCCTGCCTGCTGCCCACAACGCTTTCCCCCAACCTGCACATGCATCCTAGGGGAGGCCCCTGGCAAAGCAGGGCTGAGGACACCCCCACACCCTTCCCCACTCTGCGACAGAGTAGGGCGGGCCTATAGGCTGGCCCCTGGAAGCAGGGCTGGCGCGCGTGGGGACCAGGAAAGATCACCCCCACAAGGGAACCGAGGCCCAAAGGGCTCAGGGAAGGCTGCGGGGTTCAGGCCACAGGCTGTGGGGCTCAGGGCACAGGCTTCGAGGTTCAGGGCAGGCTGTGGGGCTCGGCACAGGCTGCGGGGCTCAGGGCAAGCTGCGGGGCTCAGGGCACAGGCTGCGGGGCTCAGGGCACAGGCTGCGGGGCTCAGGGCACAGGCTGCGGGCTCAGGGCACAGGCTGCGGGGTTCAGGGCACAGGCTGCGGGGCTCAGGGCACAGGCTGCAGGGTTCAGGGCACAGGCTGTGGGGCTCAGGGCACAGGCTGTGGGGCTCAGGGCACAGGCTGCGGGGCTCAGGGCACAGGCTGCGGGGCTCAGGGCACAGGCTGCGGGCTCAGGGCACAGGCTGCGGGGTTCAGGGCACAGGCTGCGGGGCTCAGGGCACAGGCTGCAGGGTTCAGGGCACAGGCTGTGGGGCTCAGGGCACAGGCTGTGGGGCTCAGGGCACAGGCTGCGGGGCTCAGTGTAGATGTCAGGGCTCAGGGTCCGGTGCTGCCCGCAGCCTGAAGCAGCCCTTCCGCCGGGCCCTCCCTGGCGCTCACCCCTTTTCCTAGTCGTCGCTTGATGCGGAATCTCTGAGCTATGTGAGAGTCCACCTCGGCGGCGCACATGGCGGCTCGACTGTTGCATCGCGTTGCCCGGCGACCCGGGAGCGCAGCCTGCGGTGCGCCTGCGCCCCGGTGGCCCAGCCCCTCCCGGGCCGTGGCTGGGGCCGCTCCTTAGCGCGGGGGCCCCGCACCCCTAGGTGCTGCCCGATCGGAGAAGGGGACTGGGGCTGGAGACGCAGGTTCCCAGCGGCGCAGGGCGGGCCAGCCCAGGGTGTGGCCTTAGAGCCCTTGCGGCTGCTTGGAGCAAGAGGCCTGGGACAAGCCCGGCTCTCAGAGAAAGCCACGTCTTTGAGGGGAAGGCAGAGGAGGAGGACTGGGAAAAGCCTCAAGGAAGCCGGCCTGGGGCGGCCGGGGGCGAGGAGGCCGCAGTGTGGGCAGTCGGAGCCCTGCTCCTTCATCTGCTTGCTGTCAGCATCCACCTCCGCAAGCTGAAAGTGGGGAGGCTCCAGAGGGGCAGGAAGAAGCGCAGGGTTCAGAACAGAGGCAGCAGAAATGGAAGGCGGGCTGAGCAGCAAAGGGGCTCTCTGAGTAAAGGAGCTGAAACCCAGGCATGCGGTTGGCACCAAGGATGGCACAGTGTCCCCTTGACACAGCGGTAACTATGGTCCCAGGCAGCCACTCCTCCCCACGCACCTGACATGGCCATGGGCGCCCATTGGAATGGGCAACGAGGGCGCCTGGCTGAGCACACCTGTGCTGGCCATGTACGGAGGGCTGGGCCTGAGCAGACGAGGAGAGCCTCGCGCCGCAGCTAGGCCCACGCCGGGGCAGCCGCAGGGAGCAGGGCTGACCCTCGACACTGCCCACTGTCAGGTGCTGGGCTTTGTCCTGGCTGGGGCGGGCCCTCCAAGGTGCATAGTCAGGCTGTGGGGCAGGAGCTGCGTGTGGACCTGGCATCCCAGTCCAGGAGTAGCCTTGGCAGAGGGAGGGCTGTGGCACGGGCCACGTGGTGACCTTGGTCCTGGTGTGCAGGGATGGGCAGTAGGCCTTGGAGGGGCTGAGGGAGAGAGCCAGTGGCCTTTCCCCAGTGGTTCCCAGCATCTGCAAGAAGCCGGTGCCACTCCTCCACTCCAGGCACATCTGTGTGTTTTCATTGTTTCAAGCGTGTTACTTGGTGTCACTTTATTTGAAAGGCAGAAAGGGAGCGGGCAGTGCAGCAGGGGGTCACAGCCCACAACAGCCCAGGCTGGACGTCCCTGGGACCCCCATGTGGGCATCAGGGACCAGCTACGTGAGCCATCTCTGCTGCCTCCCGGGTGCCCGCCGCCACCCCCTAGAAGTCCTCGTGTTGACACCGACGGGCGAAGGCTGCTTGGGGAGGAGTCCTCTAAAGGCTGAAGTCTGAGAACTTATATTTTTGTTCACAAGCTGAACTTTTGCAGCGAGCGGGGCAGGGATGCTCCGCCGTGCTGTCAGAGGCCCCGGTCACACCTGTCCAGCAGGCCGCTTCCCGCCAGGATTGGTTGTCTCATCTGCCCACGCCCTGGCAGACGGGCACAGCCTGGGTAGGGGGACAGCAGCCGAGGACAGAGGCTGGGGGTTCCAGGCTCACCCCACCTGTGCACCCCCCGTCCCTCACAGCTTCTGCTCCTGAAGGTTACAGCAAACTGACCCCCGAGCAGCCCCTCACTGTACAGCCACTGGGATGTCGGGATGAGAGCGTCAGGGTGGGGCCAGGGTCCCCGGATGACCTGGCCCCACCCCCTCACAAGAACCAAGACGCCTACAGGAAAGCAAGGCATCCTGGGTGAGCAGAAGCTTTGGGGAGACACCCCACTTTGCCCGGTAGTGGGCGTCCCGCGTATTCGGGGCACCAAGGAATTGCCGAACGGGGTGGGGGTGGGGTACCGAGGGTGCCGAGTTCCGTCTCCACGGAGACTTGCAGAGGAACAAACATGTGGGGCGGCCAAGACCCCCAGGTATCCTACGAGTGAATGTTGGCGACGCGGCCCCTGACCCTGGAGACCCTTTACTCTTGATTCGCACCCAGCGCCCCTTGACCTGGGACCTGAGCTATCTGGGCCGGGGAGGAGCAGGAGTGGCCTTGTCACGCAGCCTAGGGCCCCCGCCCCATGGCTCCCAAGAAGAAGCGCGGGCCGAGCACTGGGCGTCGGCTGGGCCCGGCGGGCGAAGGTGGCGAGCCACAGCTGTCGGAGCGCGCGCAGTATCTGCAACGTGAATACTCGCTGCTCTCGGAGCAGCTGGAGGCCTGTGAGCAGCGCGTGGACCACGTGCTGCAGGAGAACGCCCTCCTGGACCGTGAGGCGCTGCGCCTGCGCGAAGAAAATCGGCTGTACGCCAGTTATGTGAGTGCACGCGCGCAGCGCTGCGCCAATGCCATCGTGCGCCTGGAGGAGCAGAACCGCGTCGACCTGGCACAGGTGCACTGGCAGCGCGCCGAGCTGGCGTCGCTGTACCAGGGGCGCGAGGACGGGGTGCGCACACAGCTGCTGGAGATGCAGGAGCGCGCGGCGCAGATGGCGCGGCAGGTGCAGGAGCTGCAGCCCTACAAGGCCAGTGAGGGCGCGCCCGCGGCGGGGCGGGCGCGGTAGAGGCCGGGCATGTGGGGCGCTGACCTGTGTCCCGCCACAGGAGCTGCAACTGGAGCAGCTGGCGCGGATCCGGGCCCTGGAGCGCGAGCTGCTGCACATGCGGGTGGAGCACACGCAGGTGCTGCACCGCGTCAAACGGCGCTTCCTGGAGGACAAGGCGGGACTGGAGCGCGAGGCGCGGCAGCGCGTGCAGTCCCTGACCCGGCGCGCCGAGCGGGAGGCGGCGCGCGCGCTCGTGGCGCACACGCAGTTGCTCAAGGCGGACAACGGGCGCCTGCGACAGGAGCTGCTGCGGCTGCTGCAACGGGCCCAGCTGCTGCACGACATGCGGCGCCAGCTGCTCGAGCAGCGTGCACAGCTGCGGCGCGAGCACGAGGACACGTGCGACCTGGCAGACGTGCACGGCTGGCTGCGCAGGGGGCCCGAGGGGCCCCCGCTCTGGCAGCCACCCCCGCAGGTCGCCTCGCGCCCTGGCTCCCTCACGACCCCCAAAGGACCGTCGTGCGCGGCCTCCCGCGCCCCGTCTGTGGATCAAGCTGGGACTCAGTCACGCGCGGTGTCCCAGGCCCGGTCCCCGGCGCCGTCGCGCCAGGCCTCCAGAGACCCATCTGTGGCCCCGTTGCGCCCACGGACCCTGTCCCACTCGGCCTCCCGGGACCAGTCCCTGACGTTGTCGCGCCCACGGACCCTGTCCCACTCGGCCTCCAGGGCCCCGTCCGTGACTCCGTCGCTCGCGGTGCCCCGGGTCCCGTCGGCGACTCCTTTGCACATCGGCTCCCGACCCCCGTCCGTGATGCGGCCACAGGAGGACTTGTGTTCTGGCCCCTCCTCACTGCGGGTAGTGCTGCCGGACGTGTTCCCTGCTGTCAAGTCCAGTCTCAAGCTGTCCCTAGGCCTGCCCGGCGACCCGGAGCTTCACAGCTCACACTCAGTGGACACATTGGCCTCGGAGGGCACGGCCGAAGCCCCCGCCTCTGGGGAAGGCTGAGGTGCCAGAGGGCCCGGCAAGCGGGCAGCCGACAGGACTGATCTGCAGGCTGCGGCCCTGAATAAAGCCAAGGTCTCCGCACTCCCGCACAGGTCTGGCCACTGTGTAGCGTTCCCTGCGGCTGTGTCCCTCCGGGCCTTGGCGTGGAGTCGGAGTTCCGCAGGCCCCGATGCAGAGGGGGCGGGAGTGTGGACAGGCTGGGCCAACTGAAGCAGGTAGCCAGGAGTGCCATTGGATCTCCCCTGTAGGCGCAGGGACCCAGTGACTGGGCCATTCCCCACTGCCCTCCCAGGTGCATGGTACTGGGGTGGGGGTGGAGTGGCAGGATGCTGGCGGGTGCTGCACCACAGGGCAGCCCTGCTCATTTTAATCTCCGGTATTATTTTTTGACTTGGAGAAGTTTTGAGAACGGTACAGGGCACCTCCCTCCTGACCCCAGCTCCTCTGGTCCCTGCAGCCACCTGAGGTGGCCCTTGGGCTCACCAGGCCATGCTGGACAGGCGATGCCCCAAGCGGGGTGCTCATGAGTGGAGGGAGGTGCTGCCTCCCACGCCCCCACTGCCACCTGACCAGGCCTCCTAGGGGCTGTGCCCTCGCTAGATGGGTCAGGAGAGCGTGGGGTTGTTGGTATGACTCTCCACGCATGGCTAGTGAGCAGTCAGCCGAGGCACTGGGGCAGAAGGGGGCTGTGGGGGAGTGAGCAGGCCTAGGCCAGCCTCTGACTTTCAAATGA
The DNA here is from genome assembly GCF_017591425.1 of Ochotona curzoniae. Classification (NCBI taxonomy): domain Eukaryota; kingdom Metazoa; phylum Chordata; class Mammalia; order Lagomorpha; family Ochotonidae; genus Ochotona; species Ochotona curzoniae. The sequence goes on from NW_024466508.1 coordinate 626,091, forward strand.
ATTGGTGCCTCTCGCAGACCACAGCACGGGGTCTGATCTGTGCCATGTTTGGTGAGAACAGCTGCTCCATGACGTGGCCCTGCACACAGGCTTAGGCGGAGAACGGGGTGCAGGAAAAGTCAGGGTGCAGGGTCACTGGCATGGTGGCACAGCAGCTGTGAACCCCGCGGTGGCCCCTGGGCTGGACACTGTGTAGGAACTTGCGTTGCTGTGGTTGACAAGTGGCTGGGACTATGCATGGACCGGTTCTGCAGGCAGAGAGGATCTCATCTGGTTTGCTTAGCAGATGGCTGCACAGCCAAGGTGAGCCAAACGCTTCTTCCAGGTCTCCCACGTGGCTCATTGGCTGTGCGTTTCCAGGCACATTAGCAGGGAGCCAGATGGAAAGCAGAGAGACAGTGCAAGCACAGAGGCAACTCCGAGAGCCACACGGACCACGGAGCGCAGCAGCCAACAGGGCCATGCAGGAAAGCAAGGTCCTTGGCTGTGACTGGATGCTGCGAGGCAGGCCTCCCACATCAGAGGGTCCTGGGCTCCTGCTCAGGCGCCTGGGGGCAGGTGAAGGCCAGGGACTCCGGCCGCTGCCGCGGAAGACCTGGCTGGAGGCCCTTCAGCTTGGCTGTCTCAGGCCTTCGGAAGGTGAACGCAAGATGGAAGATTCTCTCCCCATCTCTTCCCTGTCACTCTGTTCTTCAAGTAAATAATTTTAAACCCCCAGAGAGTGCTGGCATGGGTGTGGGCTGGACAGTGGGGTTGGTCAGGCTGAGCTAGGTTCCAACGGGAGCCTAATGGGACGCGGCAGACTGGACCAGTCTACCGCACACACCGGCATGCGCAGGAAGCAGGGATGGGGCGAGCCCGGTGGGTGTTACTTGAGTCATCCTGACTGGGCTGCCATTCCTGCTGATGTGTGTGAGGGCCAGGGGCGTGGTGGGCAGAGCTGGGCTGGGCCGTAGCATCCATTAGTTTGCATATAAGATGGGGCTGCAGACAGAACTGGCCCAGCAACTGCAACCATCAGTGTGCGTAGACTGGTGGGGGACGGACTGAGCCGGACCCCGCACTGGTGGCCACATTCAGGCGTCAGTTCTGGGGCCACCTCTGATGAGGTTCTTTGGGGACCTCTTGACTGGACCACTGGACTCTGAGCTCCAACCACGGGGGACATCACAGGCTCTGGGGTCTGACTGTGGAGACCTCCTCGGGTGCTGAAGCCTGGGCAGTGGACGCCACGCCCAGATGCCCCTGGAGGAAGTGACCGCAGGGGACATCTAGTACCACGGCAGAGGATGGAGGGCAGAGAATCCGACAACCCTCCCAGCCGAGCTCTGACAGCAAGGACACGGGCGGGGGAGACTCCAGGGTGGACTGTCAACCAAGGGATCTTGGAAGGATTTCCTCAACCTTGGAGCAACGAAATCAACATCTCAGAACCACTGAAGCTACTTAAGCAGTCCCCTGGGAACATGCTCCACAGCGGGGACCCTGGGATGACGTCAAGGGTCCGTCCTCCATCCCCGGGTACTGAGGCAGCTAGGCGCCAGGCACAGCCCTCCCCCACCCCCACTTCCTCCATACAGAGAAAGAAAAAAGGAGATTGGAAGCATTCCTGCCCCTCCCCACCCTGACTGGTGGTCCACACGGGCGTGCGTCCTTAATTATAAAAACATCACCAAAAATAAAATAAATGCTATACATATTATATGTAATATTATTATATGTTTATATAGAAACCTAGAAAGAAGCCAACAATGAGTATGGGAGGAGGGCGCGGCAAGAGCGCCCCGGGGGAGGGGCTGTGCGCTCCCTGGCCAGGTGGATCAGGACCAGCACGTGCTAAGGGCACAGGAGGTGCTGGGCGTGGGGAGCCAGATCTCAGCCCAGCGCAGGGCACCCAGAGCTGGGGCGCTTGGGGGCGACACAGGCTGGCACAGCACGCTTGCCAGGCCATGCTCCCGCCCTCCACGGACTTCTGCCACCATAAAGATGCTTGTCAGCTGCCGGCAAGGACCATGACGACCTCCTGATCATCTCACTCTGTCACTCGCGGTCACCCGTGGAAGCTCCGTTTACCACTCCCCTCCCCTGTTAATTCCCAAGCCCGGCTCTGAACAGGGAGATGAATTTGTCTGTTGGTTTCATCTTTCCCGCCTCCTTCCTTGTGCGCTAAGCGTGCCTGGAAGCGAGGCCACCTGGCCAGGCTTTCCAGGGAGGGGCCAGCATGTAACCACACTGTAACAAGCGCTTGTGACCCACCAGCAGGACCCTGCAGGACCCCCGGGGGGCCTGGGCTAGCTGCCTCCCAACTTTGGCTCCCACTGCCATGCACCCCGGAAGTGGCCCCTGGACTTGGCTCCCCATGCTGGTGTGGGAGAGCCGAGCTTCTGCATGGCCAGCCCTGCTGTCAGGGACATGGGGAAGGGGCCCAGCAGGTGGGCTCACTCTCCAGTCCTCAGGTTGTCCTTGGCAGCCCCTCCCAGCCCAGCTTCTGGATCATGTGTCAAGTCCCACCTGGAGCTGCCAGTACAGGGCACTGAGACCGCACACGAGTGCTGCCCCCCAGCGCCCCCGTGGGCCTTCCGGGGGCACTTGGCTTGAACACCACCACCAGGGGAGGGCCCCGTGGTGGGCTTTCCTCCCCCTAGAGCCACCGAGCCCTCTGGACTAGAGCGTGCTGGGTCCTGGCTCAGGTTTCGGGTACCTGTGACTCATGCCCATACTGTTTGTGTTGTCGGCTACATGGGCAGCTTCAGGAGGCCTCGTGCCTGTAGAGTTTGATGGTCTTGTGGGCTTCGGTCCGTGCTTACCAACATCACAACAACCCATGAGCTAAGACGAGCCAGGGCACGCGGCAGCCGCACTGTGGCTCTGCCACCGCTAGCCCCTCTGCCAGTGCTGGGTCCTTCTCCTTTGCACTAAAGCCTTAAGGTGAGCCAAACTTTATGTAAGCAGAGCCACGTGGTGGGGCCCAGCTGCCCCTCAGTCCCCTCAAGACTCCACTCACCTGTCCCAGGGCACGGCCAGCACCACACGACAGCCGCAGTGTTGGGGTCCTGCTGCTAGAAAGAACGGACCCCAGAAGCAGAGGGTCCCCCAGTCCGAGGACAGCGCCACCTGGGAGCTCTGTGTGGAGGCAGTGTGTACCCCTCACGGGCCGCACTTGCTGTCCCATGGTCCCCACACAAAGGCGGCTACTGTGGCTGGGCGCCATCCTCCGCGGGACTTGGCCAGCAGAGAGCAGGGCAGCACCAGCAGTGTCTGCTGCCCTCCAGGGCGCCTGCCTAGGGTGTACACCCTGGGCAGTGCAAGACTGGAGCCGCCTGGTGGGGAGTGCAGCCCGCAGTGGGGCTCCCCTTGGGGAGAAGCCCACAACACGGGGCCATCGGAAACGGTGGGAAGGGGAACTTGAAAGGACATGAGGGGACCACAGGGCGTCCCTGTCCCCGGGGGGTGGGAAGGGGGCACTCCCCCACTGTCCCCAGAGTGACCCAGCAAGTAGAACAGGTCTCCGGGCGGCAGGTCATGTTAGACTCTGGGAGCCACAGATGCCCGTGGGCGTCTGTGCTCCACCCAGGTGGGGTCTCGGGGCCCCTCTGATCACCTGGCATCCCTCACCTTCTCCTTGGCCTGCCCAGGTTGCATCCATTCCCATCCTGCCAGGAGCCGCCCGGGCCCTCCCCAGCTGGAGCGGGTGGACATGTAGCCACGTGGAATTTGCCGCAGGAGTTGGCCTTCCTTCACCCAACACGGGCCCTCGATGCAGGCGGGATTTCATCCCCTTTACAAGCCGACTGCTAGGGACGGGCCATGTTCACTGGTTCATTTAGTCCTCAGGTGGGCACCTGAGCTGTGTGGGCGCCAGCGATGCAGCTCGGAGTGGTGCCAGTTGCCCTCCTGAATCAGTAGGTATTCCCACAGGCTGACCTACAAAGTTGGTTTCACCGACAGGAGAGCTGAGGACATGGGGAAAAGGCAGCCAGGGAGGATGGTGTGTGAAGAACCAGGGGCTGGGCACAAGGACTTTCCATGGTGGACTTGAACCAAGTGTAAGGAGGTAGCAGGATCCAGCTCAGAGGGCCCAAAGCCTTGGGACCCTGCACCCACGTGGGAGACCCACAAGAAGCTCCGGGCTCCTGGCTTTGGATCGGCTCAGCTCAGGCTGTTGGAGCCATTTGGGGAGTGAACCAGCGGTCGGAGGATCCTCTGTGTCTCTCCTCCTCTCTGTATATGTGATTTTCCAATAAAAAATTTTAAAAATCTTTTCATTTATCTATATTTATTAGAAAGTCAGATACACGGGCCCAGCGTGATGGCGCAAGTGGTTAAGGTCCTCGCCTTGCACGCCCGGGATCCCATATGGGCGCCGGTTCTATCCCGGCAGCCCCACTTCCCTTCCAGCTCCCTGCCTGTGGCCCGGGAAAGCAGTCGAGGACGGCCCAAAGCTTTGGGACCCTGCACCCACGTAGGAGACCCGGAAGAGTCTCCTAGTTTCGGATTGGCGAAGCACCGGCCGTTGCACTCACTTGGAGAGTGAATCATCAGACAGAAGATCTTCCTCTCTGTCTCTCCTCTCTGTATATCCGCCTTTCCAATAAATAAATAATAAAAATAAATCTAAAAAAAAAAAAAAGAAAAGAAAGTCAGATACACAAAGAGAAGTAGAGGCAGAGAGGAAGATCTTACATCCAATGATTCACTCCCCAAGTGACTGCAACGGCTGGTGTTGCGCCAATCCAAAGCCAGGAGCCAGGAACCTCTTCCAGGTCTCCCAGGCGAGTGCAGGGTCCCAAGGGTTTAGGCTGTCCTCGACTGGTTTCCCAGGCCACAAGCAGGGAGCTGGATGGGAAGCAGGGCTGCCGGGATTAGAACCGGTGCCCATATGGGATCCTGGCGTGTTCAAGGCAAGGACTTTAGCTGTTAGACCATGGCACCAGACCCAAAAAATAAATCTTAAAAAATGAAAATGCAAAGCAAATACTGAAAGGAAAGAATGGTAATATACATTTGGAATTTTACATTTGAAACTCAGAAAGAACTCCTAATGGCTTAGATGCCATGCAACTCAGCAAGGACGGAGAAAGGAGCAGGTACGCTGTGTGACAGAGAGCACCAGCAGCTGCGCGGAAAGAGCACCTGGGCAGCACCTGCACCAGCCCAAGTGACGCCACACCCTGCGCCCAGTGACACCGCACACTGCACCCAGTGACTCAGCACAATACAGTGACTCCACACTGCACACAGTGACACCGCACACTGCACCCAGTGACTCCACACACTGCACCCAGTGACTCAGCACACTGCACACAGTGACTCAGCACACTGCACAGTGACACCACGCACTGCACACAGTGACTCAGCACACTGCACCCAGTGACTCAGCACACTGCACACAGTGCCACCACGCACTGCACACAGTGACTCAGCACACTGCACCCAGTGACTCCACACACTGCAGTGACTCCACACCCTGCGCCCAGTGACTCAGCACACTGCACCCAGTGACTCCACACACTGCACACAGTGACTCCACATTGCATACAGTGACATTTTGATGGCAAAAGATTGCTGGCAGGATGTGCTGTAATTGGAATACCCTGTGTTGTGTAGGAGCATCTTACAGTATGGCCATATGCCATGCAGGGCCGTATGCTAATTCTCAAGCTAAAACTACTTCCTAGGGAAGGCTGAGCAGCCAGCCCATCATAGCCATGAGGGCTACTTGGCGCCAACCTGCTTCATGTGAGTGCCCAGTACAGTAGCTGGGTACCAGCACCGCTGTGGGAGAACTGTGGACAGAGCCACCCCAGCTGTTATGAGCATTGGGGCAGTAAGCCAAGTGAAGATCTCTTTCTGCCTTTCAAATAAATGCTTCAAAATTAATGTACGTACTTCAATGAGCTGTGTGTGTTTAAGACACATTCATTTTTATTGGGAAGGCAGATTTACAGAGAAGCAGGCAGATCTTCCATCCGCTGGTGTACTCCCCAAGTGCTTGCAATGCCAGAAACAACCTGACCTGGAGCCAGGAAGTTCCGGGTCTCCCACATGGGTGCAGGGACGCAAGGACTTGGGATGGGAAGTCAAACAGCTAGGACACTGACGCCCACAGCGGACCTTGGCGTTCGTTGTTTCTGGGGTAGGGAAGAGATGAAGGCAGTCGATTGGGGCCTGTCTGAATCTGCCTCCTGCACCACGGGCCCCGAGGGACAGGGCCGTCTCAGCCCAGCCCCACTGACGGACCTAAACACTGTCCAGAGTGACCTGTGGTGCCCCAGGGCTCCTGACAAGCTGGAACCTGGGTTCCAAAGTGAACCCCTCCCTTTTTCAACACAGGGAAATCGGCTTGTAGACGCTGAGTAACTGGTTCATGGCCGCACAACTGGACACATGGGATTTGACTCACAAAGTTGAAACTTGAACAATGAGCCATTTATGCTATCCCAAGAGTGTATCCTGAAATGCTGGTGCCAGGAGGTGGGGCATTTATTAGAACAGGAGGACGTGTCAGACACCAGATGGGCTCAGAAGCAGGCAAAGCAAGTCTCTGTCACCAGCTGCTGCACCAGGTCACAGCAGGAACTGCCCACACAGGGATGGCCTTGGCGGGACCAGTCACACGGCAGGGTCCATGCAGGGATGGCCTTGGTGGGACCAGGCACACGGCAGGGCCCACGCAGGGATGGCCTTGGCGGGACCAGTCACCCTGCAGGGTCCACACAGGGATGGCCTTGGCGGGACCAGTCACACGGCAAGGCCCACGCAGGGATGGCCTTGGCGGGACCAGTCACACAGCAAGGCCCATGCAGGGATGGCCTTGGCGGGATCGGGCCGTCACACTGCAGGGAGGGGCTGCTCTGCTCACAAGCCTGCTGGCGGTAGGGTAGTCCATCACAGCCACCAGAGCAGACCCGAGGCATGAACACACGTGTCGACACTTTGTACAATGCTTGCCACTGTTTTATTATGAGCCCAAATTGGAGACCCCATTCTACCCCAGGCGACAGGTCACGCACAAGCTCTCCCACCACAGGACACTTCCAGAACACACCGAGCTGGGTGGGGAAGTGGAGAGGTCCCACCACGTGGGACCTCTGGGCGCTGACCTGGGTGGCTCTGGGGTGAAGCGGGCCCGGCAGGCAAGCACAAAGGGGGGCTGCTTGGGTGGCCAGGGCACATTCCTGATCGTGGTGTGGGAATGCCCAGCATGGTGCCTTCTGTGTCAGGGCACTGAGGCCGCGTGCGGCCCAAGCCTCCGCTCAGGAGGCTTCCAGGGGTCACTGCTGTCCGCGAAGGCTCAGGAGGGCTTGAGTACACACGCAGTTTATCGACCAGAAGTGGCCGTCCTGGCGCCCATTCAGGTGAACAGCTCAGCCCTGACCAGGGCGCCACCTGCCAGGCCTCCTGGCTGAACCGTTCTGTGCTCCTGGGAGGCCACCCCGGGATGGGGTGCTCCTGGACCAGCAGCATGCCATGCGCCCGTCCCCTCTCAGAACCGCTCCCTGAGAACAAGCTCTTTGCAATGAGCGGGAGAGCCCGGATGCACTGGAGAGGGAGGGAAGGCCTGGGGTGGGAGACCTGGGCTCAGCAGCAGAGCCGCCCGAGTTAGACAAGGACCACGCAGGATCACACAACACTGACATTGTACAAGTCACACGCTAACCACAGCAGGACAGGCAGCACGGAGGGGGACGGAGACAGACTGCTAAGTATGCCAGGACCTGGGGACAGCCGCAGTCAGCTATGGGCTAGGCCTGGAGCCACGCCAGGTGGGAAGCATGGCACGGCAGGGCACAGGTGGACCAGCCAGGGCAAGTGGCACTGCTGGGCGGGGCGCTGGCGGTGTGACAGGAGGCTGTCCTGGGGGCACAGAGAGCCCCCCGTCACCGCCTACACCAGGCAGTCCTCATGTAAGCCCCACGGTGCTGGGCCTGGAGCCACAGCCCTGTACTCAGAGCACAGGATGAACAGGCAGTCCAGCCACCTGTGCCACCGGCCCCCAAGCTGTAGCCCAGGAGGGCAGGTCCTGGGTACTGCATGGCGAGTGCCAACTGCACAGCGGCCTTGGCTGGGACCCAGGGAACGGACGTGCAGACCGTATGTGCCAGTAGGACCCTCCCGGGCACCGTCCCAAGCAGGGCAGCAGCTGCTACGGGCCGTCCGCAGGGGGGCCCTGCAGTGGGGTGTCCGTGGCATTCCCGAGCGAGCTGCCCTCGCGCCCCTCCTCAGAGTGGGCCTTCTGGTGCTGGAGGAAGCTGGCCCGCTGGAGGAAGCCCTTGCCGCAGCGGCTGCACACGTAGGGCTTCTCACCCGTGTGGACCACCTGATGCAGCAGCAGCTTGGAGCTCTGGATGAAGGCCTTGCCGCAGGCCTGGCACTCAAAGGGCCTGTCCCCCGAGTGGATCTTCTGGTGCTCGGTGAGGTGGGCCTTCTGCAGGAAGGCCTTGCCGCACTCCCGGCACGCGTACACGCGCTCGCCCGTGTGGATCTTCTGGTGCCGGATGAGGTAGGAGCTCAGGAAGAAGGCCTTGCCGCACTCCTGGCACACGTACAGCTTCTCGCCGCTGTGGATGCGCTGGTGCTGCGTGAAGTTGGACGTCTGGCTGAAGCGCTTCCCGCACTCGGCGCACACATAGGGCCGCTCGCCGCTGTGCACACGCTGGTGCTGGACGAGCTTGGAGCTGCGGATGAAGGCCTTGCCGCACTCGGGGCACTCGAAGGGCCGCTCGCCGCTGTGGATGCGCTGGTGCTCGACGAGGTCGGAGCGGTGGCGGAAGGCCTTGCCGCACTCCCGGCACTCGAACTGCCGCACCTCCGTGTGGATCTGGTAGTGCCGGATGAGGCTGGAGCTGCGGATGAAGGCCTTGCCGCACTCGGTGCACTCATAGGGCCGCTCGCCAGTGTGGATGCGCTGGTGCCGGATGAGCAGCGAGCTCTGACCGAAGCCCTTCCCGCACTCCGGGCACTCAAAAGGCCTCTCTCGGCTGTGGACTCGCTGGTGCCGGGCCAGGTCCGAGCTGTGCCCAAAGGCTTTCCCGCACTGCGCGCATGGGAAGGGCTTGTCCCCAGCCTGGGTGTGCTGCTGCTCGGCCAGGTCCCCACACAGGCGGCCCACACACAGCCTCTGCCCGGCGTGGCCTCCCCGCTGCCTGACGAGGTCTGAGCTGAACGAGAAGCTTTGGGCGCAAACATCGCGAGCGTCGGTGTTCCCCTCCTTGAGCTCCGGAGGAAGGGCGAGATCGGGGCTCAGCGGGGCGCCCCCGGCCGCCTGACTGCACGCTGACGCCGGCTCCTCTGCCCGGATCCTCCACTGAGTCTCCATGGCCGGAGTGGGGGGGAGCGCTGGGTCCTGGCCACCCGGGTCCCCCAGGAGCTCTCCCAGCCCGGCCTCAGGCGCCGGGTCAGGGGCCTCCATCACCGTGTGTGGATCAGACATGGTCTCGGGCAAGCCTTCATCTCGGGAACCCTATGAAGTCACCCTTGCGTCACCACCTGAAACAAAGGAAGGACGTGTGTGCCCTGGGCTGCAAGGCCGACACGTCCAGGGCAGTGCGGGAGGAGACACACCTCAAGGAGCCGGGACAGGCCGCCCCCGCCCCGTGGGCCGTGTCTCGGCTCATCTCAGCCCCGCTGTGCCCTATGGGGAAGCCCCCCACCAGGACACACCAGCCTGTGGCACCACAACCCCACCACCGACCCAGGGACTGTCCCTGCCATCTCCTCACCATCCCCACTGTCTGGTCCTCACCACCTGCCTGCCTAGCCCCCGCTCACTTCCAGTGGCTCCGCATGGTCAGTGCTCTGCAGCCGCACATTCCACCGTGCCCCAGCCCTTCGAAGGTGGACAATCAATGTGCTAGGTATGGCGGCTGTCGGCCACGGCGACCACGGGACATGGTCCCCCACAGGACACAGTGGCCACCAGCTGCACAGCATCTGCAGTAACCTGTGAGGAGAGGTAGACACCAGTGATGTACTTCCGGGACTTGCACGCCCAGACCCCGGGCTACGCAGGGACAATGTCCAGCTACAGCTTAGGGAAAGAAGGCCCGTGAGGCAGGGACAGAAAAGCAGGGGTCCAGCCAGGCCACACGGCCTCCAAGCACACAGCTCTAACCGCCTGGCCCGTCCCCACCAGGAAAACCCTGGCCACGGCAGCTACAACACTACCATCCACATTCGCTTCACGTGCTCAGGCCCTCACCTCAGGACGCGCGGCTGCTGTCCGAGAGCACAAAGTGGGGACACGGACCAACCTTCACCCGACCTGTGGGGCTCGTGCTGTGGCCCTGCCTCCTAGGGGACATCAGCAGGAGGCCAGCAGAGCCCTCTGGGGTTGGGGCGTTCGAGGAGCACCCCAGTCTCCATTCTCCCACGCCCGCAAACCCGTGACATCTGGGCACCTTCTGCCTCCTCCTCCAGCGACCTGCAGCCACCAGAGCAGAGCCCACAGGTGTGACAGCGGGCCGGGGCTGGTGGACGGCAGGTAGCCCGGCGGCTGCGGCCCACAGGGGGCAGCCTGCCCTTTACGATGGCGGGCTGCAGCAGCCCTCAGCTCCCCGCTACGGTGCAGCTGGAGGCATCAGCCTGTCCAGCCCTGCTGCAGACAGGACGGAGAACAGCCGCGGGTTGGATCTTTCTGAAAAACAAAGGCAGGGAGGTTTCTCGTCCGCTGGTCCACTCGCCAAATGGCCTCAGCGCCAGGCTGGCCAGGCTGGCCCAGGCACTTCCCCAAGGCTCTCTCGGACGCAGGCCTCTTGGGCCACCTCCTGCCCAGCACTGGCAGGGAGCTACGCTGAAAGCGCCATGCAGGATGCCTGTGCTACAGGTGGCAGCTTTACGCTCATCCACTTCCCACGTGTTGACGGCCATGGCTGCAACGGATGAAGCCCCAGACCGAAACCCCACCCGGGGCACCCAAGTCCTCACGCAGGAAGCCGATCAAAGGTAGAGCAGGGGCTGGCATGGTGCTGTGTCAGGCCAACCAGCCATCTGTGGTGCTGGCATCCTAGATGGGCGCCAGTTCTAATTCTGGCTGCTCCACTTCCCATCCAGCTCCCTGCTTGTGGCCTGGGAAAGCAGTGGAGGACAGCCCAAAGCCTTGGGACCCTGCACCTGCATGGGAGACCAGGAAGCTCCTGGCTCCTGGCTTCATACTGGCTCAGCTGGCCACTGCGAGCATTTGGGGAGTGAACCAACAGATGGAAGATCTTTCTTTCTGTGCCTCCTTCTCTCTGTAAATCTGCTTATCTGCTTTCAAATATGTATGTAAACCTTTGCAAACTCTTCAGCATCATAAGACTCACTGTGATTCCTACTAGACTGCTGCACACTCCAGCACCGGAAGGGCGCGCTCCTCGCTCGGGCCTCCCCAGGCTCTGCGGGCGGCCATCCTGCTCTCCGACACACGCCTCGCCGCACAGCCCTTCCCGTCCCCGAGCTGGGGCCCCTGTGCTCCCCAGTCTGAACATGCCTGCTTGGGTCTGCTGGTAGACAGACATTCTCATTGCCGTGGAGATACGGGATGCGGGGTGCAGCACGTGGAGTGCAGGGTGTGGAATGCGGGATGGGAGGCATGGGATGTGGGACACAGGACGTGGAATGAGGGGGCTCTCTCCGATGGCACGCTGGGACTTCCTCTGAACTAGATCCCATCGCCCACCAGCCTGGTGCCCACCACAGACTGCCTTCCGCCCCCGCCCGTCTCCCCTGCTGAACACAGGGACTCAGGTCATGCTGAGCTTAGCCCTCCGCAAGGCTGCACTGCACCCAGATGGGACCCTCCCGGCACCCAGACCTGAGCCAGGGCCAGAACGGCCCAAGGGTGCAGTGAGCCATGTGACCCCAGGTGGTCAATGGAGTCTGGGCAGAGACAGGGCGGGGTGATGTGCCAGGGCGCCAGGGCCTCCAAGAGCAGAGCAGAGCAGCCAGCTTCTTTGGGGGGCACAGGCGGTTTCCATCTCAGCCAGCGTCCCTGAATCGTCCTCGTACCCAGGCAGCACCACTCTGCTGGCATGACCACAACCAGCAATGAGAGAAGGGTGGTGCTCGGGCTCAAGACACCAGCTCCTCACCCCAGGGCGCTAAGGACACCAGCTCCTCACCCCAGGGCCCTAAGGACACCAGCTCCTCACCCCAGGGCCCTAAGGACACCAGCCACCCACCCCAGGGCCCAAGACACCAGCCACCCACCCCAGGGCCCTAAGGACACCAGCTCCTCACCCCAGGACCCAAGACACCAGCCACCCACCCCAGGGCCCTAAGGACACCAGCTCCTCACCCCAGGGCCCTAAGGACACCAGCCACCCACCCCAGGGCCCTAAGGACACCAGCCACCCACCCCAGGGCCCTAAGGACACCAGCTCCTCACCCCAGGGCCCTAAGGACACCAGCCACCCACCCCAGGGCCCTAAGGACACCAGCTCCTCACCCCAGGACCCAAGACACCAGCCACCCACCCCAGGGCCCTAAGGACACCAGCTCCTCACCCCAGGGCCCTAAGGACACTAGCCACCCACCCCAGGGCCCTAAGGACACCAGCCACCCACCCCAGGGCGCTAAGGACAACAGCCACCCACCCCAGGGCGCTAAGGACAACAGCTCCCCACCCCAGGGCGCTAAGGACAACAGCCACCCACCCCAGGGCCCTAAGGACAACAGCCACGCATCCCAGGGCCCAAGACACCAGCTCCCCACCCCAGGGCCCTAAGGACACCAGCTCCCCACCCCAGGGCCTTAAAGACACCAGCTCCCCACGGCGAGCTTGCACCCCAAGGTCCTAAGGACACCAGTTCCACACAGCGAGCCTGCACACCAGGCCCGGCAAGCAGTGGTGACAGCTTGGCTTGTGGTCCCGTCCACGCACACGGCCAGCCTGGGCCCCACTGCAGGTGGACGCTGTTCCAGTCTACACCACAGAGCATTCTGTCCCTCGAGCGGGCCGTGGGTCTCTGTGCCTGCGCGGTGGGAACCCAGGGCTTGTGCTCCTCTGGGCACCTCCAGGGGCTGTCCATCGCACGGGGTGCAGGGGTGTATCCCCGGGCCCTAGCTGCCTCCCCGGCCAGCCGAGGTCGAGACCTGCAGGTGCCCGCCCAGCAAGGAGGGGTCGGGAGGCTTTAACTAAAAGCCCCAGACCTTCGGGCTCTCCCTCTCCCTGCTTCCTCCCCTTGCCTCCTCTCTCCGGTTCCCGGCTTTATCTCTGCAGGACGCTGAGGGGAGAGCCCACGGGCGTTCCTGGCAGGCAGCGCTGAGTGAACCCGCGCGTGGGTCCTGCCGCCCGCTCCAAGCCCTAACGAGCCGGGACGCAGCTTGACGTGCTGAGCCTGGCGCTCCAGGGACGCACGCCCGGGAAGGGCTCGCCGCCACCCAGCCTCTCGGGCTGCGCCCACCCTGCGCCCTGCGAGCACCCGGGCGACCGACTCACCCGACGCGGGGACCCGGAGCCCGAACCCGCGCAGCCACCCACAAAGCCCGCACGCCGCGCCGGAAGTCCCGGCCTGACCCCGCCCGGCCGGCTTCCGGCGCCGCTCTAGGAGTGCGGGGAGGCCGCGCGGCCCTCTCGTTGGTGCGGAGTTCCGGCCGGGGCGGCGCGGGGTGACCCGGGTGGACGGGGGCACGAGGTGACCAGGGCGACCCGAGGGGCGCACGTGCACACATGGCCCCCATCCCAAATGCCGCTCCCACGGGCCGCGAGGGGCGTCGTGTCCACCCAGCTGGGCCGTGCACACCAGGGTCAGCCGGGCCAGGGTCCAGCCCCCGGTGCTCCCCTCTCCCGGCCTGGGGGGGGCTCGCGGCCATGACCAGGCCTCTCGCTGCCCAGCAGTGTCCCCAGTCCGGCTTTGTCAGCATCGGGAAATGCAGGGGCCAGCGTGAGATGAGGCCAACTCCCAGGCGGGCAGTGCCCAGCTTCCTCCTGGTGCCCCCTGGGAGGGTGGACCAGGTGCATGGAGCTCCTGGCCATTTGAGAGAACCATCCCAAGGATGGCCACCTGACTCCAGCTGTCAGGCTGGGTGGGGGCGGAAGATGTCCCCTCATCCGCGTGTGGGTGACTACCTGGGCGTGAGGATGCAGGGGCCCAAGGCTTTGGGCCATCCTCCGCTCCTTTCCACCACACGTTAGCAGGGAGCTGGGTCCGAAGTGGAGCAGCTGGGACTCGAACCAGCTCCTGTGTGGGATGCCGGTGCTGCAGGTGGAGGAATGAGTGCCATGCCACTCTGGCGCATTGTGTAAATTGTGTGTGCTTTCCCAGGCCACAAGCTGGGAGCTGGGTGGGAAGCTGGGCTGCCAAGAGAAGGACTGGTGCCCCATGGGATCCCAACACACGCAAGGTGAGGACTCTAGCCGCTAGGCCACTGCGCTGGGCCCACTGTCCCAACTTCTTAAGAGACCAGGATTTTCTCGGACTGGCGATGAAGCGCAGTGGGTTGGCCACCCCACACCAGAGGGCCAGCTCCCAGCTACATAGCCTGGGAGAGGGCCAGGAGACAGTCCACGCGGGAGAACCGGAGGGAGTGGCAGGTTGGGACTCCTGGTCCACATGGCTGACTCGTGTCCACAAGGAGGGAGGTGCTGTGGGCGTCCCTCGTGGGGCCCAGCTGCTGGCCACTACAGCAAGAGCTCACGCCCTGGTTTCTCCTGGCGACAACGGGGTTCTGACTTGTCAAGTGAAGGCTGAGAGTGACCCACAGACTGAGGAATGAAGGCCCTGCTCGTTGCACTGCCCCGGGCCTGCAGGGGCCAGCTCGGCCGTGGCTGACGTCCCAGCCTTCAGATTTGGGGAAATCGACCTGGAGCAGAGGGGCCAAAGGTGTTGGATCCAGGGCACGACGTGAACCCACCAGGACGCAGCTGGCCTCGGCCGTCTGAGCCCTGTGTACCTGGACAGCAAGGCCAGTCCTGGGCCTTCCCCTGCACCTGCACGCCGAGGGACTACGCTTCCCAGGGGGCGATGCGGCCCCGGACTATAGTTCCCAAGAGGCTATGCGGCAGCGGACTACACTTCCCAGTGGGCTTTGCGGCCGCGGACTGCACCCCGGACCTCCCAGGGGGCAATGCAGCTCCGATCTAAGCTTCCTGAGCACCTGCGCAGGCCCAAGGACTCAGTTTCCCAGGATGCAGCGGGAAGAGGGCCTAACCCGTCCATCACCGGGACAGCTCGCGTGGCCAGATCCGTCCCGGTCCCGGAAGCTTCTCCCGCCGCCGGTAGGTGAGCTGGCAGGGGAGCTGGCAGGTGAGGGGCAGGGGAGCTGGCAGGGGAACGGGCAGGTGAGGGGCGGGGGAGCGGGCAGATGAGGGGCAGGGGAGGGGGCAGGTGAGCTGGCAGGTGAGGGGCATGGAACAGGCAGGGGAGGGGGCAGGTGAGCGGGCAGGTGAGCTGGAAGAGCAGGGGGCAGGGGAGCGGGCAGGGGAGCGGGCAGGTGAGGGGCGGGGGAGCAGGCAGGGGAGCGGGCAGGGAGTCCCCTGCAGCCAGCAGGTGTCCGGAAGGTGGCCTGCAGGGCGGCCTTGGCGGCCGGCGTCTCCGAGCAGTGGGCACTGCAGGTCGCTGGGCATGGCACCCGGAGCTCAGCCCTCCGCCCACAGGTGCAGCCAGCATGGGGGAGCCCCGGGGCTCGGCGCGGATCCTCGTCACAGGGGGCTCGGGGCTGGTGGGCAAGGCCATCCAGAAGGTGGTACAGGACGGGGCCGGCCTGCCCGGAGAGGACTGGGTGTTCGTCTCCTCCAAGGATGCCGATCTCACGTGAGCGAGTTGGGGGTGCGGGACCCTTGGGACCTCTGGGCTGGGCCCCGCAGGTGGACGCGCTGACACCCCTCCTCACCCCAGGGACGCAGCGCAGACCCGCGCCCTGTTTGAGAAGGTGCAGCCCACGCACGTCATCCACCTCGCTGCCATGGTGGGGGGCCTCTTCCGGAACATCAAGTACAACCTGGACTTCTGGGTGAGTGTGGACCCAGACGGGGGGGGGGGGGGGGGGGGGGGGGGGCGGCCAGGGGCCGGAAGGCGGGGGGGGGGGCTGGCTGGCGGGATGGAAGGTGGGGTCTGGGTGGGGGGGGGGTGAAATGTGGGGGCGGGGCTGGTCCTGTGCCCTCAGCAGTTTCAAGGTGGGTAGGGGCGGGGTGGGATCTGCAGGGTCAGTGCCCAGCCCTGTCCTGGGAACGTGGCCCTGTCCTGGGAACGCCGTCCTGTCCCGGGACCGCCGGCCTGTCCCGGGAACGTGGCCTGTCCTGGGAACGCTGTCCTGTCCTGGGAACGCCGTCCTGTCCCGGGAACGCCGGCCTGTCCCCGGGAACGTGGCCTGTCCTGGGAACGCTGTCCTGTCCCGGGAATGTGGCCTGTCCTGGGAACGTGGCCCTGTCCTGGGAACGTGGCCCTGTCCTGGGAACGTGGCCCTGTGGGAGCACCCAGCGCAGTCCCTGCAAACCTGATTTTCCCCACAGAGGAAGAACGTCCACATCAACGACAACGTCCTGCACTCGGCCTTTGAACTGGGCACCCGCAAGGTGGTCTCCTGCCTGTCCACCTGCATCTTCCCAGACAAGACCACCTACCCCATCAATGAGACCATGGTGAGGGGCGGGGCCTGGAGTTGTGGGCGGGGCTGGGAGATGGAGGGTGGGGCCCATAGTGGGTGTGGCGTCGGGCACCCACAGTGCCAGGACTCTTGCCTTAGCGCCTCTCGCACCTCGCAGATCCACGAGGGACCGCCACATAGCAGTAACTTCGGGTATTCATATGCCAAGAGGATGATTGATGTGCAGAACAGGTCAGCCCAGGGCCGGGGGTAGCAGGTGAGGGCGGCGGGCAGGGCCGGGCAGCTCAGTGCTGCCTCCTGGGGTAGCAGGTGAGGGCTGCGGGCAGGGCCGGGCAGCTCAGTGCTGCCTCCTGGGGTAGCAGGTGAGGGCTGCGGGCAGGGCCGGGCAGCTCAGTGCTGCCTCCGCAGGGCCTACTTCCAGCAGCACGGTTGCACCTTCACTGCCGTCATCCCCACCAACGTCTTTGGGCCCCATGACAACTTCAACATCGAGGACGGCCACGTGCTGCCTGGTCTCATCCACAAGGTGCACCTGGCCAAGGGTGAGTGGGGCCCGCCCCGCGCCTGGCCTGCCCAGCCCTGTGTGCCCCACAGGCACTCGCTGACCCCGTCCTCCACGCACAGGCAGCGGGGCCGCACTGACCGTGTGGGGCACCGGCAAGCCGCGGAGACAGTTCATCTACTCACTGGTTCGTGCGGGAGCCGGGGCAGGGGCAGAGCGGGAGTGGGGCTGGTGGGGTGGCGGGGCTGGATCCACCCTGCCCCTGTGGCCCACAGGACCTGGCCCGGCTCCTGGTCTGGGTGCTCCGGGAGTATGAGGAGGTGGAACCCATCATCCTGTCAGGTGCGCAGGCGTGGCGCTGGGGGCAGGGGGCTGGGCGCTGAGGGCTGGGCACTGGGGGCAGGGGGCTGGGTGCTGAGGGCTGGGGGCTGGGCGCTGAGGGCTGGGGGCTGGGCACTGAGGGCTGGGAGCTGGGCGCTGAGGGCTGGGGGCTGGGCGCTGAGGGCTGGGGGCTGGACACTGAGGGCTGGGCGCTGGGGGCCAGGTGCTGAGGGCTGGGTGCTGGGAGCTGGGCGCTAAGGGCTGGGGGCTGGGTGCTGAGGGCTGGGCACTGGGGGCAGGGGGCTGGGTGCTGAGGGCTGGGCACTGGGGGCAGGGGGCTGGGCGCTGAGGGCTGGGGGCTGGGCACTGAGGGCTGGGCGCTGGGAGCTGGGGGCTGGGCACTGAGGGCTGGGCGCTGGGGGCCAGGTGCTGAGGGCTGGGTGCTGGGAGCTGGGCGCTAAGGGCTGGGGGCTGGGTGCTGAGGGCTGGGCACTGGGGGCAGGGGGCTGGGCGCTGAGGGCTGAGGACTGGGCGCTGGGGGCTGGTGGCACTGGGGGCAGGACCTTGCAGCCCACTGACCCAGTGGGCCCGGCACCTCTGCAGTGGACGAGGAGGAGGAAGTGTCCATTGCCGAGGCCGCGCAGGCTGTGGTGGAGGCCATGGACTTCCGGGGGGAGGTCACCGTATCCTTCGGCTGCAGCTTCCCTGGGCCCCCCACAAGGCAGGGCGGGGGACAGGTGCGCTTCTGCCTCGGCCTTGACCCAGTGCCCAGTTTGACACCAGCAAGTCTGACGGGCAGTTTAAGAAGACGGCCAGCAACGGCAAGCTCCGTGCCTACCTGCCAGACTTCCAGTTCACGCCCTTCCGGCAGGGTGAGCGCCTGGGCAGGCCTGCCCCCCCAAGCGCTCTGCCTCCCCCTCCTGAGCTCCTCCCCCCTGCTGACCCCACTTACCCACCTCCGCAGCCGTCAAGGAGACCTGCACCTGGTTCGTGGACAACTACGAGCTGGCCCGGAAGTGAAGCTGCTGCTGGGGGGGAGGTGCCAGCAGTGCTCGGATGGCAGCGCCCACAAGTACTGGGGTCCCCACTCCAGGCCTCCGTCCAGTGCACCCCTCCATGCTCGTCCTCAGGGAGCCCACACCCCTGGCAGGCCCCGTGCTGGGTATCCACTGTGGCCTGCCGTTCCTCCAATAAAGCGTGTTTCACAGGCCTGGCCTTCATGCCCTGCCTCGCGCTCCCAGCACCTGCTGCGGCGCACAGCGCGGCCATCCCTGGTGGGAAAGTACAGTGGCTAGAGCAATGCAGGGGCGAGTGAGGGTGGGAGGTGGGCTCCTGGGGGTGTGAGGGGCGAGTGAGGGCGGGAGGTGGGCTCCTGGGGGTGTGAGGGGAGAGTGAGGGCGGGAGGTGGGCTCCTGGGGGTGTGAGGGGCGAGTGAGGGCGGGAGGTGGGCTCCTGGGGGGTGTGAGGGGAGAGTGAGGGCGGGAGGTGGGCTCCTGGGGGTGTGAGGGGCGAGTGAGGGCGGGAGGTGGGCTCCTGGGGGGTGTGAGGGGCGAGTGAGGGCGGGGCTGGCAGTGGCGCTTGCACACTCTAGGACTCTGGGCAGCCAGCTGGCGTTGTGTCGGGCCACGTCAGCCTCTGTTCCTGTTTACCTGATGTTGGTCTGGGTGGCACAGGTCCTGCCACTTCCCCACCACAGCTGTCCCAGCCGGGCCGTCCGGGCTCAGGAGGCCCGAGGGAGCAGGACCAGCTCCATGCACGACACAGCTTGGGCCACACTGCCCTTGCCCAGGAACCTGGCGCATGGTTCCAGCGGCGGCCCTGGGGGTCACTGCCGTCTGTATAGCCCGTGTGCTCGTCCCCCCACCCCTGTGCCACCCTCCTAATGCCCCCCCCCCGCCTCAGCCAGCATCCTCAGCTGTCCCACCCCCCAGAGAGAGAACCACTCTGCCCATGTCCACCAGGCGAGGGAGGTGGAGGCCAAATCCTGGCCTCCGCCAGAGCCCGCACTGCCCACTGCCGCCTCCCAAGACATTGTAGCACGGTGCATGTCCACTGCAGTGGCCGCCGCCATGAGCTCTGGGGCTGCAGGGTCAGGGTCGGGCACGGCCTGCCCTGCTGCCGGAAGGTGCGTGGAGAGGGGCAGCTCACACCTCGGAGTAACAGCACACTACGTGGCGCCCGGCCGGAGTGTGTGACAAGCCCATGATCCACCTGGCTTTCCAAGTCGGGGTTGAGGCTGGGGCTGGGGTTAAGGTTGGGGTTAGGGTTAGGGCTGGGGTTAAGGTTAGGGTTGGTGTTAGCGTTGGGGTTGGGGTTGGGGTTGGGGTTAGGTTGGTGTTAGCATTGGGGTTGCTGTTGGGGTTGGGGTTAGGGTTGCGGTTGCGTTAGGGGTTAGGTTTGGGGTTGGGGTGGGGTTAGGTTTGGGGTTAGGGTTGGGGTTGCGGTTGGGGTTGCGGTTGTGGTTGGGGTTAGGGTTAGTCGAGTTTAAAGGAGCAGTACCTGTGTGCACGCCCCGGCCTCTCTCTCACGTGGCCACGCCCATCCATCTCCCAGGGCCCCGCCCCTGCTCCCCGCTGCGGCCACGCCTCCTCCGCGCCCCTGCCCCCTCTCCCAGGACCACGCCCCTCCGGCCCGCCCCCGTCCTCTCTCCGCCAATGGGCGGCTGAGCTCGGCGGCGCCCTCACCATGAGGCGGGAGGGGCGGGCCCAGCGCCCTCCGCCACAGCCGGACCCGCAGCAGAGATGGCGGCCAGTCCGCAGCGCGTGGGCTTCGTGGGCGCGGGCCGCATGGCGGAGGCCATTGCGCAGGGCCTCATCCGGGCAGGTACGGTTCTGCGGGGCCCTGCAGCGGGAGGAGGCGGCGAGCTGCCCCGAGGCCCCGCGGGACGCCGGCAGGCGAGGCCCCACTGCCGGGCCCGTGCAGCCCAGCCTCTCGCAGCCGGTGCTGCGTCCACGGACAGCACAGCTCGGCCACAGCCCGGCCTGGGGCGCCGTGCCCAGCAGCAGGTGCGCGGTGGCGCTTCCTGGGCACAGCATCCCTGCCCCCGGCCAGAGGGAGTGCGTTAGAGGCCGGGCGGGCTCTCCCCCTTTGCCCCCCACCTCACCTGCCGCTGCCCTCTCCCTTCCAACAGGGAAGGTGGAAGCCCAGCATGTGATGGCCAGCGCCCCAACTGACAGGAACCTCTGCCACTTCCAGGTGAGTGGGGCAGGCCCCGGGGGTCTGTGGGGGCTGGGCCGGCAGACAGGGTGCTCCCTGTCGGCTGATGGGCCAGAGTGCCGACCGACTGTGTGCTGGGTGGGTCCTGCAGGCTCTGGGCTGCCGGACCACCCACTCCAACCAGGAGGTGCTACAGGCTTGCTCGCTGGTCATCTTCGCCACCAAGCCTCATGTGCTGCCTGGTGTCCTGGCTGAGGTGGCCCCCATGGTTACC
This sequence comes from Ochotona curzoniae, assembly GCF_017591425.1. Lineage (NCBI taxonomy): Eukaryota > Metazoa > Chordata > Mammalia > Lagomorpha > Ochotonidae > Ochotona > Ochotona curzoniae. The sequence continues at coordinate 646,871 of NW_024466508.1, forward strand.
ACAGAGCACATCTTGGTTTCTGTGGCTGCAGGGGTCCCGCTGAGCACCCTGGAGGAGGTGAGTGGCCAGCAGGGGGCCAGGTGAAGGGCAGGCAGGGAGTGCCGCCCACCAGCCCTGACTCTGCCCTTTTCTCTGGCTAGCTGCTGCCCCCCAATGCCCGGGTGCTGCGGGTCTCACCCAACCTGCCCTGCACGGTGCAGGAGGGGGCCATGGTGATGGCACTGGGCCGCTGCGTGGGGAGTGGCCAGGCCAGGATGCTGCAGGAGCTGCTGGAGGCCTGCGGCCGGTGTGAGGAGGTGCCCGAGGCCTACGTGGACATTCACACGGGCCTCAGCGGCAGCGGCGTGGCTTTTGTGAGTGTCCCCCCTCCTGGGGCCCTGCGGGCTGCTGCCCAGAGCCAGGCAGTGGGAGGCCGGAGGCCAGGGGCTGTGCCGGGGCCTGCTGCTTTGTCCCAGAGGTGTTGAACGCCCTCCTCCGGGCAGGTATGCACCTTCTCCGAGGCCCTGGCCGAAGGCGCCATCAAGATGGGCATGCCCAGTGCACTGGCCCACCGCATCGCTGCCCAGACCCTGCTGGTGAGCAACCCTGGGCAGGCTGGGTTGTGCCACACATGGTGGACATGAGGGGAAGGGGGGCAGGTGTGAGGCGGGGGCTGGGCAGGCCCCGTGACCCCCACCCTCTTGCAGGGCACTGCCAAGATGCTGCTGCAAGAGGGGCAGCTGCCCTCCCAGCTGCGGACGGACGTGCTCACTCCCGGGGGCACCACCATCTACGGGCTCCACGCTCTGGAGCAGGGCGGCCTGCGTGCGGCCACCATGAGTGCCGTGGAGGCCGCCACCGCACGGGCCAAGGAACTCAGCAGGAAGTAGGCTGGCTGCCATGTCGCCCTTCCTACCCCTCAGATGGATGGACCCCCAGGGACCAGGAGCTGAGCTGACCCAGTCAGGCTTTGGCTCGTTTCCTAATGGCATCCTGAGGGATATGGGGCTCTCTACCCCCCATCTGCCGGGGACTCTGGCCATCTCTGTGGCCAGGGGCACTAGCCTGCTGGGCAGGTTGGGGGGCTGTGCCTGGGAGCTGGGTGTGGGGCAGTGAAGGCTGGACGTGGTCTCTCTCCCTCAGACCCCGAGCCCAGCAAGGCCACCAGGTGCATCCCAATGGTCAGGGACGCCATGAATTGAGGTGGTGCGATGCTGTGGTGTGCAGGCCAGAGCTCTGGGGCCCCTGGGGGTGGAGGGTCCGAGTCCCTTGCAGGACCCCTTGCTCCCTACTCTCCCCCACCCCTACCTGCAGCCTTCAGGACTGCTGATGCTTCCCCTGGGCCCCTTCAGCTGGCCTGGGCAGTCAGGACCGGTGGGCAGTTGGCAGTCACAGCACAGGAGCCATTACCAGCCCCTTGCTAGAGGTTAACCCTGGCAGGCCGTGCTGCGTCTGTTTCTTGCCCCGCCCACTCCCCATCCTTGTCTGCCCTTCTGGCAGGGATTGCAAGTTCAAGGTAGGGGTACTTAGCAAGGGCCACATCCAACCTCTCAGGAGGGAAGTAGGAGCTTAGGGCCAGTGCCGTGGGCTGAGTTTGTCTGTGGTGCCCGTTCATGTGCTAGCTGCCCCACTTCCCTTCCAGCTGCACGCTTGTGGCCTGGGCAACTAGCGGACGCTGGTTCAGGTCCTCAGGCCCCCGCACCCATGTGGCGGGCCAAGAAGCTTCTGGCTGTGGACTAGCCCAGCTCTGGCCATTGCAGCCACATGGGGACTGAAATGGGTGAAGACCTCTCAAATAAAGCAAATCTTCAAAAAGCTTGAAAGTAAGGATGCTTTATGAAACGCATGGTCAGCCTCTCTGCCCTCTGTCCAGGAGCAAGGCCCACGTCCTGTGCTGCTAAGGCCCTGCCCCAACTTTTCAGTTCTCCCAAGCCCAGCTGGGTGTCTGCCAGCCATGGCCAGGGCTTCCTGGGTATGTGTGTGCGCGCGCCCCCAGGGGGATGCTGGTGGGGTGAGCGTGCTGCTGCTTCCTAAAACAGCCCAACCCCCCAGGGAGCTGGCCCCTGCCCTGCCGAATGACCTTCCAGGGGCCTGGGTCCCCAGGCTCTGCAGCACGGCCCAAGAAAGCAGCCCCACATCCTGGGGGTCCTAGCAGGTCAGTCCATTCGGCTGTGCCACCCAGTTCCTCAACCGCAGGCTCAGCGTCTGCCCAGCGCCTCCTACGGTAGCCACAGCCAGCAGCCCCGAGGCACTGGGGGCTAGGGGACCCTCCCCACAGAGCCCTTCTCAGAGCAGGGCGGCAGCTGGGTCACACACCACTGTCGCTGGAAGCCTGCGGCCACCCCGATCAGTGAGCACAGCTGCACCATCGCAGCGGCCCCACCTCACTGGGGTGCTGGCTCTCCAGCCCCCGGACGGCCTCCCCTGCAGTGGGCACAGAGGCACCACCTCCCCCTCCTCCGGGCTCCTGCTCAACCTCAGCGGCCTCCTGGCCCTGCTCCCCGCCCCGAAAGTCAGCCAGGGCTGCCGGGGGGGGGGGGGGGGCGGTGTGGTCCGCCTGTGGCCAGCAAGTGCCTGGCGGCCCATCGTCCAGGTGCAGCCATTGAGCCACCTCCTCGGGCGCCAGGCTAGGCCAGCGCCGCCAGGTGCATGAGGTCGCTGAGCACGCGGCTCCGCTCGGCCGCCTCCTCGGCGTGGCGCGCGGGCTGCTGGCTCGGCTCGAGGCCGGTGCTCAGGTCCAGCAGGCAGCAGCGCGCGATGCTGCTCACCTGCACCAGGTCCCAGGAGAGGCCGGCCAGGTACAGCATGTCCTTGAGCATGAAGCTGCGCGACAAGTCCAGCGGCGCAGAACATGGCCAGCCACAGCAGCTCGCGCTTGTACAGCCGCTTAAAGGCGGCCACCGCGCCACCGGGGGTTTGTAGCGGCCCGGGCGGCCGGCACGGCCTGGCCGCCGCCTCCTCGCCGTCGTCCAGCAGGGACAGCCAGGAGGAGGGCGGCTGGGACACGAGCAGCACCGCCCGCTGCTGCAGGCGGCTGCAGCGCACGTAGCGCCTGGCTCCGGGCACGAACTCCTCGAAGAACCAGCCGCGCAGCAGCGGGCGGCAGAGCCACGCGCCCGGGCTGTAGCGGGAGAAGGCCGGCAGCTTGTCCTGGTTGCGGCGGCGCAGGCTGGGCGGGTCGGCGAGCCGCCCGATGACCAGCGGCTTCAGCTTGTGGCTGCCCGTGAGGTTGGCCGGCAGCAGCACGGTCACCCTCTCACCCGGGGGCGCGGCCTGCTCGGGCAGCAGCCTCCAGGAGAGGCCTGTGACATCCGCGCTGTAGATCTGCTCGTGGCCATAGGCGCCTTCGGCGGGGCCGGGGGCGCAGGGGCGGGCGGGCTCTGGCTGCAGACGCCGTGGCGCTTCTGCCAGCGCCAGGACCAGCCGTGGCTGGCCTTGAAGGTGCACGCGGGGCCGTGGATCTGGCGCGCCAAGGCCTCGGCCTGCGCCTGGACGGCAGGGCCGGACGGCACGCCGTGGCCGCGCAGCGCCAGGAACCGGGCGTACACGGCGCGGTCAATCGCCTCCTCGTTGGCCAGCCGCATCTTCTTGCGCTGCGTGCCCCCCTCGCCGCCCAGCTGCTGCAGGAACCAGCGCAGCTTCGCCTCGTCCTTGAGCCAGCCGCGCAGGGTGCCGCCCGGCACGCCGAAGGCGCGGCACACGCTGGCCTGCCGCTCGCCGCCGCGGACGCGCTCGCCGGCCTGCAGCTCGTCCTGGATGGAGCAGGCCTTGCGGAGGGTCACCCCGCGCCGCGCGCCGCCGCGCCTGCGCGCAGCTCGGCCCGCCGCGCCCACCGGGAGGGGCGACTCCACGGTGTGGCGCGGGAGGGGCGGCTGGGGGGGCGGCCCTGCTGCGGGCGCGCCGCGCCCACTCCGCCGCGGGTCGGCCGGCTCCGCGACCGGGTCTGAGTCGCCTGCGCCCGGGCGCTGCCGGGGCGCCCGCGGCCGCGGGGTCGGCACGGCGAGGGTGAGGCGCGCGCGAGGGCCGTGCTCCCCCGCGGCCGCGGTTGGTACAGCCCGGCGCTTCATTTCCCGTGCGCGGCCCGGGCGGCGCTCCCTTTGCGCAGTCCCTGCCTGCTGCTCGCCGCGTCCGGCCTTGGCGTGTGAGTCCCGCAGGGGCCCCCGAGAGGCCGCCGGGCACCGGAGCGCGCCGGGGAACCTGGGCCGAGGGCGCGGGGCGGGGTGGCCGGGCCACGTGGCGGGCGGGGGGCGGCCCCGTCTCCATGGCGACGGCCGCGTCTGTCTGGGGTTCGTGTGGCAAGTGCGTTTTGGGGCCGCTTGGCGTGTCTGGGCGCACGCGCGCTGCCCTGGTAGCCAGCCAGCGAGAGGCAGAACTCGGGGTTCTGGGCTGGATGAGCGGACCCGGCGAGCGCGGGGTGCAATTCTGAGGGGAGCCGCCAAGAACTGGGGCGGGGGTCGTCGCTGCGGGCAGGCCCGTGCGGTGGGCTCCCCGCCTCTGAGAAAGCGCCGTCTCCTGCGCAGCTGGCATGCACGCTGGGTCCCGCCTCTGCAGGGGCTGCCCGGTGGCCTGCAGTCGAACGTGACCGGGAGGCGGCTGGGATGGCCGCGAGAGGATGGGCCCCGTGCCCCCTGCTCTCCGACCGCCTGTCCCCCCAGGGAGCGCCCATGGGCTGGCCCCGTGCCCCCTGCTCTCCGGCCGCCTGTCCCCCCAGGCAGCCCCCGTGGGCTTCCTCCCAAACAGTGAAAGGAAACTTCTTAAGCTCCATGGAGCCTGGACTGGAATGTGGACTTTGGCGAAAGCCCGTGGGTGGATTTCAAGATGGTTTGGGGAATTAACAGAACATTTTTCTGTTGGGGAGTCCTTGGCAGGTCCTGAAGCAGTGCCCGGAGGGCCCTGGCACTGTGGGGCTGCTCAGCTGTGCGCAGCTGCAGGGACCCTGCTGAGACAGGGTGCAGTCCCTTCTGCTGAGGGTAGCCCCTCTGTGGGCACCCTCGCCCGTCAGGGATCAGTGGCCGCTCTGTATGCTGCAAGACGCAGAGAGCTCTGGGTCCCACGGGTTCGGGCTGGGGTGGGGGTTGATGGCGCTCTGCTCTCCTGAGCAGGCCAGGCCTGGTGGGCCCTGGGTGCTGGGTGTGTGACGCACGTCCCCGGCCAGCTCCCTGTCCCTGCCTTGGTGGCGTTGAGCTGCCTTCCTGTGCTGTCCTCTGTTGGGAGTCATTGGGGTGGCCTGGCCCGTGCTGGCAAGGGCAGGGCCTGGCTGCGGAAAGGCCCCTCTGCCTGGGGCCGGAGAGGCGCCTGTGCAGCACCGTTCCTGCCTGGGTCGTCGGGTGGCACACTTGAGACCAAGGACAACACTGTCCCTGCTGCCACGGGTGGGCAGGGTCAGGGAGGACCCAGCATCCCTTGGGAGTGCACCTGTGTGGCTGCGGTGCAGCGGATGGAGATGGCTGACCCGGGAGGGCTGCCCAGTCACGCGGCCACCACATTGTCCATCTCTAACCACTCTGCTTTCCCTTCATGCTGCCCAGGAGGTCACAGCCAAAGTAAGTAACCTCCCGACAGGGCCTGGGCACGGCCAGGCAGGGCGTGTGGGGTGGGCTTGCAGGACCCTGGGCTGGGGGCAGTGGTGACGTCACAATGCCCCCCTCTTGGGCTCTGCTCCCACTGCCAGCACACCCCTGCCTCTCTCCCAGCAGCCTGGCCTTGGTGAGTCCCACGCCGGCTGGGCCCCAGACTTCCCTCCAGCCCCTCACTGAGCAGTGCCTTGTGGGAGGAGAGTACAAGGCGGGGACCCAGGGCCCCGAGGCTCAGTGGTGAGAAAGATCTGCTGGCCCTGCCTAAGGGCCGGCGGTCCGAGCAGGTGGACGCTGGGTGTGGCAGGCAGGCAGTGTCCCCCTCCAGGGTTGGTTCAGGGGCTGCACTTGGTGGCAGAGACCACAGCATCGTCGGGGCCAGCTGCCCCTTGGAGGTCATCTGGGCCCTAGTGAGTGAGCCATGCCCGACCAGGATTGCCACTGCGCGCACCCCCACACCCTTGGCTCCAAGGTTCCTGCTGCTGCCGGCAATGGCTGCCTACCAGCAGCCCATCTGTGCCATGAGGGCACTGTGGCCCAGGAAGTACGAGGTTTCCTGTGGCCCCCTCACACTTGCTGGTCGCGGAGACACGGGAGCCTGTGTGGTCTGCAGTGTGGCCACTCGCTCTTGTGCTTGCTTTTTAACGCTGCACCCCAAGATGAGGAGCGGGAAGGCCTCCTGCACCCTGGACACCGTGTGGGAGGACAAGCGGAGGCCTGAGGCCACAGCGGCCGCCTGCGACCAGGAGCTGCCGGCCATGAACGGGCCCAGCCCAGAGGAGGCCAGGGAGGCAGAGGCCGCGGACCCCAGGAGGAAACACGACAGCCAGAGGCCCTTGCTGAAGAAGAGGAAGCGATCGCCCAGGGGCTGGCTGGACCCCACGGACCTGGCCCTCGTGGGCCTCTCTGCAGACCACGTGTGGCTGGACAAGCCATTCTTCGACCAGGCGGAGACCTGCTACCGCCAGAGGCTGGCCGATGCTGGTGCCCGGGCCACACACAGTGCCTGTGTCCATGGCAACCTCGTGGCCTGCCACCACGTGACCTGGGGCGTCTGGGTCAACAAGTCTTGCTTTGACCAGGCCGAGCGGGCTTTCGTGGAGTGGTCACAGGCCCTACTGCTGGCCGCCGAGGAGAGCCGTGGTCAAGGAGCCCGCGACACGGGGTCGCCGGTGCCCACCCCAGAGCTGGCCCTGGCTTGCCAGCCCAGCCTGCCAGCCAGCAGCCAACCCTCTTTGGGCAACCTGCAAGCGCTGGTGCGGGAGGTCTGGCTGGACAAGCCGCGGTACGATGCGGCTGAGAGAGGCTTCTACGAGGCCCTGTTTGACGGCCACCCCCCGGGGAAGGTGCGTCTGCAGGAGCGGGCTGGCCAGGCCGAAGGTGCCCGGCGTGGCCGCAGGGACCGGCGTAGCCGCAGCGGCCAAGGCAGCCAGCGGCCGGGGCCACGGCGCTCGGACGGGGAGGGCTCCACAGCCTGGCCCTGCTGGTACTTCCTGCACAGGGACGCGGAAGCCCCCTGGCTCAGCAAGCCCGCCTACGACAGTGCCGAGTGCTGCCACCATGCCGCCGAGGCCCTGCGCACGGCCTGGCGCCTCGAAGCCACCTCCCTGGCCCTTCGGCCCGGACACCGGGCTGGCCCGTCCCCGTCCAACCTGAGACCCAAGTAGGAGAACAAGGCCGGGGGCCTGCTCTGGGTCATGGGCTGAGCTGTCCCTCCCTGGGGGTGGTCTCCCCGTGGCTGTGGAGCCTGCTAGGCTGGAGGCAGAGGTGGGCTGGGCAAGTGGGTCTCGTGGCCAACTCCCCAACTCGTATGCCAGGGTGGGGGGTGTGGGAAGCCCATGCCTGCCTTCCTGTTAGGCCTGGGCCCATCTGACCTTGGGGGTAAGGTGGGTGTGGGCATTCCAGGTCCCAGGGGATGAAGCCATCTGGGCAGCAGACGTGCGGGACCCACGGGTGGCAGAGCTTGGCCTCGGGGCTTGGGCATGGCACTGTGACGAGGGTCCGAGGGGTCGCTGAGCAGCGTGGGGGTCGGAGGGGTTGCTGAGTAGCGTGGGGAGCCGGGTTCGCTGGCGTCCGGGGACGGCCTTGGCTTGGGGAGGCAGTGTGTCCCAGGTTCTGCCAGTGGAGGAGTGTGGGACTACAGAACCACAGCCCCTTTAAGGCCATTGGGGGATGTATGTGTGAGAATCGGTGTACGCATGTGTGTGTGCGCCCATGCAAGGCCGTGGAGGGGTGGGGCCTCGTGCTGGAATGACAGGACCGACGGTGGTGTCTGCTCCCAGGGACTGGAGACCATCCAGGCCCCCCACGCTGGCCATGTTGACCTGGTTTACTCCTCCCAGCAGAAAAATGACCACAAACTTCTTGGTCCACGAGAAGATCTGGTTTGACAAATTCAAGTATGATGAGGCGGAGAGGAGCTTCTATGAGCGCATGAACGGGCCCGCGGATGGCGCCCCTCGCCAGGTGAGGCCGTGCTGCCCATGGGTCAGCGAGCTGGGCGAGCCTGCAGCAGGCTCTGGGAAGCTGCCTCGGCCGGCTTCGGGGGTGCTGGGTCTGCCACGCCAGGGCCACCTGCCGCTCGCTGCCATGCTGCGCTGCCCCCTTCTCTGGCCCCTTGTTCTCTGAGGGTCTTTGGGGGCTTTTGTTTTTGAATTAAAAAAAAAATGCCAGCGCAAGGAAAGCCGGTGTGTGTGCACTGCCTGCAGGGGAACGGGGCCAGCGGGATCCTCCGCGACATCGCGAGAGCCAGGGAGAACATCCAGAAGTCACTGGCTGGAGTAAGTACCGCTTGGCTTCCTGCGGCCTGCCTCCTGCCCCAGCCTGCTTGCCGCCGCCCGCAGGCGCCCCGCAGCGCACACTCCTGCTTGCTCCCCGCTCGGGCCTTGCTGTCCCCGGTCATGGGGTGGGTGGCATCACAGGTTCTGTGCTGACAACTTGGGCAGCCCTCCATCGTGAGGGTCCTGTGAGAGCGTGACTCCTAGGACCACGGGTTCCGAGTGCACACCCAGGTCCCGCCCTCCCCAGGGTGTCCCCTGCCGACCTTGGCTGGGAGCTCTGGGCAGAATTTCCTCAAGCCCAAGTTTTCGGTGCCGGGGGCAGGGCATGGTGGGCTGGGCCTCTGGGACCCTGCTGGCTGCAGCACTCAGGGCCGACCAGGGCCGAGGCCAGGAGCGTCTTGTGGCCTTCTGCGTGGGTGCAGGGGCCACACGCACTCGAGCTGTGGAGCTAGTTCCGGTGTGGGTCGCCAGTGCTGCAGACAGCTGCTTAGGGCACCGTGGCCCCGGCTGCTTCCCAGTCACTGGGGCTACAAGACCCATGAGCCTTCCTGCCTGTTCTGCCATGGTCATGGGCTTCCTCTGCACCTGCTAGTGATAGGGGAGGGGCTAGAGTGTACCTGACAGGACCCCACTAGGAGGCCCACCCCCCAGCTTCTCTGGATACAGTGCAGACCCAGTTCCCAGCCCACCCCTACATCCAACAGACCCGGGCCTTCACAGGCCACTGTCCAGGACAGCCAACCTACCCCGTCCTGTCCTGCCTTGCGCCTGCAATTCTCCCAGCAGATCCAGGGCAGGGCAGCACACGCTGGCCCTCGGCAGGCGCTCACAGCAGCCAGCACATGATTTGAGACTCAGCCGTGGGGCTTGGTTCACACACCCCTGAGATGAGGCTGTGGTGGGTGTGATGGGACTGGGGACACTGCTGGACCTCCTGACCAGCCTCGGGCCAGCGTCAACGCCTCCATCCTGCCTTCCAGAGCTCGGGCCCCGGGGCCTCCAGCGGGCCAAGCGGAGACCACAGCGAGCTGGCCGTGCGCATCGCCAGCCTGGAAGTGGAAAACCAAAACCTGAGAGGCGGTGAGACCTGGGCCTGCAGGGCGGGACCCGGCCCAGCCCTGACCGCCTGCTGACCGCCTGCTGACCGCCTGCTGACCGCCTGCTGACCGCCTGCCCCTTGCCCACAGTGGTGCAGGATCTGCAGCAGACCGTCTCCAAGCTCGAGGCCCGGCTGAGTGCCCTGGAGAGGGGCTCACCTGCCCCCCGCTCGGCCCCACAGACCCAGGTGAGGCCCTGGATGTGGGGCTGGCCAGCGGGACAGGCCCTTCTCTGCCACAGACCCGGCTCAGCCTGCCCCCCACCTGCCCACAGCATGTATCGCCCATGCGCCAAGTGGAGCCGCCGGCCCCGAAGGCGGCCACCCCGGCAGAGGACGACGAGGACGACATCGACCTGTTTGGCAGCGACGAGGAGGAGGACAAGGAGGCAGCGCGGCTGCGGGAGGAGCGGCTGCGGCAGTACGCCGAGAAGAAGGCCAAGAAGCCGGCGCTGGTGGCCAAGTCCTCCATCCTCCTGGACGTCAAACCGGTGAGTGGACGCTGCCCTTCCGAGCTGGGGCGGGCTGGCGTGGGGTTTGGGGGCTGACTGCAACACCCCACCCCCGTGCCTCACAGTGGGATGATGAAACTGACATGGCCCAGCTGGAGGCCTGTGTGCGGTCAGTGCAGCTGGATGGACTGGTCTGGGGGGCATCCAAGCTGGTGCCTGTGGGGTATGGCATCCGCAAGCTGCAGATCCAGTGCGTGGTGGAGGATGACAAGGTGGGCACCGACCTGCTGGAGGAGGAGATTACCAAGTTCGAGGAGCACGTGAGTCGGGGCACAGGGGCCAGGGGCCTGCTGGGTGGGGGGCACAGGGTCCAGGGGCCTGCCGGGTGGGGGGCACAGGGGCCTGCTGGGTGGGGCACGGAGTCAAGGATCCCTCTGGGCGAGGGCTGGGCAAGCTGGGCAAGGACCGGGCAGGGGGCAGATGGGCTCAGACCTCCATCCCTCCCTAGGTGCAGAGCGTGGACATTGCAGCATTCAACAAGATCTGAAGGGGGAGGGATGGGGGATCCTGCTGTGATTAAAGAGGACTCTGGCTGTTACTTGTCTGTCATTGTGCGCCGCCCTGGCCCCTCTGTCTGAAGCATGCACCCACATCCTGGGGGCCCGGTGCCCCCCCCTCCAGCCACCGTGTTTCTCCTGCAATCCAGACCCTGTCCCAGCTGAGCTCTGCCGGCAGGAGCAGGGGTGAAGGTCTGGGGCCGTAGGGGCAGGGAGCCCACGGGCAGCCTGGGGCCTGAGCTGGCTGGCCCCTGGCTGTTTCCATACAGCCTGGATGCAGCCCAGCCTCAGCCAGGAGTAACACAGTGACCCCTCATCGCACATGATGCGCCCAGCAAGACCCCTTCCAGAGTGCGGGCTCTGTCCACTCCTGCGGGAGTCCGGGCCGTCGGCACAGCGGCGGGTGCACGGGAGCCCCGAGCCGGAGGAGGGGCGGCTGGCGCGGGCCGGGCTCTGCGGGCGGCGCACCCCACCCCTTGCCCCAAGGACGGGCTCTGCCGGGGGTGCCCTCTGGTCCCTACAGCGCCCCATTGGCTGGGGCGCGCACGTGGCGCCAGGGCGGGGCGTCGGGGCGAGATGGCGGCCGAGGAGGACGCAGAGGCGCTGGCTGCGGCACGGCCGCTGCTCACCGACCTGTACCAGGTCACCATGGCGCTGGGCTACTGGCGCGCCGGCCGGGCGCACGACCACGCCGACTTTGAGCTCTTCTTCCGCCGCTGCCCGTTCGGAGGCGCCTTCGCCTTGTTCGCGGGGCTGCGCGACTGCGTGCGCTTTCTGCGCGCCTTCCACCTGCGGGACGCAGGTACCCGTCACGCCAGGCCGTCCCTGGGGTGCAAGTCGGCACGCCCCCCACGAGACCCTCTCGTGCCCCACGTGCCACTCGCCCGGCCCTTGTGCCCCCACAGACGTGCAGTTCCTGGCCTCCAAGCTGCCCCCAGACACGGATCCCGCCTTCTTTGAGCACCTCCGGGGTCTCGATTGCTCCAGCGTAACGCTGCGGGCCCTGCCCGAGGGCTCCCTCGCCTTTCCGGGCGTGAGTGCACGGGGAGGGGGGGTCGGGGGGGGCGGAGGACACGGGGCAGGTGCTCCTAGCTGACCGTCTCCCTTAGGTGCCCCTGCTGCAGGTGTCAGGGCCGCTGCTAGTGGTGCAGCTGCTGGAGACACCGCTGCTGTGCCTGGTGGGCTATGCCAGGTACGGGAGGAGGGCAGGGGGCATGGGAGGAAGGCAGGGGCAAGGGAGGAGGGCAGGGACACGGTGTGAGCCTTGGGACTGGCACCTTGTGTAGCTCCCACACCCTTGACTCTTGGTCGTTGACCCTTGCTCGCACAGCCTTGTAGCCACCAACGCTGCCCGGCTGCGCCTCATCGCAGGCCCCGAGAAGCGGCTGCTGGAGCTGGGACTGCGGCGTGCTCAGGGCCCAGATGGGGGGCTCACTGCCTCCACCTACAGCTACCTGGGTGGTGAGGGTCCTGGGGGCCGCGGGAGCAGTGCTGGGCAGAGAGGAAGCACATTGCTGCCACTGCCCACCTGCCTCCCTGGCACAGGTTTCGATGGTAGCAGCAATGTGCTGGCTGGACAGCTGCGGGGCGTGCCCGTGGCCGGGACCCTGGCCCACTCCTTCATCACGTCCTTCTCGGGCAGTGAGGTGCCCCCTGAGCCGGTCAGTACTCCCCTCAACTGTAGCACCCAGGACAGACTAGGCCGGCCTCTGTCGCACAGGTGGGGCAGGTCCACCTGTGCACACAGGTGGCCGTTCTGACCCGGTGCCAAGCCCACCCTGGGCAGCTGGCACGGATGGCACCTGCACCAAAACCCATCCTCTCTTGGCCATCTGCAGATGCTGGCCCCGGCAGTTGGTGAGGGGCCTGCTGTGAACCTGCCTGCCCATGTGAAGGTGTGGCTGGAGAGGGTGTGTGCTCACCTGGGGCTGGGCGTGCAGGAGCCACACCCTGGGGAGCGGGCAGCCTTCGTGGCCTACGCGCTGGCCTTCCCCCAGGCCTTCCAGGGCCTGCTGGACTCCTACAGTGTGTGCAGGTGAGCCTGGAGCACCGCTCCCAGGGTGGGGGGCATGGCACAGCAGCCTCAGCCCTAGCCCCTCTTCTGTACCTGCAGGAGTGGCCTCCCTAACTTCCTGGCGGTGGCCCTGGCCCTGGGGGAGCTAGGTTACCGGGCAGTGGGGTTGCGGCTGGACAGCGGTGACCTCCTGCGGCAGGCCCAGGAAATCCGGGGTATCCTGCAGAGCACCGCAGCTCGGTGAGCCCAGGAGGCTTCTTGGGGTTCCGGGGCCTCGAGGGCTGTGACCAGCTGGGGAGGTGGGTCACGGGGCTCCACGCTCCCCTCGTAGGTTCCAGATGCCCTGGCTGGAGCGGGTCAGCATCACCGTCAGCAATAACGTGGACGAGGAGGAGCTGGCACGGCTGGTGCAGGAGGTGGGTGTGGGGGTGCCTTGGAGAGCACCAGGCCCCCTGCATCCAGGGGGGCTCAGCGTCTCCCCATGTCCGCCAGGGCAGTGAGGTCAATGTCATTGGCATTGGCACCAGCGTGGTCACCTGCCCCCAGCAGCCTTCCCTGGGATGCGTCTACAAGGTGGGGCTGGCTTCCCAGGCCCAGGTTGGGGGTGGGAGGGGCCACAGCCAGCTGGCTCAACAACCTATGCTGCCACAGCTGGTGTGTGTGGGGGGCCAGCCGCGCATGAAGCTCACCGAGGACCTTGAAAAGCAGACACTGCCTGGAAAGAAAGCTGCCTTCCGGCTCCTGGACGCTGACGGTGGGTGGGCCCACTACCCTGACGTCCCCTCAAGCCTCTAGCACCCCTCCCCGTGTCACTCTTGTTTGTCCACACCAGGGTCCCCCCTGCTGGACCTGCTGCAGTTGGCAGAAGAGCCCTCCCCCCAGCCCGGGCAGGAGCTGAGGGTCTGGCCTCGAGGGGCCCAGGAGCCTCGCACTGTGAGGCCTGCCCAAGTGGAGCTGCTGCTGGGGCTCTGGGTGCACAGGGGACAGGTGACCACCCCCCACTCCGACCCTCACCCCTCTGCACTCAGCCGAGCTCCCCCACCCCTCTGCACCCCACCTCTGCTCCCCAACCCCTCTGCACCCTGCCCGAGCTCCCCCACCCCTCTGCACCCCACCTCTGCTCCCCAACCCCTCTGCACCCCGCCCGAGCTCCCCCACTCCTCTGCACCCCGCCACAGCTCCCCCACCCCTCTGCACCCTGCCCGAGCTCCCCCACCCCTCTGCACCCCGCCCGAGCTCCCCAACCCCCCTGCACCCTGCCCGAGCTCCCCCACTCCTCTGCACCCTGCCCGAGCTCCCCCACTCCTCTGCACCCTGCCCGAGCTCCCCCACTCCTCTGCACCCCGCCACAGCTCCCCCGCCTTGCTCCTGCTGCCTCTTGACCATCCCATGCTGTGTCCTTCCCACAGCTGTGCCAGCCACTCCCCTCTCTGGCTGAGTCCCGAGCCTTTGCCCAGCGGTCCCTGGGCAACCTCAGGGCTGCTCACAGGCGGCTGCAGAGCCCTGAGCAGTACCAGGTAGGCGTGAGGTGGCTAGAGGAATCCCCTGGGCACCGCCCCCAGAACCACCCAGCAGCTCCTCCCTGTCCTTGCAGGTGGCACTGTCGGAGCGGCTTCAGGCCCTGGTGGGCAGTCTGAGCACCGGGAGTTCCCTGTGAAGGCCCCCGGGACTGGGGTCAGTAACCGCAAGCAACATGTTCATTTGCTGCCCCCACGGTGTGTCACGTGTCATTTGTTCCTGTGGCTGGCCATACACTCTCCCCCATTGCCCAGGGCCTAGGCGCACCCGGGTTCCAAGGGCTGGATCGCTGCAGCAGCTGGAGCCCTGGGGGATGGTTTGTTTACCTTGAACTTGGGAGCTACCCCCATGCAGAAGGCCTCTGCCTGCTGAAGGCAGACTGGGGCGATGGTGCTGTGGCCAGAGGAGATGCCATGAGGTGCCGGAGTCCAGCTCCAGCTGAGTTCGGAACTCGCGAAGGGTGCGTGGATGAGGCGCAAAGAAAGAAAGAGACGGACCACTAGGAACTCTAGATCATCATAATGGACAATACGGGAAAGCTGTCCGCTTTATACAGAACCAGTCAAACTCTGGCTCAGACTTTTTACGTCATGGTCAAGTGGGTGTTTCTAAAGATAACTCTGCCATTTGTTTCACCTAAGGCTAGCAAAAAGTTTTCAATAGATAGTGCATATCAATCACTAACACATTCCTGCCACAATTACTCTACAGCTTAGTCTTGAGACAGTCAAGGAAGGAAGGGACCTAAAAGATCAAAGAAAGAGGGAAAGAATAGATTCCACTACACCTGAAGACAGAACACCCTTGATTAGCATAGGATCAAAAGGGGAGTTAGCACCCTTGATTAGCTATTGCCACAGGATGCAGCCGTAACAGCAATAACAGCTTTTTGGCTAAAAACGGCAACAGCAACATCAGCTTCTAAGCTCCCATTGATATTTAACAGTAACTCCGCAGAGGCAGACAATGCCTAAATAGATTACAGAATTCTCAGTGGGGTTGTCCGGTGTCCATGCAAAGGGAGGCAGAGCTACATTCAGGTGTTGTAGAGACATCCGCCGGGCCTTGCCACACAGCGGGAAGTTCCTTGCGGCCCTGCCTGCAAAGGAACGGTACTCTTCACACCTTCCTGTCTTCCACATCCATCACGGACCCCAGCAATGAGGGGTCCGAGTGGGCCCACCCAGGCTCCTGCACTGCCAGGGCACTGCCCACTGTCAGAGGGGACACCACTGGTTACTGGTTTCCCAAGCCTAGGGAGGCGCTGGTGTCCATTGCCACAGTGGCGGCCACCCCCGGCAGCTCCCCCAGCAAACCGCCAAGGCAAGGGGGTTGGACAGCCGTGATGCTGCCGAACTCAGGCAGCTGGCTCCGAGGGTGGGTCCATGGCCAGCCCCGCCCCCTGCCAAGCACAGCAGGGTGGTGAGCGGCCTGGGCCAAGCCCGGAGCCCTCAGGACAGGGCTCTGGGCTTGCCAGGAGGGGCTGGCGGTGCTGCCAGCAGCACTTCCTGGGGCCTAGGTATTCTGCTGGACCAGCTGGTCTGGCTCCTCAGGAGCAGGGCGGGCAGGGTCGCCTGTGTGACCGGCTGAGGGAGCAAGGTGGAGAAGTAGGGCAGGGGGTGGGGCAGGCCTGGCCCAGAGTGCACGCGTTCGGGGAGACTCATAAACACACAGGGGCACAACATCGCTGCCCTGGGCACTCCCAGGGCTTCCGCCACAGCTCTGTGGGCACCTGCGGGGGAGACTCTGGGGGTCAGAAGCCTCCCGCCTCCTATGCCCACGGTTGGATGCACATGGGACAGTGCCAGTCTGCCCCGTGGTCCTCGTGCCCTGCGTGCCTGGCCAGGCACGGCCCCGCCCTTCCTGCTTCCTTCGAGCTGAATCGGCCAGCTGGAATCCCTGGGCCCCAGCGGGAGCTCCTTAGCAGCTCCTGCCGGGAGGGGCTGGCGGCAGCTGATGACACAGCCAGCACCTGGCCAGGTCCTCAGCCGGCTCCACGGGGGGGGGGGCACGCGCACTTGCTCCCTGGCCACGCCCACCCACGGCCCGCCCCAGGCCACTTGTAGGTCAGGCCTGGGCACGACTTCCCTGGGGAGAAGCAGCCGCGGTTGCTGCTGGCTCAGCAGCTATGGCTGGGGGTGTGTGGGGCCGGGCCCGGGGTGCCCCTGTAGGTGCCCTAAGTCTCACAGCTGTGGCTGAAGGGATCCGAGCCAATCAGGAGCGGAGCCTGGGGCCCCCTTCCACAGGCCCCCAACCTGCGCCCCAAGAGCTTGAAGCTGAGGCTGAGCCTACACCATGGGCTCCAACCCCTGGCAGCGACGAGGAGTCCGGCTCCCCACAGCCGGCCCAGGCACCAGTCCCCGAGCGGCTCTGCCAGGTGAGCGGTGAAGTGGAGGCTCCTCTGTGCCTGGACCTAACCGGGCAGTCTTCCGATTCCCTTGGACTTGGAAGCCAAGCGCTGGAGACAGTGGACAGTGGGCAGCGCCAGGAAGGAGAGGGGCTGTGAGAGGGGGCTAGGGTGGGGGGAGCACAAGGGACTTGGCGACTTCCCACAGCCCTGTCTCTGTCCTTGCGCCCTTCCTGGCAGAGTTCCTGGGATGATGGGGCCCTTGCCGACTTGGCACTGTACACGGCCGCCTGCTTGGAGGAGGCGGGCTTTGCTGGGACCCAGACCACAGCGCTCACCCTGTCCTCAGCCCTGGAGGCCCGAGGGCAGCGGCTGGAGGACCAGGTCAGCCCCGCCCACCCTAGGCACCTGTGGGGTGTCCCTGGGGGTCAGGGATTGACCCGGTGGAATGTTGGCCTCTCAGCAATGTGCTGGGGTCTGGCTGACCTGGCCAGTGACCTCTGCCCTTGGCGCCCCCACCTCCACGCTAGGTGCACGCCCTGGTACGTGGGCTGCTGGCGCAGGTGCCCATCCTGGCCGAGGGCAGGCCCCGGCGGGCAGCGCTGCGAGTGCTGAGCGCGCTGGCCCTGGACCACGCTCAGGATGTGGTGTGCGCACTGCTGCCTCGCTCCCTGCCTCCAGACCGGTAATCCGCCGCCCTCCCCTCGCCCCGCCGCTCCCCGCCGCGGCTTCCTTCCCCCTTCCCGCTTGGCCCCAGGGGCCCAGGAACCCCAGCTCCCAAGCTCGGCTGGCGCATGCCCGGTCCGACTCTGGAGGGGTGAGCGCGCAGGGTGGCGGTTGAGTCCTGGAGAAGTGATGGAATGCCAGGTTTATTTCGTGAGCCTTTGTTGGGGTCTCCCCTTGGAGCGCGCAGGCGGGATGAGGGGCACTGCTGGACCGCTCCGCAGCCCCATCTCACCCTCAGGGCAGCGGCCGAACTCTGGCGCAGCCTGAGCCGGAACCAGCGCGTGAACGGGCAGGTGCTGGTCCAGCTGCTGCGGGCGCTGAAGGGGACACCGGGGCGGGAGCCGCAGGCGCTGGCGGTAGGTGGCCAGAGGCACTTCCTCGGACCCGGGGCGCAGGGGCGGGCTGAGTCGTAGAAGGTCCAGCGCGTGGCCGACAACTGGGCCACGTCCCATGCGAGGCGACCCGAGTGCTCGCGGGGCCTGCCAGCTGAGCCGACGGCTTGCTCCACAGGCCACCCGCGCACTCGGGGAGATGCTGACCGTGTCGGGCTGTGTAGGAGCCACACGGGGCTTCTACTCGTACCTGCTGCTTGCGCTGGTCACACAGCTACACGAGCTGGCCCAGGGGGTGCACTCCCCCGACTCCCCTAAGATTTGGGCCCCGTCTCACCGAGGACCGCCGCACAGCCACGCCAGGTGAGAGGCCACGCACAGGGGCCGGCTGGGGCCGCCACAGCCCGCCCAGGCCTCACTGTCCTTCTCGCCCGTGGCCCCGCCTCACACCGCAGCTGCGCTGTGGAGGCCTTGAAGGCCCTGCTCACTGGGGACGGGGGCCGCATGGTGGTCACGTGCATGGAGCAGGCGGGCGGCTGGAGGAGGCTGGTGGGAGCCCACACCCACCTGGAGGGCGTCCTGCTGCTGGCCAGGTGAGGAGAGGCCCCCCGCCCTGGACGGCGCCCCGGAAGGAGGCTCGCCGCTGGCCAGGTTCGGAGCAGGGGGCAGGGGCGGGCGTGGGAGGGGAGACAGGGTCCCGAGGCCCCCAAGCCGAGGGAGTGCTCCCACTGCCGCCCACGCAGTGCCATGGTGGCGCACGCCGACCACCACCTGCGAGGCCTCTTCGCCGATCTGCTTCCCCGGCTGCGCAGCGCCTATGCCCCGCAGCGGCTCACGGCCATGGCCTTCTTCACCGGGGTGAGCGCGCTTCCCAGGTGGGCAGCGTGGGGCGGCCTAGGGCTGGGTGCCGCGGCCGCTCGGGGCTGACCCTGGGTGCCCGGCCCAGCTGCTGCAGAGCCGGCCCACCGCACAGCTTCTCCGCGAGGAGGCCATCCTGGAGCGGCTGCGCACCTGGCAGGGCGACCCGGAGCCCACAGTGCGCTGGCTGGGCCTGCTCGGCCTCGGCCACCTGGCGCTGAGTCGCAGGAAGGTGAGGGCTGGGAAGGGCGGCGTGGGGCGGGGCGGTGGGCAGCGCTTGCGGGGGGTCATCGGGTGTCCGTCCCGGCAGGTGCGGCACGTGAGCACCTTGCTGCCCGCGCTCCTGGGCGCCCTGGGAGAGGGCGACGCACGGCTCGTGTGTGCAGCGCTGGGCGCGCTGCGGAAGCTCCTGCTGCGGCCACAGGCACCGGTGCAGCTCCTGAGCTCCGAGCTGGGGCCGCGCCTCCCTCCGCTGCTGGACGACGTGAGCCCCCTCTCCCCGGAGCGCCCCCAGGAGACCCCAGCCCCGCGCCGTCTCTCCCTGCTCGCCCTGACGCAGTGTCACCCTCAGGGCCGCGAGTCGGTGCGCGCCTCGGCCGCGGGGCTGCTGGGGACGCTGGTGCGGCGGGGCCGCGGCGGGCTCCGGCTGGGGCTCCGCGGTCCCCTGCGCAGGCTGGCGCTGAAGAGCCTGGTGCCGCTGCTGCTGCGCCTGCACGACCCCAGCCGGGACGCTGCCGAGGTCAGCCGCCCTGCCTCTCTGGGCCGGGCTCCCCTCCACGTCCGCCGCTCCTGAGCCCTCAGCCTCTCTCTCCCCCCCCATGTGGCAGAGCTCCGAGTGGACCCTGGCCCGCTGCGACCAGGCCTTGCGCTGGGGCCTGCTGGAGGATGTGGTCACCGTGGCCCACTACGACAGCCCCGAGGCCCTGAGCCGCGTCTGCCATCGCCTGGTCAGTGGCGGGCCAGGGCGTGTGCGGCCAGGGCGTGGCTGGCTGCTGGAGAGGATCCCACCATGAGCTCCCTTACTCCCAGGTTCAGAGACACCCGGACCACCTGCGCCAATTCCTGAGCCAAACCCAGGGCTACCTGCGCAGCCCGCAGGACCCCCTGCGACGGGCGGCAGCTGTGCTCCTAGGTGAGGCCGGCGGGTGGGGGCACCGGGGTGGGGCCGGCCGGGCCCCCGCGGCTCATGGAGGGCTTCTGTCCAGGCTTCCTTGCTCATCACGCCAGCCCCAACCACCTGAGCCAGGACCTGCTGGACTCCCTGCTGCAGGGTGAGACCCGACCCTGTCCCAGGGCCTGGGGGGTGCCCTTCTGGCCTGCCTGACCGCTCCCTCCGCCCCTTGGCAGACCTAGACCAGCTGCAGAGTGACCCGGTGCCCGCGGTGGCCGCTGCGGCGCACGTGTCCGCCCAGCAGGTGGCGATGCTGGCCCGAGCGCCAGGCCCAGCGCGCAGCAGCCTCCTGCTCCGTCTATTCCCGCGAGGGGCTCAGGCGGCCCGGCCCCCGCCCGTCTATGCCGACAGCCCCTTCCAGCGCCGCAGCCTGGCCGACCGCTGGGGCTGCCCCTGATCCGGGCCGCAGCCACACGAAAGGCCCCTCCGGGTGCAGGACACAGGGGTATCCATGGTCCTGCAGGACCCACACGTGTGGGGTCAGCCCTGGGGCACCGCGTGTCTGCTGGGCGGTGAACAGCATGGGCAACAGCAGGACACTCAGGGTGGTGAGCATCTTCCGGCTGCTGAGCCCGCCTAGCAATGCTCACCTGGTACACAGGGCCATGCGTGGGGGCGGGCCACACTGCTTACTCCGGCCCAAGTTTCACCTCCTGTGGCTCCACTTCTGACCCAGCCTGCCTGGGACTGCGGGAAGGGAGTGGGGTGGGAGAGCTGGATGCGGCTCCTGCCGTGGCCTGGCCACATCTGCCTGCCGCAGCCATTCGGGGCAGCCAAGCAGCAGGTGGACGGTCTCCATCCCTTTTTACAAAATAAAGGCAGCAAGCCTCCATGTCTTGTCTGCTCAGACCGCCAAGGTCAAGGTCAGACAGCTTTGTAGTCCGGGTTCTGGGTCTCTGTGGGCATATCCTTGTGAAGCCAGACCCTCAGACAGCAGGACAGCACGAGGTGTGTCCTCGGCCACCCCACTAACCAGGGCCATATGCTGTCCATGCCGACCAGCGGCCCAGGCTTGTGGATCTGCACCCCTTTCCAGCGTCCCCAGTGTCCCCTGTGGCAGGGGCTTGGTGAAGAGTGGCTGTGGAGCTCACAGGGCCTTGGCTAGGCACCTGCCCAGAGCTGGCTGCTTGGGGCCAGCCTCTGTGCCACAGCGGCCCACCTGGCTCGGCCCAGGCCCAGCATGCAGTATGCTACCTCTGCCAGGGCATGGGGGTTCTGTGCAAGGTCCAGGCCCTGAGTCAACCCGACCTTCACAGAGACTGCAGGGGGTGTGGTGTGTTGTATGACCAGCTGCTGAAGCCCAGCAGGGTCCAATGGGGGGCAGGGCTGGGCTCCCCCTGGCCAGTGCCAGCTGTGGTGTGCACCTGCTCTCGAGCGGGGCATGAGCCCTCTGCCAATGTGGGCAGGACATTGACTGGGCCAGCTTGTTGGGTACTTTCTCAGCCAGGCTACCCTGTCCGTCCCCTCCCCTGGCCTCTCAAGTGTCCATGTGCAGGACAGGAATGGGCGGTGGGCCAAAGGACGCACACAGACCTGAGCTGCACAATGTGCCACCTCTGTCCTGCCCATCCTAGCCCCCAGGGCACCTGTGGCTCAGTGCCAGCAGAACCTGGACATAAGACACAATGCCTGTTTTCTGGAAGCTGCCGGCTCTGCTGACCTGGCCGCCTAGTCTACACTGGCTCCTGCTCCGAGCCAACGTGCCTGGACAGGGGCCGTTTCTGTAGTCACTGCTCTGGACTGACTGCTGGGTGCAGAGTCAGCCACCACGAGCTGACTCCCGCCTTCAGGGTCTGTCCCACCCTCCTCCCGCCCCAACCAGGCCCTCAGAGACATCCTCATACTGTCTCCTTCACACACTGCGTTTACTGCTGCCCCAGCACCTGTCCTCACGCACAGCCAGCAACCTAGCAGAGCTGCTGGCTCAGGCTGCACAGCAGTGCCAGGCAGGTGTAGAGTGCGCATGCACGGTCCTGGGCCTGTGGCTCCCAGCGCACATGTGGGGCAGCTGTCTGCAGCTCGAGGCCACACTCCTCCAGCAGGCTCCAGGCAGGCTTGGTCTCATCCCAGCCTCTCTCCAGCAGACCGGGGGGCAGGGTTATGGTGCTGGGCTCCTGCCAGGGGGCACTCTGCTCCAGGAGGTTGTGCACCTGCAGGGTGGGGTGACTCAGTAAGGCCCTGGACCCACCATGCCCCGCCCCCTCGCACACTTACTAGCTCCAGATGGCACGCCAGGGCCTCCGTGTCCAGCGCCACCTCGGCCAGCAGCTCCTGCTGATCCCCACTCAGTACTGAAGAGAGCGCATAAGGGAGGTGTGACTGAGAAGGCCCAGCCCAGGGAGCCCCTGTCCCTTCCTCTGCAGGCGTGGGGCCTCACCGGTCAGTGCCCCCAAGAGGTACAGGACAGGGTCGGCGATCTCCTCCACCAGCTCCCCGGAGGACAGCATCAGGCACTCAAACACCGCACTGGTCACCCCGTCCAGGGGCTGGAGCTGCTTGCCGCACAGGCCCTGCTCCAGCTGGGGTGCACAGGCATGTGGGGTGTGAGCCGGCACCAGAGAAACCCCGCCCCACCCACGTCCCCCTCAGCTCACCAGCTCCTCCAGGGCTCCCAGGGCCGTGGGGTCCCTCAGTGCCGCGGCCAGGCCCCCCAGCAGCTTCCGGCTCAGCGTGGCATCCATGCACAGCAGCTGGCGGCCTATGTCCTCCACCTCCGCCTTGAGCCCCCGGAAGTCTTCAGTCAACCCCGACTCCTCGTCAGACCCATCTGTAGGTTCCCAGTACGGCATGCCAATCACAAAGGGCCGGCCCCAGCCAGGGGAGTCTGCCAGCATTCCCTGGGTGCCAACGGGCCACTGACCTTCTTCAAATTCAAAGTGTTTAAGGCTGCACCTTGCCACACAGGATTGGGAGGACGAATCGTCTGGGGCACAGGAAGGCTTGTCACTTGGGCAGGGAGGCTGGGAGGGACCCTGAGCCAGAGGGCTGAGCAGTCCCATTCCTCAGGTTCCCGCCAGCACCATGGGCACCGCAGGCTATGGGCACCAGGGGCCAGGGGCTGGCCGGGAGGTCTCGGGTCCTCACCTCTGCCGGGCCGCTGGAAGGTCCTTTGCTTCTTCCCTGGGATGAAAAGCAAGTCTGGAAGCAGGCACAGCCACAGGACGGGTGGTTAGCTGCTGCCCACCGCCCTTGCCCGCACACAGGGGCTCCCCACCTCGGGCCCTGCTCCAACCCAGGAGCCAGCCTCCCGGACCCCCACCCGTGCTCACCCCAGTCAGAGTCAATGGTCAGCTGGGCCACGCGGAAGGCAAGGATGCTGCCCTCAGGAATGGTGACTGTCCTCTTCCGGCTCAGGTGGCCCTGGCCCTTCCCCTGAGGGATGACACGGCTTAGGCTGGGCTCTGGACTCTGGGGCCAGGGCTGTGGGCTGCATGCTGACAGGCTCGTCAGCACTGGTGGCCAACATGGGCCCAGGACGCTCTGGCTCCTTGGCCACAGGTGGGGCTGGGAGTGCCCACAGAGGGTGCCCGGGATGCTGCCCGCCCAGGGGGAGCCCAGGGTCAGGAACGGACACGCACCTCAAAGGACACGGCTCCAGGCACTCCCAACTGGCCCGAGCCCTCCAGCCTGCCAGCCTGGGTGACTTGTACCTCCTGCTGGGTCTGCAGCACTTCTGTCACCACAAACACATCCTCCCCACGTTGGCGTAGTTGCTGCAGGATCTTGGGTTCTGGCCGCCGCAGTCGCCTGTGGTCCAGGGGCAGACAGCTCATGGGGTAACCCCAGCGGCCTTTTCCTTGCCCGCTGACCCTCTGCCCAGGGCACCCAGCAGTGTGTGGCCGCCAGGAATGCTGTACCTGCTGGTGTCGGTGGGGTGCAGCGCGAGAATGCCCACCCCAGCTCCCCATGCCTTCGGGCTCTAATCCTGGCCCCCAGGACCCAGTGGTGGCTGCACCAGTTGCTCACCTATCCCGGTGCAGGCTCTCCAAGGTTTTGGAGTCCACTAGGAGCCGGCACACGTTCATGGAGGTGCTGTGGCTCTTGGAAACTGCAGCCTCGGCTGCAATGCTCCCCTGCCCAGGGCCTGCCAGCTGTACGCTGCCCTCTAGCTGCCCGTCCGTGGCATCACAGAAGAGGAAGGGGCCCACATACTCCAAGTCTGCAGTGAGATCAGACCGGGGCTGTCCCTGGGGCCGCCATCCTCCCCCAGCTTTCGGGGCCACACCCAGGCCAGTGCCAGCAGCCACTCCCCCCTGCTCATCTTTTCCCAGAAACCCCTGAAAGCCCAGGGTGGCCAGGCTGGGCCCAGGCCGCGGTGCCCTCCCCCCGCCCTGCTATGGACGCCACTGGCACCTGGTTCTGGGGCCTCGGGCTCCAGGATGTCCTTGATTGACATGTTGACACAGGTGTAGCGGGGCTTCCAGAACCAGGACCTGGAGGGCTTCCTGTGCAGCAGGGAGTAGGGCCGGAAGCTACTGGAGCTGCCCAGGCTGTCCACAGGGGTGAATTGCCGTGTGTTGTCCAGCTCCCGGACCACGCTCCGGACCACCCTCTCAAAGGCAGACGGCATGCTCCCACTGGGAGGGGGCGGACAGCCAGGCAACTCAGACCTGCAAAGGAAGTACTGGGGGAGTTAGCTGCATACTGGGGTGTCTCCCAGCGGCTGTGGCTGGGTTCTCGGGCACTTGGTGGGAAGTTCCTGCTCCTACCACTCCAATGAGCAGAGGGAGCAGCAGCTGGGACTGCCCTGTTAGGGGATGCTGGCAACACAGGAAGAAATGGAGGTCACACTGTCATAGCCTCGGCTTTGAAAAAGGTCATGTAAGATAAAGGAAGAGGAACAAAGCAGCGTGTCCACCTGCTGTCCACTTGTCCCTGTCCCCACAGTTCCCCGAGTGTTCCCGACGGGTGCCACCCACAACCCTCAGCAGCCCCAGGCTAGTCACATGGCCCCTGCCTACCAGGACAGGCCCTGGCTCAGTGCTGGACATCCATGCCCGACCAGGGAGCTTGGGGCCAGCTGGCAGGAACGGGGAGGAGCAGGCGACACCCGGTCAATGTCCAAAGCGCCTGGCTGCTGCTTCCCTGGCTCAGGGGCTCAGGGGACAGGAGGAAGCCAAGCCCTAATCCCACAGAGGCCCATGGCAAACCCAGCCAGGATCCCCGCCCCCTCCCTGGCCCAGGGCCTCTCCCTTTCCTGGAGCTCCAGGAGCCTCCTGCTGGGGCTGAGGCTTCAGCCTGCCGAGGCCGAGGCCAGCCATAGTGGACACAGGCCTGCTGGGCCCACCAAGGGGCTGTGTGTGGAGCTAGGCCTGGGATTGGCTGCTCTCAGCACAGCCCCACCCAGGCCTGGCGACAGGCTCCCTGACAGCCCAGAGTGCACAGGAGTGCTCACCTGCCGTGTTGGTGCCAGGAAGGGGAGCCAAGCGGCCATGCAGGCTGGGGTCTGTCTCTACTCAGCTGGGGCCAGCGGGGCCAGCATGGGCCCCAGAAGTGAAAGCAAGCAGAGCTGGGGCCCGCCCAGGACACCCTCCCGGAAATGTTCCTGGGGCCCGCCCAGCCCCCTCCTCCCAGGAGGAAGTACCTCCTGTCCCTTCCCCGACAGCCCCACTCTTCCCATCCTGGGGCCAGCACGCAGCCTGAGGCTCAGCAGGCTGGGCAGAACCAGGAGTAAAACGTGGACAAGGCTGGAAGCACCAGAGAAACGCCTGACCCCTCTTTGACCCCCAGCAGAGCAAGCAGGAGCCCGTGGGCGTGCTGCTGGCTGCCCTGGACAAGGGTGCCAGCCCTGGTGCTGGCAGTCCTCAGGCTGCTGTTTCCAGAGGTGGGCAGGACAAGCCCCACTCTGCAACAGCCGAGCAGGGGGGAATGGCACACAGCCGCTGCCAGGTTGCCCGGCCTGGGTGAGAACAGACCCAGGGCAGCTGAATGCCCGGGAGAGCTGCCTGGGCCC
Organism: Ochotona curzoniae; assembly: GCF_017591425.1. Classification (NCBI taxonomy): domain Eukaryota; kingdom Metazoa; phylum Chordata; class Mammalia; order Lagomorpha; family Ochotonidae; genus Ochotona; species Ochotona curzoniae. The sequence goes on from NW_024466508.1 coordinate 672,227, forward strand.
AGCTCTTGCCCTGCCCCGAGTGGCTCTCCTGGGTGTGACCTGTCCTGGTCTGGGCTGCTGGTGGCAGGAGTGACAAGGTGTGGCTTTGTGTGTGTGTACTCACGCGAGTGTATCCTGTGTGTACTTACGTGTGCACTTGTCAGAGGGGCCCTGTGGGGGAGCCATGGCCGGCTGCAGAAAGGGGCCCCTTCTGGGCAGCTCCCTCCCCTAGCTCAGCCCCCTTCTCTCCTCTCCCTGGCTGAAGGTCTGGGAATGCCCACCTAGCCTGGTCCCTGGGCAGGAGGCAGGGCCTCTGCCAGCAGGGCAAGCTGGGTCCTGCAGGGGTGTGCCAAATCTTTTATTTGTGAATGGCCCAGCCACCTGGGGTGGGGTGGGGTGTCAGCAGCAACAACAGCCAGCTGCCTGACCTGGGGCAGTGCCAGCGTTCTGGGCTGAGCAAGTGCGGGTGGGAAGCTGACGTGCTGGTGCAAGCCCCGCCCCCACCTGGAAGTGCCGGGCCACAGGCTCCTGTGGGCAGCTCTGCCCAGGGAGGAGCCCAGGGAGGCCAGGGGCTGGCTATGGCAGTTCAGTGGCAGGCTTCTGTATGCTAGGAGAGGTCCCACATCCCAGCCAAGGGCTCTGGGACCCCCACAGATGTACCCCGGTGGTGGGCAGAGCTGGGCATCGAGAGAAGCCAAGCTGGGCAGGGGGTGGCCCTGCAAGAGGGCACTCTATTGTGCCCACCCAATCCTGACTCCTCCTGAGGGCACTGTGCTCAGTGTGCCTGGCCCCTGGGCCAGTGGGCAGTGCCCCTGCCCGTCCCTGACACCACGGCTCTGGCTCGCTTGGGCAGGGTGGACCCCCAGAATACACCCAGATCTCTGTCCCTCCCTTCCGCCTGCTGAGGTGCCCACAGTGCCACCCTGGTCACTTTCCTAGTGTGCAAGGTTCCTGCAGTGCCAGGGAGATCCTGTAGGAAGCAGCTGGCAGGGCCGCGGCTGGCCCTTGCGTGGGCGCAGGCCTGTCATGGGAGCTGCAGCCTAGTCAGAGTGACCCCAATACCTCCAGCAGGCCTGCCTCCTTCCCTGGCTCTGGTATGTACAGCAGACTGATCCGGTCTGTCCAGTCCACAGTTACACCAGTGGGTGCCACTCTTCTCAGATGCCTGCCACCAGCCCTGGTTCTCTAGTGGGAGTGGCAACCTAAAATAGATGTGTCCACAGCTTCCCTCCTGGGCCACTCCCACTCCCGGATCATGCACTCTCCAGGTGGTTCTGCAGTCTAGCTTGACAGAATTTGGCCCCAGTGCCAGCACCTGCCAGCTGATGCTGCGGCAAAGCCCAGCCTACCCGCACCCGTTCTGCTGTGTATGCATCAGTAGAACAGTCAATCCAGCCCAACATTTCCCCTAACCCAGCTCACACGCAGGTCAACAGGTGTTGCAGCCCTGCTGGGCCTGCTCTGTCCCTGATCCCAGCTCTCACTCTCCAGTGGGAGCCGTGGCCCAGCAGGGGAGCTTCACACGGCACTCCTACCGGGTTTGCCCCCTTCCTCCCTGAGTCTTATATGTGCTGGTTGGGCGCTGCGGTCCAGTCTGGCATGGTCCAGCATGTACCAGTGGGTGCTGTAGCCTGGCCGGGCTCATCCCAGTCCCAGCTCGTGATGGTGGGGGCTACAGCTTAGCCCAGCCAAGTCAGCCCTCAGTCCTGGCCCTCATGTGAACTAGCTGGCATTGCAGCCCGACCTGGCCTGTCCCTCATCCTATTGTGGTTCTTACATTTGCTAGCAGAGAATATGAAGTGACCCAGCCTGGCTTATCCCAGACCTAAGTAATGTGTATGCTGGTGGGCATATTACCTGTCCTGGTCTGGGCTGCTCTCAGCCTTGGTTCCTGTGCTCCCTTGCAGGGACTGTGTCCCAACAGAATTCCCCAAGCTCTTCCATCAGAACCTCTCCTAATGGAGATCCCATGTACACCAGTGGGTCCATGGGCCAGCCCTACTTAGTCTATCTCCTGTCCTAGCAGGAACAGTGGCCTTTCCTGACCGGCTCTCACCCATTCCAGTTCTTACTGTTGGGTGCTACAGCCCAGCCAACCTTAGTCCACACCCAGACACAGCTCATGCATAGCTCAGCATGGGCAGAGACCTAGCCCAGCCTGTCCTCCACCCACCCTGGTTCTCATGAGCACCAGTGGGTACTAGAATCCAGTCCAGTCTGGCACACCTCAGCCCCAGTCCACACCTGTGCCAAGGGACACTGTGACCGTGTTCAGATCGGACTGCAGCCTCTGTTCTGTCCCTTGTGCTCACCAGTGGGAACCACCATCCAAACTCCCCAACCAGGCCTGTTCCCAGCCATAGCTCTTGCGCGTGCCAGTGGTTGCTCTGACCCAGCCTGGCATAGCCCCTCATCTTGGCCTTTGCCTTTGGATGCTGCAGCCTGGCCTGACTTGGCTGGGCCCCAGTCCCAACTATCGCTGGTGGATGCTGCAACCCTGTCCTGCTGTCTGCTCCCATCCCTGGCTCATGCAAACTGGCAGGTGTGACAGCCTAGCCCGGCATGACCTGCCCTCCAGCCTGGCTTCTGCAGTTACCAGTGGGCTCAGCTTTACTTGGCCCTGCCCCGTCTGCCCCTTCCAAAACCACCCCACACACTCGCCAGTGGGGGAGCTACCTTGCCCGGCCTGCCCAACACCCAGGCCTGGACCAGCAGGAGCTACCACCGGAGGAGTTTCCCCAAGTTCCCCCACGGGGTCCACTCCCAGACCTAGATCTCACACATGCCAGGGCACGGTAGACCCAGCATAGCCTGAACCTCCATCCCAGCCTTTGTCTAAGCTGCTGGATGCCGTGGTCCTGCCTGCCCCACACACTGTTTTAGGGTGCCCATGCAGGTCCAAGAACATGTTTAAAAAATCTTAGAGCAAGAGATCCGTACCCACCAGCTCATTTCCCAAACAGCCACAGCGGCTGGAGCTGGACTGGGCCAGGAACACGACCCAGGCTGCTCAGGCGGCTGGCAGGACCTGCAGCTACAGGCAGCTGGAGCTAGCAGCAGGCGGTGGCAGTGGGACGTGGGCAGCGGAATGGAGGCCACAGCTTGCTCCATCGCAATGATTTCAGAGCCTTGACAGGTTTACGGCTTCGGATCCATCCGCCCTCCAGCCACTACCGGAGGGGTCCCGCCTGGGGCTGCGGGGATGGCGTCGGCCTGGACACTGTGTGTGGTGGGTCTAGGCTGATGCCCCCACATCCTGCACCCCGAGCTGGCTCGCCTTCTTCGCAGCCCCTGCACCCTGCTCTGGGAGGCGCCCAGCAGGGCAGAAGAGGGGCGTGTCCCGGCCCGCCCTTCCTGCACACCTGACACCTGCATGTTCTTCCTGCAGCTGTCTGGGAAACAGCGAGTGAGAGAAAGATGCATTTACTATCTCACATTTCGGGGTCCTTTTCTCTTGCTCTTCAAAACAGACGCACCTCGCCGGTTCAGCGCCCACACGCCCGCCACGGCCGCCGAAGCCGGGACCCCAGCCCAGGTATCACACACACTCATCTCCGGCACCTGCCCACGCCTCGCGAGGCTGCCGACCAGCCCGCAGCACCCTTCCTCCGTCTGCCCACCCAGCCCCGGGGACCCCACGGGCTCCTGTGCGCCGACTCGGCCCCCTTCCCAGCCGCACCCCGGAAGCCCCGAGCCGTTCCGGGCGCTCCCTAGTGACGCCACGCCTCGCCCGCTGCGCGTGCGCGGCCCCGCCTCCGAGGCGTTGCTAGGCGACGGCGCGTCCTCCCGGCCGCCGCGCAGCCTCTCACGGCCCCGCGGCCCGGCGTTTCCGGCTCCGCCCGGCCCCGCCCGCCGGGCCGCGGTCGCGCAGCGATGATGTCGCGGGGGCCCGGCCGGGCGTCGCGGACTCGGGAGATGGACGAGAAGGAGCAGTTACGGCGGCAGATCCGCCTCCTGCAGGGTGGGTGTCTCCCGCTCGTCCCCGGCCGCCTCCGTCCGGTCGGTCGGGTGCGGCCGGCTGGCTGCCGGCTCCGTCGGCCGGGCTTCGGGCTCTCCTGGGACGGCGGCGGGCTGGGCAGGCGCGGCCGCTCAGCCGGCCGGGGTGCGTGGCGTCCACCCGCGGGGCCCCTGGCCCTGTGGCTCCGTGTCACGCAGCGGGCCGGGGGCTGGGGCGGCCGCGGGCAGGGGGCGCGGGCTGCCCGCCGAGCTGAGCTGTGGCCGTCCCCGCAGGTCTCATCGACGACTACAAGAATCTCCACGGCAGCGCCCCGGGCCCCTCGGCTGCCTCGCGCTGGCCCCCGCCGCCCGCCTACGCCGGGGACAGGACCTTCGGCGGCCGCTACTGCCGCCCAGGCCGCAGAGACTTCTCCCGCCACGGGCCTTCGTGGCGCAAGAAGTACTCGCTGGTCAACTGGCCCCCCGGGCCCTCGGAGCCGCCGGGCGAGCGCGCTGGGCAGACGGCGCCGGCAGCGAGGGCCGCTGGGCAGGAGCCCGAGGACGCGGGCACTCAGGAGGATGTGCTGGAGAGACAGGTCCAGCTCGGCTCGGATCAGAGCATGCTCATCAGGATCAGGTCGCCGTCCAAGGCCGGCTCCGCCCCAGCCACCGGCCCTCCGGAGGACGCCCCCTGGGGAGACCGGAGACCCCAGGGGGGCGAGGGCGAGCCCTCCAGGCCGGGGAGGACGAGCTGCAGGGTGGAGGACCCCCTGCTGGTCTGCCAGAAGGAGCCGGGCAGGCCCCGCACGGTGAGATCTGTGGGCAGCGGCCGTGGCAGCCCCCCGGGGCCCCGGCGGACGGTCAGCGACAGTGCCCTCAAGGGGCACCTGCCCGCCGCTGCCGCCCTGGGCCGCAAAACGGGCCCTCACTCTGCGGCCAGCTGTGACGGGAGAGTGAGGACCAGCCATCTGGACCAGCCAGTGCTGGTTGACCCCACGCCCGCAGCCGGGCAGGCCCGCGAAGCCCCCCTGCTGGCGGCGGCGCGGTCCAGCAAGTTCCGCAAGAACAACTACAAGTGGGTGGCAGCCTCCGCCAAAAGTCCCCGAGCCGTGCGTCGGACCCTCAGCCCCCGAGCGGCTGTGGAGAACGTAGGCAAGGCCCTTGGGGCCGTGGCCACGCAGGACAAGCCCAGGAAGCCACCAACCGCGGCCTCCAAGCCTGGGCCCTCCCCCAGCAAGTACAAGTGGAAGGCCTCCAGTTCGTCGGCCTCCTCCTCCTCCTTCCGATGGCAGGCAGAGGCCAGCAGGCAGGAGCCCAGCCGGCCGCCCTCCCCAGCACGGCCCGGGGGCCCCAGCCGCCCGAAGCCCGTCCTTGGAGAGAGCCCGGTCTCGGCTTACAAGCTCAAGAGCCGCACCAAGATTATCCGCCGGAGGGGCAGTGCCAGGTACGTCCTGCCCACACGGCCCTGCCATGCTTGTCAAGGCTGGCACCCCAGGTGTGCTGGAGCGTGCATGGCACAGGCTGCCCCCTGCGCTGGGGCTCCAGGGCAGAGGGCCGCTAGCCAGCCGCTGTCAGCTCTCGGCCTTCGGGGTGCGCCTGGGTGTTGGGGTACAGCAGGCCTGGCCCCCCACGTGGAGCTGTGGCCTCAAGTCTGCTCGCAGGCGGACTTCCCAGGGCTCAGGACTGAGTTCAGCAGGCACTGCCCTCACGGGTGTCCTGACCAGCCTGGGCTGCAGCCTCCCTGGCTCCCCCCGCTTTCGGCCCATGTCTTGGCTGTCGCCCCGTACAGCATCCTGTTGAGGGTCAGTTATCTGCTGCCTCCCCAGCAAATGCCCCTTTCCTGGGCTGGCCCTCACATTGGAGCCCAGAGCTTCTGGGCTGGGGTCAGGGAGCAGCCAGGGTGGCTGAGGGCCCCGCTCCAGGGCTGCCTCCTCCCTTCATCTCCCCTGCCCAGCGCTGGGCGAGTGTCTCCTGTCCTGCCTCCCTGGCTCCGGGTTGGCTCTGCCTTCACCTGCACGGGCAGGAGCCCTTGCCCTGGACGGCGGCCCGAGGTGTGCAGTCGGTCGGGCGGGTGGGTAGAGCTGCGGTCAGCTGTGGGAGTGGCCCATGTCTTTTGGCAGCCTCCCTGGGGACAAGAAGGACAGCCAGTCGCCTGCCAGCAGCAGCAGGAGCCAGCCCAGCCTGCGGCGGAGACAGGCCGCCCGTGGCAAGAACAGCCCTGTGCTGAAGAAGACCCCGGGGAAAGGCCTGCTGCAGGTCACCCGGCACCGCCTGTGCCGCCTGCTGCCCAGCCGGGCCCACCTCCCTGCCAAGGAGGGTATGTAGCTGGGTGGGCGGGCCGCCAGGCCCCGTGCCTGGGGAAGGGCAGTACCTCACGGGCCTAAGGCACCTGCTGGTGGGCCTGTGAGCGGCTGGGAGTTGAAGTCTCAGGCCCCTGTGAGGTGATGTGGCCATGAGGCACTGGGGTGCCAGCTACAGACTGGCACATGCGTGGGGGTCTGGGCCCTGGGGGGTTTGTCAGGGTGCGTGTGGGCATGTGTGGATGAAGTCCGGAGTGGGCAGGGTATCTGGATGTGTGTGATCCCACAGGGGCTGCAGGGACCTGGCTGCAAGGGGCTGCAGGGGTTGTGGGTGGGCTGGCCAGGGGCAGAGGACACGTGACAGCTGCCAGGGGCCTGTGGGGCCGCCCCGCTGCTCTGGGCTGGGCAGTGTGGCCTCCTGTTGCTGGGTGCCTGTGGAGGCTCCCCTCAGCCCTTTGAGGTCACCCCTTGCTCCCTGGGGGTGGGGGCCACCCTGTTCACTGTCCTTGTGACCCCATGGTCACACCAGCACGTGATGCCTGTGCAGAGGGGCCGGCCAGGAGAGGGGATTTGCAGGGGCTACCAGGGAGGGAGCAGGGCCCGCCTCATCGGCCCTGGCGGTGCCCAGCTGGCCCGCAGGCCTGCATGAGACGGAAGGCATGTGTGCACCTGCGTCCTGCGGTGGCCCTGGGCAGGTGGCTGGGACCGGAGATGAGCGTCTCCTCGGGATGGTCCCCTGGCCCCTGTCTCGCAGGACTGTGCCTCGTCCTTGAAGCTTCCATCTCGCACCCTAAATGCTTTGGGAGCAGCGTGGCCCTGGACTGGTGTGGCCGCCTGCTGGCAGGGCCGCCCTGGGCTGGGCTCAGTGGCAGGCTGCGGGATGCTTCACTGGCAGCAGACGGTCAGCTCTGGCTCTTGGTCTGAGGGCTCGGGGTGTCTGACAGGGTGAGAGCAGGGGATCCCGGAGGTGGCCCCTGCTTCAGCCCTGCCATGTGGCCCAGAGGCCAGCAGAGGGTGCTCTTGCCTCTCTGATCGCCGTGCCCCCGCCCGCCCCCTTTTTTTTGGTAACTGATTGCCTAATTTCCTCTTTATGTGAAAGCAAGCAGATATCAAGTAATTTGCAGCAATAACCTGCTAATGCTGGGCCAGTACTGGAGCTCCCCTGCTCATTCCAAGTGGCAGATAAAACACTAATACATAATTATCCTTGCAAATTGGATTGTTTTAAATAACCAAAAGGCTACGGCCAGGAGAAAGCGATGCCATCTCCCTTGAGTTACTGCGGCAGCGTAATTGCCGCGTTCAATCAATTTCCCTGGCATTACAAATTCCATCACAATCAACATTAAGCTTTACTCATTGTGATGCCTGAGAGCTGGGCCATTTCTCCTCTTTTTCTTAACTGGCAAAATTAATCAGGGAGAGGTTTTAAACATTTACCCGTGTGCAGGAGGTCAGCGCCGCCGCCGTGTTGCTCGGCAGATAGGGGGCTAATAAAAAGAAAATTGAATTACTAATGACCACCAGGAGCGGTGCGTGGAGCCTGCAGCCGCCCGTAGGGGCGGAGGGAGAATCAATTTTCCTGGGACAAGGTGTGCTCATTTTTTATCGCGGCGTGTGTTATCAGCGATTTAATTTGCGAGAGCGTAAACAGGAGGCAGCAGTTAGGTGGCGATGGGCTGAGGTGGGAGGGCTGCAGGACGGACGCTGGACGCAATTTATTTGCCACAGCAGATAATCGCTTTAATTGAATTCAGAAGTGCATCGCTCAGCATCCTGCGGCCGCTGGCCCGGGGAGCGAGGGCGCAGCCTCTCCCGGGGCCGTTGCTTGCGCGTTGTCACATAAAGTCGCCCTCCAGTCACTGCTGCCAAGGGTGCCGCCTGGACCCCTGCAGCCTTGGGTGTCCTGGAGCCACTGGGAAGTTGGGTGGTGTGATGGGCAGCGCCATGGTCATCTACAGGGGCTAGGGAAGTCTCCGTCCCACGCCCCGGGTGCTGGATCCGGTGGTGCGCTCACCAGCAGCCCCCGGGTGGACAGGACGCACGGCCTGCGTGAGGGTCTTGTGCACACGTGGGCTGGTCTGAGACCCGCTGCCTGCCCATGTGTTCGTACAGTCCAGCCGGTGGCAGGGGCTTGCCATCCATCTGTGCCTCCTTGGCAGGAGTGGCCGAGAGCAGCCCTGTCCACACCTCACCCAGGTTGCCAGTCTGCCCGGAGCCCCGCCTTTCCCCACCGGCCAGGGCCTCCCCCGGCACTAGGCTGATGGTTTCAGAGGATGGGCTCCAGGAAGCCGCTCTGTGCAACCCCCAGCCACCGCCCTGGAGCCTGGGTACTGTTAGGTGCCCTGAGCTGTGCCAGCTCCTGGAGTCTGGCCTACCTGTGCAGGTAGACTGAGTGGTGTGGGCAGAGGCGCCACCCAGGAGCTCGGTCCAGGGAACGAGACTGTGTGGGTGCCGTGAGTCGAGGGTCTGAGGGGGAGGGGCGCGTGGTGAGGGGGAGGGGTGTGTGTGCGGAGGGGGAGGGGTGTGCGGAGGGGGAGGGGCATGTGTGCTGAGGGGGAGGGGCTTGTGGTGAGGGGGTGTGTGCTGAGGGGGAGGGGTGTGTGCTGAGGGGAGGGGTGCGTGGTGAGGGGGTGTGTGCTGAGGGGGAGGGGCGTGTGGTGAGGGGGAGGGGCGCGTGGTGAGGGGGAGGGGCGCGTGGTGGGGGGAGGGGCGCGTGGTGGGGGGAGGGGCGCGTGGTGAGGGGAGGGGCGCGTGGTGAGGGGGAGGGGTGTGTGCTGAGGGGGAGGGGCGCGTGGTGAGGGGGAGGGGCGCGTGGTGAGGGGGGTGTGTGCTGAGGGGGAGGGGTGTGCGGAGGGGGAGGGGCATGTGTGCGGAGGGGGAGGGGTTGCTGAGGGGGAGGGGTGTTGAGGGGGAGGGTCTGTAGAGAGCCTTGTCTGCTGCAGTCCTGGACCAGGGGTTGGCACTGTAGTGTTTTTAGTCTTATGAGAGCCAAGAGCCTGCGCCTCATGCCCAGGGCGTGCAGTCATCTGGTCAACCTCCTCTAGAGAGGAGCCAGGAGGGGATGCGGCTCTGCCTGCTGGACCTGCTGCCACCTTGCGGATGATGTGCCACTGTCTGGGGGCAGTGAGTTTGGAAGGGCAGAGGGCACAGTGCCAGCTCTGACTGCTTGCAGTTGCCCACGGCTCTCCCTGACAGGCTGGAGCGGTCAGCAGGCACTGGCTGTGTCCAGAACTCGCCTTGCTCATGGCCTTGTGCAGCCCTGGGGGTGTCTGCCTTCCCCGTGCTCGGCTGTGCCACCTGCCCGCACGTGCTGTCCAGCCCTGGCTTGGCTCAGGTTCCAGGCTGCAGCTGGGCTCTCTGGATGCCTCTCCGCCCCCAGACAGAATGAGCGTCCTGCCACCCTGGCTTGGCCCAGGGTGCGGGCAGTTTGCCTGCCTGCGAGTTTCTGACTCCCGGGTGCCCTGTGGGGACTTTGTGCCCAGCAGAGATGGCTTAGGGTCGGGGGCTGGGACCGCTGTCGTGTGGCCGTAGGGCTGAGGAGACCCCTGGCTTGGAGCCCCAGGGTCATCTCTCGCCCAACTGCTGTGCGGGTTGAGCAGTGGCACCCCGAAGTCCTTCTTGGGGCTGTTGGGCTGTTCCCTTTCACTGCAGCCAGCACCGTGAAGGGTGCGTGAGCAGTTAGAGCAGTTAGGGTTGGGAGCAAAGTGCTGAGTCAGGCCCTGCGTCCAGAGGCAGCTGGCCGGTGGCTTCGGCTGGTTCTCATGTGGCTCGTGGCCTTGCTCATCAGCTTCCCCAGGAAGAACTGCTGTGGAGCGCCTGTGTGTGCCTGGTGTGGGGCTGGCGTGGCTCCCCCAGGCCCAGGAGCAGGACAGCGTGCAGAGGTCCCTGTGGGTGAGCCAGGGCGGGCCTTCCCACGTTGCTCCTGGACAGAAGGGTGGCTCCCTAGTCCCCTGAGCCAGAGAGTCCCCCGCGTCCTGGTGGTCTCGCAGGATCTGGCCTACAGTGGGTGTGGGGCTCAAGGTGCAGCCTCTTCCCACATACCTGTACAGACTAAGAAAGGGGAAGGCAGAAGGGCGTCTTCGACCGTCCTCCCACCACCGGCACTGTAACTGGTGCTTGAAGCTGTGTCTGTCTGTCCGCACCCACCCTGAAGAAGGGTCACGTATAACATGTCGGGCTGGCAGGCAACCTGGGGCTACACTGACTTCTCAAAGTTGCTAATCAAGGAAGTCCCAGCACAGCTCATGCAAGCAGAGAAGAGAAATTGGGTGGCAGCCTGCCTCTCTCACCCGCATGGCCAGTGACCAGGCCAGGCTGAGGTCTCGGTGTGCCAAGACCATTGCCAGGGGGCTCCCTGGGGGCACAGTGTGCTGTGTCCTCACGACCCTGCTTTGTGCACCCGTTTCCCTGGGGAGACGCGTGATGAGGTGGGTGACGCCGTGGGGTCTGCCCTCGGTGCTGCCCTGAGGCCTGTCGGTTCCCAGGTCCCTCACACGTCCCCTGAGTTTTTTTTGTTTTTGGTTTTGGTTTTTTTTTTTAAAGATTTATTTGTCTTCATTTGAAAGGCAAATATGCAGAGAGGAAGATGTTCCATCCGTTGATTCACTCCCCAGTGGCCGCAATGGCTGGAGCTGAGCCAATCCGAAGTCAGGAGCTTCTGGGTCTCCAATGCAGGTGCAGGGTCCCAAAGCTTTGGGCTGTTCTTGACTGCTTTTCCAGGCCACAAGCAGGAAGCTGGATGGGAAGTGGGGCTGCCAGGATACAAACCAATGCCCACATGGAATCCTCACGCATTTAAGGCGAGGACTTTAGCCACTAAGCTATTGCGCCGGGCCCATCCCAAGTCTTGATCCCTGTGTGCAGGCCAGCTGAAGTGGGGGCCAGGCTTGGGAGCTGTCATGGATTCCAGATGGGTGAGGAGGCCCACTGCCCTTGGCCCTGCCCACGTCCCATCCTCCTGTCCCTGCCCACGTCCCATCTTCCTGTCCCTTGGTGGGGATCTGGTGTCACCCGTCAGTCCTGGGTGGTACAGCTGTTTCCTGGCGTTGCGGGGCCCCAGAGGTGTGCACCTTACAAGGGGGATGACACAGCCCAAGGGACCAGCCTCATGCCCCACAGGAGCCTGAGCTGCCCCCGGGGCTGGCTCAGTGCTAGGGCCTGTGGAGAGGGATAGCCAGGCCACCTACGGGGGCCCAAGGGCAGCTGGACCATGTGCCTTAAGCTTTTGATGTTTGAAAGGCAGTGACAGGGACAGAGAGGGGAACCTTCCATCAACTGACTCACTCTCCAAGAGCCTGCAGCTGGGGCCAGGGCCAGGCTGGGACAGGGAGCCTCTGCTGGGGTCTCCCATGTGACGGGATCCAGGTCCTTGGGCCCTCGCGTGCTGCCCCTAATCTCCTGGGGGGTGTTTCTCCCTGCTGTGCCTGACACTTGCCCCCACAGTCTTGTTTTTTTTTTTTTTAAGATTTATTTTTATTGGAAAGGCGGATATACAGAGAGGAGAGACAGAGGAAGATCTTCCGTCCGATGATTCACTCCCCAGGCGGCTGCAACGGCTGGAGCTGAGCCAATCCGAAGCCAGGAGCCTCTTCCGGGTCTCCCACGCGGGTGCAGGGTCCCAAAGCTTTGGGCCGTCCTTGACTGCTTTCCCGGGCCACAGGCAGGGAGCTGGATGGGAAGCAGGGCTGCTGGGATTAGAACCAGTGCCCATATGGGATCCTGGGCGTGCAAGGCGAGGACCTTAACCACTGCGCCATCGCGCCGGGCCCAACAGTCTTGTCTTTTAAGCCCTTGAGCTCATCAGTAGATTTCTAAAACTTGCATTGATTTTCTGGGTACCTGTTCGTTCTATTTCAGAATAGTGTTAGGTGTACAAAGCACATTTGTGAAATGGTAGTGTTCCCACAGAGCCTTCAGCCGGTGGTTAGCATTCTGTCTGACCTGTTCTGTTGGTCGTGATGAATGAATCACTCCCAGTGTCCCTCTGGAGGGCACGTGGTTGGCACTGTTACAGCTCGCTTGTCTGGTGGCCTCTGAGCCTGGGGCCAGCATCTTGAGTTGGCTGTCATGTCTTGTGTGTGCATCTGGTTGTGCTGTTCACTGCATGGCCACCAACCACGGGAGGTGCGGTCTGATACAAGCGCTTTAAGCTTGGATCACCTGTATCTTGATCTTCCCTGTGGCCAGCGTTTGAGTCCAGTGAGAGAGGAGCCCCTCGGGACATCCTCAGACCAGACTCCTGTGTGCACAGCCAGTGGAGGGTCATCTTGCCAGCGCCCGCAGCTGTCAGGTCGGTGTGTCACATGAACCAATGGGTGCTGTGACCTAGCCCAGTCCATCCCGTCAAGGCTCAGCTGTCACACGCTGATGGGTGCTGCGGCCTAGTTGGGTGACCTCCAGTCACCTCCCAGCAGGCCCACCCTGACCCTGGTGTGTGCTGTGGCCTAGCCTAGCCCATTCTGGGTCTTGACTGGATCTTCTACACACCCGTGGGTTGCTGCAGCCAAGGTCAGCCCAGCCCACTCCAGTCCTGGCCAACATGCCAGCGGGAGCTGCAGCCAAGGTCAGCCCAGCCCACTCCAGTCCTGGCCAACATGCCAGCGGGAGCTGCAGCCAGGGGAGTTCCCAGACTTTCCGTATGAGATCCACTCCCTGACATGCCTGCTCCTGGTCCTGGCATTCGCCAGTGGGTGCTGCTTGGCCCAGCCTGGCTCATCCCAGACCCAGCTCTCATTTGAATTGGCCCAGCCTGTCCTGCACGGCACTGTAAGACAGGGAAAGATTTTCCCATGTGCGGTTCAATTCCCAAACACTCATGGCTTAGGGGTTGGCCTGGCTGGAGCTGGGGGCCAGGACCTCTCAGGTTTCACACGTGGGTTAGCCATCCCTCTCCTGTCTCCCAGGGTGTCTTAGTGAGCCACTGGCACGCAGGCAGTGGCACCGGGACCGGGACTGGGAGCCTTGTCTGCTGGAGCCCGTTGTTCCATGTCGAGGGCAGAGAGCACTCTGAAAGTGATGGAAGCAGACAGGAGACAGGACCTTTGTGGGGAGCGCTGGGGGTCCTCGCAGAGAGGGGCTCTTGCTGAGCGAGCAGGTGGGCTGGCCTGGAGACTGGGATGCCCATGCTCGCAGCTTCCAGGGCCCCTTGCCCATGGCAGTGCCACCTGTGCTGTTCGGCTGCCTGATAAAGGAGAGCGTGTCGGAGTTAGGCCTGCACCCAGTGCCATAGCTCGTGGTTGAGCAGGGCACCCCGACCTGTGCCTCCTGAAGCTTCAGGGGTGATGTGGAAAGGCTGCTCAGGTGTTGGGGTTCTTCGGGGTGTCCCTACGGGTTCCTCTTCTCGGCCTGGGAGAGGCCTTGGGGCAACCGTGCTGGGTGATACGAACTGGGGTGAGCTCTGTGTGGACACTGAGGGAGACCGAGTTTGCTGCCTGGGCATGAGGAGACGTCTGCTGCTGGGTGTGGGGGCCCCATGCTGCCCACTGCCAGCTCACACAGTAGTCACTGCTGCCTGGGTGAGCACTTGACCCGCACCCCCCCAGGAGCCTGCTGACACAGATGGAACCCCGCTGAGGAGGCGCCCCAAGGATGCCACCCCCACTGAGCCCTGAGCTGAGACTTTCCTTCCCTTGCATGGCTCTGCCAGGGAGAGATGGTGGGTGTGGTTGTATGGAGAGCACTGGGTCCTGTCTGGGCCGTCAGGGGGAGACCTGCAGGGCAGGATGGGGTGCCGGTTCAGCAGTGGGCCCTGCTCCTCTGGTTTTGCTCTGGTCTGCGCTGGTCCACCGTGGTCTGCTGTGGTCCTGGTCCAGTGAGCCCTGGGACTTCCTTGCTGCCAGCAGCCGGCATCCCCACTGGCCAGGCAGAACCCTGCTGGGAGGGAACCCTGCTGTGGGGCCCAGCTGGGCTGAGGAAGGCAGCGGCAAGGGCTGGGTCCTGCTGGTCCTACTGGTGTTCCCCTGCACAAGGGACACAGGCCTTGCAACGGAAGATTTGGTGTTAGTGCCGGGGTGGGTGGGATAGCTGCTGCTCGCCAGGAAGTGCCTAGTTATTTGTTGGCTGGCTGGAAGGTCTGTCTCCCAGCCACAGGCTTCCTTGTGGTGCCTGGGCATCCAACTTGGGATGATTCAATTGACGCAGCCCTCCAGTGAGGGGACACATCTCACAGAGAGCCTCGTGTCACCCTGGTCCCTCTGTTTGCTGTTGTGGGGTGTGCCTGGGCGGCTGGGAGCACTGGCCCTGCCGGCAGGTGGACCTGTGGGTGCAGGCCAGCGTGAGGGCCTCAGTTGTCCTGCTGCCATCTGTGACCTGGCCCCCAGCAGTGAGGTATAGGCTGGGATTGGCAGTTGGGAGTGACCAGCCTTCCTGCGGCCGCTGCAGTCCCAGCCCAAGGGGCTGCCTCCGTCCCGTCCCCAGCCCTGGGGTCGTCTGGAGTGCAGGGTCTGGAGCAGGCGAGTTCCAGACCTCCTCAGAGTGCCTGCCCTTCAGCAGCTCTGATGGACAGGGGCTGCTCCCGCAACAGGCCGTGTCCTACAATTCCGGGGACCCCGGAGTCTGGCCACAAGCCATGTCTCGTGGCCTCAGCCTGCTGGGTGGGGCTGGTCAGGGGCTGGTCAGGCCCAGGGCTCCAGCAATGGTGCAGCCTGGACCCTGTGGCCCCCTCTGTGCCCTCCACACTGGACAGCTGCTTTCTGATAGCCCTTGAGGGGGGCCTGGTGGCTCTGCCTGTGCCTCGCTCAGTGGCTGTGCTGGCTTGGCCTGCCTTGTGCCGGAGCCCAGCTGGCTTGTGCCTACAGGTGTCCAGGTAGGGCATGAACAGGGACACGAATTGGGAGGGTCTCAAAGAGGGAGGAAGGGTGTGTGCCCAGTGTGTGGACGCGGGGGTGGAGGGGAGAGCTCCGGGAACCACCCCCTTCTCTGAAGTGGAGTCGGGGTGAGGCCTGCTGGGCACTTAGCTATAGCCACACTTGATGCCGGCCGCTTGGCTCGGAGTGGACTGCAGGTGTGGCCATGCTTCTGCCCCGTCGCGGTCCTGCCCCGTCCTGGCCCCTCTCCCGCCCCTGCTTGGTGGAGGAGGAGGGGCCCACCCCCATCCCTCCCAGACTGTCGCTGAGTTGAGCGAACAGCAGCCATTTCCCACACGGCTCAGGTGTTGCTCGCGATCGATGCCTCGTGCAGGGTAATTACAGGAACCAGCGCCCGGTGTTGCTTGAGCGACTTTGGGAGGACCAGGGTCTCAATCTTCCTTCTAATAGGGCTCTGACGTGCAAGGCGGCGGCTGCCTCGGCATTGTCATTAAACACTGGGCCACGTGGAGCAACAGGGAGCGTGGGGCTCGCGCAGGGCCAGGTGGCTGACAGCGCTGGTTTGTCATTGTCGAGCTGCCCAAGGCCTGCTTAGAGTGACGGACGGCCCTGTTTGCACTGTGCTGTGATCTGATAACTCACAAATGCCTGGCAGAGATGGATGCACTGTTCCCACGGTGCTGTGAGGCGCGGGAGTCAGCCCAGCGTGCATGCACGCGGTGGTGCAGGGGTCCCCGGCAGCTCCTCCGGGCCTGGCTGTGGTGGGTGGGTGCGTGGGTGTTCACACCCCGTGGCCCAACTCCATGGAAGGTGCTGGTGATGAGGGGTGCTGGCAGGGCCTCCTCTGGCCCATGTACTGACCGTCTCAGCTCTGGGTACCCGAGGGGTGCCCGTGGGGGCAGAGCTGGGTTTTGAGCGTGGCTGCCGGCAGGCGCGGGAGCTGTGCCTGCTGCTGTGGCAGGGCTGCTCTGCCGTCGCGAGTGCGGGAAAAGAGGAGTGATTTATGAGGCTTATAAAAATTCATACTCTGCAATTCCTGTCATGCCATCTGAGGCTTGTTAGGCTGGGCTTGGCAGCTCCCGCATGCCAGCCGCTGGCCTCCACTGCCATCAGGCCTCTGTGAGAGGCGCCACCTCCCTGCAAGCCCCCAGCAGTCCTTTTAGGTAAGGGGAGGCAGCTCCCGCTGTGCCAGTCACCTGGCCTGTCAGCTGCCATCAGGTCTGTGAGAGGCGCCGCCTCCCTGCAGGCCTCCAGCAGTTCTCTGCAGGTAAGGGGAGGCAGCTGTTACGTGCCCCCTCCACCTGCAGGGCCTCTGGAACCGCTGGAGGACTGAGTACCAGTAGGTCTCGAGCTGGCACCGTGCACACAAGGCATTGTATGTGGGCAGAGTAAGGGTAGCGGCCTGCAGGCCTGTGCGCAGTGCCTCTGCCGGTGGTGGGCATCCGCTGCCTGCCCAGCAGCTCTGCGTGGGGCTGGCACTGGACAGGAATAGGCAGCAGCGCCTATTCCCCCCCCCCCACCTTTTAAAGGGTTTTGTTTTTCTCTTTAAGATTTTTTTTAATTATCATTATTACAAAGTTAGATATTCAGAGAAGAGGAGAGACAGAGAGGAAGATCTTCCGTCCGATGATTCACTCCCCAAGTGAGCGCAACGGCCGGTGCTTCGCCAATCCGAAACTAGGAGCCAGGAGCTTCTTCCGGGTCTCCCACGCGGGTGCAGGGTCCCAAAGCTTTGGGCCATCCTCCACTGCTTTCCCAGGCCACAAGCAGGGAGCTGGATGGGAAGTGGAACAGCCGGGATTAGAACCGGTGCTCATATGGGATCCTGGTGCATTCAATTTGAGGACTTTAGCCACTAGGCCACGGCGCCGGGCTCCCCTTGTTTATTTTTATTGTAAAGATAAAGTCACATAGAAGGGAGAGAGAGGATCTTTCATCTGCTAATTCACTCCCCAGATGTCTAGGAGCTTCTTCTGGGTCTCTTACCAGAGCAGCTGGGACACGAACTGATGCCTTCAAGGGGTACTTCCAGGCAGATGACTAGCCAGTTGAGCCAGTGCGGCTTGTTGTGTAGCCAGAGGCGGCCTTCCCAGGTCCTCCCCTCTAGCTGCAGGGCTTTGGAGGTATGCCTGGGGCCTCCTGGGTGCACCTGCAGGCTGTCGGGGTCCTACAGGAGCATCCTGCTGACCTGCTGACCTCCTGACCGCTGTGGCTTAGGCACACTCTGCTGTCTCTGCTCGGAGTCTGCAGCCACAGGGGCCTGCCCAGTGTCCAGAGGGTGGGCCAGGCGGCTTGTCTGTGCTGCTGGGCAGTGCAGTGACACTGGGAAGGTAGAGGGACGTCCTGGGGGCAGGGTCTGTGGGAGTGGGGCTCAGGAGTCCCCCGAAGATACCACATCATGCCCAGCTGCCAACAGGCCCGCACAGGGCAATGGAGGGGCAGCAGGCGGGCAGTGGCCAGAGATAAGCTCTGTCCCCCCAGGAGCAAGCTGGGCTGCAGGGACACGTGCTTGAGCTGCTGGGCTGGCCGTGGGAGCAGGGTGCACCGTGGACTCAAGCAGGCTGCAGGGACGCAGTGGGGGAGCCGCCTGACCCTGTGCCTGCTTGCGCTACTGGCCCCTGGGGCACAGGGACAGGAATGACCACCTGTCCGCCACGTGAGTGGGCTGCTGGGGGAGGACCAAGTCAACTGGCTGGTGGGGCGCTGTGGACGGAGGGTGAGCAGCACAAGGAGAGGGGAGGAGCAGCTGGCTGGGGCATCTGGAGTGTGGCCGCCCCCTGTGAAGAGCATGGCATCCTGGTCACAGCCCTGACTCACCGCCTCCAAGGCCTGTGTACAGCTGGAACTGGGGGTGACACTCCCAGGGTGTTGGGGTCCGCGCAGATGGGACTTTGGCCTGCAGCAGGTCACAGGCCATGCTGAGTGTGGGGCCGTGCAGGAACCTGGCCGTGGGTCTGGGGCCCCCAGCAACATGGGAGAAAAGACTGCTGAGGCTTTGTGGGTCAGCCTTCGGGTGCAGAGATGGGTGGGGAGCAGGAAGGGGTGTGCCTGCTGCCATGCCCGCATTGGGGTAGGGCTCTCACCAGCACCCCACTCCCTCCAGCAACTGCTGAACCTGGGCTTGCCCTCATGCCCCTGTGGCTTCGTGCTCCCTAGCCCACGGCGGGCGGTCAGGACAGTGCCCCCAGGAGCTGGGCACTGGGCGTGCGGCAGTGGCTGAGGCCATGCTGGGCAGCTCAGGTCCCTGCCCCTGCCCCCTGCCTGCTCTCCAGGTCACTCTGTGATCCACCTACTTGTGTCCTGCTGGCACTATCCCCACAACTCTGGTGACAGAGGCATGGCCCCCGGGCCTTGGTGTGGTGGGCATGGCCTTGGGACCAGGAGGCATGGAGGCCAGCGCCCCCAGCAGTCTCCTGCTGTCTCCATAGAGCTGTTGTCCTACTGTGGAGTGCTTGTGGGGAGCATCCTGTTCTACATGTGTCCTGTTTGTGCACCTGCCCAGGCGTCCTACTGTGTGCTAGAGTCCATGGGCCTGGGAGCTGGGTCGGCTCTCGGGGCGCCCCTGCTGTGGGACGGGGAGCTTGCGTGCTACTGATGGATGGTCTCAGGCAGATATGACGCCAGCAGCTTTTTTGTAGTTTGTCTTCCATTGCGGCAGTAAAGTTTTTAATTAGGAAAGCTAATGAGATCGATTAGTCATTAGGAGTGACCTGTGGATGGTGAGCGGAGAGGGCAGCGTGTGTGGGCCTGATAACGTGCACAGGGCCGTGCGGCAATAAAGACTTGATCTGCGCGAGGCATGCCACGGGGGATACATCATGCTGAGAAAAAATTACAGCCCTGGGAGCCTGCGAGGCAGGAATTAAACCAACATCCTGTCTAAATAGCAGGGTTATCTACACAGAACCCTCGGCCGTGAGGAGGAGCCTGTCGCCACCCAGCCCCAGAGGTTAGGTGCAGAGAGAGAGCCCTGCGTATGTGGGGCAGGCTGTGTGTCTGAGCTGTCCACCCTGGAGAAATGCTGCTCGTGGGCACCAGCAGCAGGAGCCCTGCCTGGGGTGGGACTGGTGGCTGGCCCTGCTGGCTCATCTGCCACTTGGGTTACCCAGGGTCCCTCTGTCTTGGGGGGCAGCTGGCCTGGCCCAGGGATGTGGGTCACTCAGGGTCCCTCTGTCTTGGGGGGCAGCTGGCCTGGCCCAGGGATGTGGGTCACCCAGGATCCCTCTGCCTGGGGGTGCAGCTGGTCTGGCCCAGGGATGTGGGTCCTTGCCATCAGTGTGGAGGCTCCCCCGTACTTCTGTCCCAGCCAGGCCCTGCTGTGGCTGTTGTGGGCATCGGGAGGGAACATAGGGGGCCTGCCAGTCGCTCTGTGTCCTGATAAAACAGTGGAAAAGAATGTGAACGGAAACTCCGGGATTGGTGGAGGGCTTTAGGGTTGTTGGCACCAAAGTGGACTTACGTACCAGTCCCATATCCCTTTTTTTGGGAGGCAAAGGGATGAGAGCACCTCCATCTCTGGAGGCCAAGTCCGTTCTAGCCAGAGCTGAACCGGGGGCGTGGCTGGGCTGGGCCTCCGGGGGCTGGAGCGTCGGCAGGGGCCTCCGGGGGCTGGAGCGTCCGCAAGGGCCTCTGGGGGCTGGAGCGTCCACAGGGGCTGGAGCGGGCAGACACGTCTTCTCACTGCTGGTTCACACCGGTAGCAGCCTCCCACTCGGCCGTCCTCTGCTGCTTTCCCAGCAGGGCAGCCTGGCCTTGACCCTGCACTCTGCTGTGTCGGGAGCCAGCATTGCAAGCAGCTGCTTAGCCAGCTATAGCACTTGGTTTTTCTGCGCGCTTTTTGAAGCACCTTCTGCCTTTCTGGAAGTGAGGCGAGCCCCTGAGATGCAATGGCTCCACGGACTGGGGCTTGATCCAGAAGGGTCCGCTCCCTCCAAAGCAGACCTCTGGTGCCACTGGCTGTCCGCGGAGGTGCACCTGGGAGGAGGCTGGTCTCCCCTGCGGTCAGGAGGTGCTTCCAGGAGCAGTGACATGAACTGTCTGGTGATGGGGCTCCCTGGTGCTCAGGTGCGCTGGTGAGGAGGGGCCCCACGTTGCTGCCTGGCTCTGGGGTGCCCAGCCCAGGTGGGGCTAGGCTGCAGGGCTCCCCAGGGTTAGAGGGGTCACGAGTGGGCTCGTATCTGGACGATTGTGTTCCACTGCCCACTGCAGGCCAGCTCTCCCGAGTGGAATAGGAGGGCAGAGCCCAGAATTCAATCGCTTCCTTAGTTTCCGGAGTTCGTGAGTGATGTCCTGGAGGGTCAGGAGGGAGAGCAACAGAGAGGCGCAGCTTCTCCCAGCAGGGTCTGCCAGCGTCCCTGCCTTTGGCCAGAGACCTCCTGCCACCACAGTAGGGGCCAGCCCCGCACACCACCCTGACTCAGGCTGGGCACACCCTGCAGGGGCCGTAGCAGGGACATACCCTCTGTGGGTTCCCATATGGCTGATGGGCATCCTGCTGGCCATGTGGGCGGTGTGGGATGCATGTGGCAAGTGCCTGTGGCTCCCCAGCCTCCCCATGGCCCCGTGTAGGACAGTGTGCCTGCCCGAGAGGCTTGGTCCAGAAGCCGTAGCAGGGGCCTTGGTGAGAGACATGCTGGTCCAGGCTTTTCTGGACACAGATGCCAGTGTGCGGGGGAGCAGGGTGCCGTGGGTGCTGTGCTGGCAGGTACGGCCTGGGGCCTGGGTGAGCAGCCAGGAGAGGCAGGCCTCCCCTGTGCTGTGTTGGCTTTAATTATCTGGACAGGCAGAGCGCCTGTTATGAAAGTCGGGCAATTAGATGCATTCCTCGAAGCTACGGAGAAATTGCTGGCTATCAAATGGAAGGAACTCAGGCAGGACACGTCCCTGCTAATTGCATGGAACATTCAGTAAGAGGGGAGCCGACGAGGCTGTCACCGTGCAGAGTGCCTGGGAAGCAGGGTGATTAAGTGCATAAATATGCCTGGGCAGCCTGTGGGGAGGTGCCCTCCTTATGTGGGCACAGGGCAGAAGCTCCGTGAGTTCAGGCCCCAGCCCTCCGCCCTGATGCTGAGCCCATGGGGCTCCTGGCAGTCACTGCCCTTGGGGGCTGGGGCGTGAACCCTGCACCTGCTACCCTGGCAACCTGCGATGTGTCATGTGGGGAGGGATGAAGCCGGGGGCATTGCCAGTTTGGTGCCTTCCCTGTCCCCTCCACTCACCTGTGTCCATGCCCACTTTCTCCACAGCTTGCAGTATACATCCGCTGCGGACTCCTCCCTCCGGCAAGGTGATCAAGACCCGCTACTGCATTGTCAAAAAGACACCCCCCGCACCCCTCAGCGTCCCGCCCTTCCCCTTGTCCCTGCCTTCCTGGCGGGCCCGGCGGCTCTCGCAGTCCAGGTAGGAGCCTTCATTGCCTGTGTGGACCAGGTGCTGCAGGCCCAGGTCACTGTGGGTGCTTGGCTTGGGGCTAGAGTATACACACAGGCACCAGTGCCATCCTGTGGGTCCTGCCAGTTGTGGTAGCTGGTGGGCCAGGCACTGGGCACTGCAGCCACCTGTGCAGTAGGCTGCCCAAAGAACTGCCAGCGACATAGCTGCCCCACAGGGCAGTCAGTGTGCTGGGATCGGGCCCCCACAGGGCAGACAGTGTGCTGGGACCGGGCCCCCGATGAAGGGTGGGGGTTTGCCTGGATCGGGCCCCCGATGGAGGGTGGGGTGTGCCTGGATTGGGCCCCCGATGGAGGGTGGGGTGTGCCTGGATCGGGCCCCCGATGGAGGGTGGGGTGCGCTGGGATCGGGCCCCCGACGGAGGGTGGGGTGTGCCTGGATCGGGCCCCTGGTGGAGGGTGGGGTACGCTGGGGCCGGGCCCAGACAGGGTGGAGGCTGGTCAGCAGCAGCTGTGTCCCAGGGAGCCATGTAGGAGCTCTGTAGAGGCTGCACCATCTCTGGCCCTTGGCAGGCCTGGCTTGGGGATGCGGTCAGGGCCGACCTGCTGTCTGCTCAGGCCGTGTACACACCCTGCCTGGGGCTGTGCAGCTGGCACTCTTGGTGCCCACAGGTTTGTGTGCGGGCCTGCGCTTGGTCCCAGGGGCCGTCCAGGATGGTATGCTCAGAGCCTGCCCTGCCTCAGTGGGGCCCTCCCAGGCTGGTCCGGTGAGGCCTGCTGCCGTCTCTCCTGCCCCGGCTGTTCAGTGCAGCCTGCTTACTTTGTGGAGGCAAAAGTTACAAGTATATTTTAAATGAATTTTACTGCATTTTTGGTAATATTTTTGTTTTAAATAGATTTATAAGTGTCTTGGGGGCTATTTCTACAAATTTATGAAGATAATTTTTGCTCTCCCGATAAGGTTCAATTTACACCTGCTATTTCCATATTAATTCACATTGCTAAGTGGATCTAATTTTCTTCCGTTCTTCTATCTGGTGAGCTTGGCCTTTCCTAATGCAATTTCCCCTCCGTAAATCACAGTGATCGCGCGTCATGATCGAGCTAAATTAACTGAAATTAATTTACTTAATAAGAGCCCGATCGTCATGAACGAGGTCCAGATTTATTGATTCTCGCCTCTCCTCTGCCGCCTGCGTCTGGGCAGCCCACACCCTCCCCTCCTAGGGGCACGGCAGGCCTGGGCCGCTCAGGCCGGGTCAGCCCTGCCTCTCCTGCCCAGGGCGGCCGTGGGGGTTCCACAGGGGCAGGTGCCCAGGACCCTGTTGTTGGCTGCCGGCCCGCCATGGGCCACTCATGTGATGGTCCGGCTGCCCATACAGCTGACAGGCTCACCTTATCGTGGGTCAGCCCTGAAGGCAGGGAGGCAGGCTGGGCTAGGCTGTGCTGTGGTCACGAGGGGGGCTCCCATCGGGCAGGCAGCCTGAGCCCCTGCCGCAGGAGCCTTCTGGCGGCTCCGGGATGGAAGACGGGCAGGCCACAGCAATGCTGAGAGCCGAGTAGGCCCAGTGGGCAGACACATGGGCACGGGCAGCTCCTTGGCAGGCGCCTGCTGTGGTTGGAGCCTGGGTCACTCAGGGAAGTGGGGGGGACTGGGCGAGACTTCCTTGCCAGGGCCTTGGCTTCTTGGCCTGCTTACGCGTGGTAGCCGTGAGTGAAGGTCTCAGCAGCTCCGGATGGACGGTCCTGCCCGGAGAGGACTGAGCGGGGAGCAGGCCGCCTGTACGCCTCGCCTCATCCGCTTTCTGCCGCAGCACTGTACCCCGGCCTGTGCAGCCACGGGCCTGCTGCTGTGGCGGATGAGGCGCGCTGTGTGTGTGTCTGGGGGGGGGAGGTGTGTGTGTGGCTGTGTGCAGGTGTATGGATGTGTGTGTGGGGGGAGGTGTGTGTGTGTGTGTGGCTGTGTGTGTGGCTGTGTGCGGGTGTATGGATGTGTGTGTGGGGTGTGTGGTGGGGGGGAGGTGTGTGGCTGTGTGTGTGTGGGGGTGGGTGGGTGTGGCTGTGTGTGGGTGTATGGATGTGTGGGGTGTGTGTGTGCGCGCGGGTGTATGGATGTGTGTGGGGGGGGTGTGGTGGGGGGAGGTGTGTGTGGCTGTGTGTGGGTGTATGGATGTGTGTGTGGGTGTGTGTAGGTGTGTGTATGTGTGGGTAGGTGTGTGCAGGTGGGTGTGGCTGTGTGCGGGTGTATGGATGTGTGGGGTGTGTGTGTGCGCGCGGGTGTATGGATGTGTGGGGGGGTGTTGGGGGAGGTGTGTGTTGGGGGAGGTGTGTGTGCGGGTGTGTGTGCGGGTGTGTGTGCGGGTGTGTGTGGGGGTGTGTGTGTGTGCAGGTGTATGGATGTCTGTGTGTGTGCGGGTGTGTGCACGGATGGGTGTGGCTGTGTGCGGGTGTATGGTTGTGTGTGTGGGGGGTGTGTAGGTGTGTGTGGGTAGGTGTGGTGGTGGTGTGGTGTGTGGGGTGGGTGTGTGGGGGTGTGTGTAGGTGTGTGTGTGTGTGGGTAGGTGTGTGCAGGTGGGTGTGGCTGTGTGCAGGTGTATGGATGTGTGTGTGTGTGGGGGGGTGGTAAAGGCCATGCCTTTTCTCAGAGGTTCTGGAAGCTCCTCTCCCTGGGAGCATACGTGCAGCAAGGGGCCCTGTGACTGGTAGCAGTGTGACCTCTGACCTCTGTCACCGGCTGTCCCCTGCCTCACTGCTGCCCAGGAGCTGACTGTGCTGACTTTCAGGGCAACTTGGCTCACTTCCCTCCTATGGCCACTCTCTCAGCTGCCCATACGTGCATGGGCAAGGGCCACCAGGCAGCCTTATGACTGCCCTGGCCGGGTGTGCAGGCCAGGGCCACCTCTGGTCTGGGGGCTGTGTGCTGAGTCTGAGTGGTCTGGGAGGCTACCCTGGCCTGGCTGTGCCTTCTGCCAAGTGCTGTGGCGTTGCGGCTTAGGGGGTCACCACAGGGGCTCCACGTGACAGGCCCTGGTGCTGTATAGGGGCCACGGCTGGGCCTCGAGGGAGCCCCCGTTCACAGGCTCCACCCCAGCATGCGTGCCCTGAAGGCAGGCCGGCCAGCAGCCCAGGAGGCAGTCACTTCCACATTAGGGTACAGGGGTGATCCCGAGGGAGTGGTCTGCAGTGGGAGGTCCTGGCCTCTGGTGACACGTGGGCTGTGCGTTTGAAAGGGGCAGCTCTGTGGAAGCTGCACTCAGGAGAGTGTCTGCTGGGAGGGCACATTGCCCAGGGGCCTGTGGGACCTGCTGGTCCGGCGTGGGGGCTTCTGGCAGAGGAGGGGCAAAGGAGTGGCAAAGGAGTGACAGTAGGCAAGTTCCACACTGGGGCCTCATGCCCGGGGCTGGCTCCGGGTGCCAGGGTGTGGCACCTGTTGGTGGTGGGGCTGGGTGGTGAACATGATTCCCTGAGCCGTGTGCTAGCTGCCCTGAGCCCTGCTGAGCCTGCCCAGCAGCTGTTCTTCCCCCCAGGACACTGGCAAGGCCACGGGTGTGGCCCCCACAGGGTTGGCCCCTCTCGGGGACAGCCCCTGGTGCAGGTTGGGTGTGGGCAGCGTCAGGCCTGCCGGGGCCCCAGGCCGGGGGGTGCCCGGGCCCTGTTGTACACCCGTTTCCTCTTGCATGTTGGTGTTTGGGTCACTTTGCGCATACAGAAGTTGCCAAAACAATCTATGGAAAGCGTATATACAAGGGAATTTTTATAAGTTCATGGAAAATGAAATTAAAGGTTAGTTCATTTTGGTACCAAAAATGTGAGATCCGTCTACTTGAATTGCGCTGTGCGTGGCTGGTTGAAGTGGCCTCCGAGATCCTTGGCCTTACCTCGCTGGCAGTGGATGTGGTAGCCTGGATGCCCAGGGTGTGTCCTGGCCCCTTTCTCTCACGATGTCTTCATGTTTGGGGTGGAGAGGGGCCTGCAGGGCGGTGCTGGCTCTGGGGCCCCAGGGACTACCGGCTCAGCCAGGGCCCGATCAGCCTGTGGCAGCGCCCGGCTCCCAGCCTCGTGCCTGCGTGTTCTTTTTTTTTTTTTTTAAAGATTTATTTATTTATTTATTTTTATTTTTATTTTTTTCACATTTTATTGTTATTGCTATCATTTTACGATACTGTTCCATATTCCCCATCCCCTCCCCAATTCCCTCCTCCCAGCTCCTTTATATCATTATTAACATATAGTTCTTCATACTCAGTCATATGTTCATTAAGATTTATTTTTATTATTTTTTTATTGGAAAGGAGGATATACAGAGAGGAGAGACAGAGAGGAAGATCTTCCGTCTGATAATTCACTCCCCAAGTGAGCGCAACGGCCGATACTATGCCGATCCGAAGCCAGGAGCCTCTTCCGGGTCTCCCAGGCGGATACAGGGTCCCAAAGCTTTGGGCTGTCCTCGACTGCTTTCCCGGGCCACAGGCAGGGAGCTGGATGGGAAGCGGAGCCGCCAGGATTAGAACCAGCACCCATATGGGATCCCAGGCATGCAAGGCGAGGACCTTAAACCACTGCGCCACCGCGCCGGGCCTGCCTGCGTGTTCTAGTACATGCACACACACGCTGTCCATTCTGCTGCCCCATCCCACGTGTGTGACTGCGTCTGCCCAGCGTCTTGGTCCCTGTTGATGGGCGGCACAAGTGAGTCTCCTGGCCAGAGCAGGGTCCTCGGGGGAGCGCCGGCTGAGCAGCACCCTGCATGTCCTGGTGCGCCAGTCGTGCAGGCATGGCATCCAGTCTGACCCCTGGCCTCCTGTCCCTGAGTCCTGCACACGGAGGCTGCCTGGGCTCTCCCATTGGGTAACCCCATCACCAGCTTGGCGTGTTGGGGTGGCCTTGGTGTGCTGTCTTGGCTGGGCTGGGATGTGAGAAAGATGTGTGTTAACTTGAGCCTCTGTGATTTTATATATATATGTACATATATATTTAAAGCCATATCTATAGATTAATTTATTTTTATTGGAAAGGCTAATATACAGAGAGAAGAAGAGACAGAGGAAGATCTTCTGTCCGATGATTCACTCCCCAAGTGAGCGCAACAGCCCATGCTATGCCGATCCGAAGCCAGGAGCCTCTTCTGGGTCTCCCATGTGGGTGCAGGGTCCCAAGCCTTTGGGCTGTCCTCGACTGCTTTCCCAGGCCACAAGCAGGGAGCTGGATGGAAAGTGGAGCACCTGGGACTTGAACTGGTGCCCACGTGGGTTCCCAGTGCGTGCCGGGTGAAGAGTTAGCCTTTGATCTGTCGCGCTGGGCCATAGATGGAGCCTGTTCAAGTTGTGTGACCTGACCCTCGTGCAGTTCGTCAATGAAATGGGTTAATTGTTCAAGAGTGTTGGTAAAAGATCCTTTACAGCTGCGTCCTGATGCAGCCTGCGGCACCTGCGCCCCTTCTGAGGGCTGGCTTGGGTCCCAGCTGCTGCCCTTCCCATCAGTGCCCTGAAATGCTCCTGGGAGGGCCGCAGAGGGTGGCCTGGCTGGGTGGGAGGCCCCTCTGGAGTTAGTTCTGCCTGCTCTGCCCAGGTGCAGTTCTGGGGAGCGGAAGCCAGGCTTCTCAGGGCGTCTCTCCTTTTCTCTTAGTAACACGGCCTCTCAAGCACATAAGTCAATGTGTTTGTGCTGGTTATTTGTGGGTAAGAGATAGCCTGTGCGCTGGCTCACTGCCCAGATGCCGCAGCAGGGGAACAGGGCCAGCCAGAGGCAGGAGCCTGGAGCTTCATGTGGCAGCCCATGGGGCGGCCACCCTGGGCTCCCTTCCCAGCACATGAGCGGGAGGTCGGGCTGGCGAGGAGAGGCAGGAACACAGAGCAAGCTGAGATGCGAGGGCCTGAGCGTCCCAGGCTCCCCTCAGACTCCCCGTGATTGAGTTGGCGACTTGTCATTTAGTCCCACGCTGGAAGAGAGGCTTCACCATGGGGTTCTCTGTGCCGGCTTTCCCTGGCGGATGGGGGCCTTGCTTCTGGCCCAGGAATGTGGTGGCAATGCAGGAGCTTTTGGCTGCTGGTGGACCTTCACCTCAGCCTCTGCAGAGAGCAAGGCCAAGAGCACACACACCACGCATGCCTCCAGTGTGCTCAGAGCTACACAGATGGACAGCCCACGTGAGCACAGGCCTGTCCCACACAGGTGTACACACACAGGTTCACACAAGCACACAGACAGGTGTTCATATAGATACCCAGGTGTAAACACACACACACAAACACAGATTACACACAGACACACGGATGTGGGTGCTTGCTTCTTAGTTCTCATTTGAGCTAGCCGTGGCTTCTGTAAGCCTTGTACAGGCCATGGCTGCAGCTGACAATGGGACAGGTCCCGTGTTGGTGCGATGGGGCGTCTGCTGGAGCCACATGTCCAGGGCCTCCCTGCCCCCTCTGTGGGCTCCCTCGGCTTTCTCAGGCACCCTGGGTTGGAAAAAACAAGCCAAGAGGTTGGTGGGCAGTTTGCTGATGGAAGCTGTGCAGGGGTCTGAGCAGGTGGGCTTGGCATGGGCAGCCTGCTCGCAGGGTCTTGGCCCATCCTGGGTGACCTGTGTGGTGCTGAGCAGGCCTCTTCTGGCAGGTTCTGTAGGGGTTTATTTTATGAGAACAGGCGCTTACGGCTCCCCAAGTGCTGTAAAAGTTAATGTGATGGCCCCCTATGCTGGTGCTCATTTTTATAATTTTTTATTTTATAAAACAGGACAGGGAGCTTAGTGACTTATTACTATTCATTTCGTTTCAATGCAGTAAATATTGATTCAGTTGGGGGTTTTCAATTTAAACCACTCGGCGATTATATAAAATATGACTGGCCTCTGAAATTATGCTTACCGATCCCTTCGGCTGCTCATTAAGGAAGGAGTGCAGTTTTCAGATCCCGGTGCTTTCATCATTCTAATAGATGGACCGTGAGGCTTCTGTGTGGAAGTGCCCGCAGAGCCGCTCCAGGCTGACACTGCCGAGGCAGCTCTTCATTTGGAAGCCGTTCACAGTCCCCCATGTGAGCTGCAGGCTCCCCAGCCCAGGGCCAGCAGCCAGGCTGGGATCCGCTCCTTGGCTGTGCGCTGGGGGCCTCTCGGGTCTGGAGCCCAGGCCTGAACAGGGGTCTCTGGGTCCCCAGAGTCCGGCTTCTGCTGGAGACCTCCCTCCCTTGCTGTGCTGATGGGCAGCATGTGGGCACTGACCCCTCGGGCAGCCAGCCAAGCTGTGAGGGGCTCACTTCCATCACACATGGGACCTGGGGCCTGGGCAGAGGGGCGGCACGTGGCCATTGGTATGGAGGGCCAGGAGCCTTGGAGGAGCCCCGGCCACCCCTGTCTCCAGGAGTCTGGAGAGGCAGAGCAGGCCAGCGGGCTGTCCTCCTAGTGACCCCTACCATGGTGACTTCTCCATGACCTAGTGGTAGGGGATGCTGGGGGCCGAGGGGTGCTGGGCGCTGATGGGTGCTGGGCGCCATGGGGTGCTGGCGGCTGACGGGTGCTGGGCGCCATGGGGTACTGGGGGCCCATGGGTGCTGGACGCCATGGGGTACGGGGGGCCCATGGGTGCTGGGCACCATGGGGTACTGGGGGCCAATGGGTGCTGGGCGCCATGGGGTGGGGGGTGCCATGGGGTGCTGGGTGCCGAGGGGTGCTGGGTGCCATGGGGTACTGGGGGCCGATGGGTGCTGGGTGCCATGGGGTGCAGGGCGCCATGGGGTGCTGGGTGCCGAGGGGTGCTGGGGGCTGACGGGTGCTGGGCGCCATGGGGTGCTGGGGGCTGACGGGTGCTGGGCGCCATGGGGTACGGGGGGCCCATGGGTGCTGGGTGCCATGGGGTACTGGGTGCCATGGGGTGCTGGGTGCCAAGGGGTGCTGGGCGCCATGGGGTACTGGGTGCCATGGGGTGCTGGGCACCATGGGGTACGGGGAGCCCATGGGTGCGGGGCGCCATGGGGTACTGGGCGCCATGGGGCACTGGGGGCCGATGGGTGCTGGGCGCCATGGGGTGGGGGGCGCCATGGGGTGCTGGGTGCCGATGGGTGCTGGGGGCCGACAGGTGCTGGGCGCCATGGGGTACTGGGGGCCGACAGGTACTGGGGGCCGACGGGTGCTGGGGGCCGTGGGGTGCTGGGGGCCGACAGGTGCGGGGCGCCATGGAGTGCTGGGGGCCGACAGGTACTGGGGGCCGACAGGTGCTGGGGGCCGTGGGGTGCTGGGGGCCGACAGGTGCGGGGCGCCATGGAGTGCTGGGTGCCGAGGGGTGCTGGGGGCCATGTGGTGCTGGACCCCTTGGGGTGCTGGGGGCCGACGGGTGCTGGGTGCCATGGGGTGCTGGACGCCATGGGGTGCTGGGGGCCGATGGGTGCTGGGGGCCTTGGGGTGCTGGGCGCCATGGGGTGCTGGGGGCCAACGGCTGGCCTCGTGTGCCAGCAGGGAGTCTGAGAGCAGTGAGGTTCCCAGCTTATGTCAAGTTGGGCCGTCTGGTGGCCACATGCTGTGAGCTCGGCCCCAGGGCAGTTGGGGCTCTGGCCTGTGACTCAGCAAGCTCATGTGTCTCCCTGCTCACTTTCCATTTCTGCAGCTGCCCCAGCCTCATTCACCTGGCAGGAGGTGTGGCTTTGCGGTGACCAGCGGCCAGCCAGGGGCTTGGGGATATCCATTTGAATGCCACCTTAAGAATAGCCCATCCTGCCCCCCTCCCATGGGGCTGGTTAGCAGGAAGCAGCCCATGGTTCCCACAGAGACCAGCACATGGCTCTCAGGTGCAGGAGCAGCCTGTCCCCTCTGGAGCCACATGTGGGTCTTGGCCCAGTGGGTGGGGAGTGTTCCACAGAGCCCCAGGCCAGGTGTGGCCAGGGCAGTGCTGTGGGGAAGGACCCGAGGACTGGGTGGTGGGAGGGGATGCCTGCAGGACCTGTGCATACCACCCAGGTCCACGTGGTGGGCCTGGGCATCCTGGCCGGAAGCAGAGGGGCCCTTGTCCCCTGGAGCCCCCCAGTTGTACCCTGTTTTAGGGGAGATGGGGAAGTGGATGTGCGGAAGGGTGAAGCTTGTGCTACAGAGGCACAGGTGGGAGGTCACCTAGGGCCACGGCTGGACTTGCTCTGCCTTAGCTCAGCTCCCACTGTGGGCTGGGGCTGATGCCCACGATGGCGCCGGTGGCCACGTTGCCCATGTGTGACAGTGTTGGATGGGACAAGGCGAGGGCTCCTTGCACTGAGCTCAGGGCATTATCGGGACCCCCACGGCGCCCTGAGCATCATGGGGTCTGTGGGAAGCACTTGGCCAGGCTGCAGAGGGTTGCTGTTCTGCTGGTTGTCACAGACAGGCACAGGGGCCCCAGCACGGCGGGGACGCGCAGGGCCTGCTGCTTCCCCGATTCTCCTGCGGCGGCTGCGTGTTCCCCAGGGCCAGGAGCCCTGGGTTAATTTGCGGTTGGACGTCTGTTACGGCTGCGTCCACTTCCCAAGTCAGCACTTAATTGGCAAGGCGCGTGATTTAACAGCGTGGGAGCTTCCACCGGAAAAATGGCTTGAATAGATCACTGCCTGACGCCAGAAAATAGATATAATCTCAGCATTAACTACATTAATAGTAGCAGGAGCCGAATTAAGAAAGCCATAAAGCATAGGCAGGAGTGTAAATTACTGTCCTGCTCTGTCACCTCAGTGGGGGTCCTGCAGCAAGCGCCCCCCCCCAGTCATCCCCTGGGGTTTGGAGCCAGGAGGGCAGCCCCACCTCAGCAGGTGCAGTGGGTGGGTGGGGCCCCGTTGGACCTGCAGCAGGAGGGTGCATCCCTCCTCTTGGGGGAACTGGTCCTCGTGGCCCCAGCTCCCACATGCAGAGCACCCAGCTGGCACCAGCAGATGCTAGCTGTCAGTGCAGGGTGGAGGAGCGAGGGTCAGCCCAGAGGACTTCCTGGAGGAGGTGGTGCAAGGCTTGCTGGTTAGGTGGCTGGGAGTGCAGGAGGTGCTGGGCCCCCACTGGATCATGGGCCCAGGCGGCACCCCGAGGAACGTGATCTGCCATTGCCACTTCATGGACAGGTATGTGAGGGAAAGTGCTGCCTGGCCTGTTTGAGAGTGGCTCCCTCTCCTGGCCAAGTTGGCACTGCTTACATCTCCTGCCCATCTCTTTCTTGGGCTCAGTTTATCTTTTTTAATTCATTATTTATTAGAAAGACAGTGTGAGAGATCACTTCATCTGTTGGTTCACTTCAGAAATGGCCTCAAGGCCAAGACTGAGCCAGGCTGAGCGGGACTGGGCAGGACTGAGCTGGGCTGAGTAGGGCTGAGCAGGGCTGAGCAGGGCTTGGCAGGACTGAGCAAGGCTTGGCAGGACTGAGCTGGGCTGGGCAGGGCTTGGCAGGGCTGAGCAGGGCTGGGTAGGGCTGAGCAGGACTGGGCAGGGCTAAGCAGGGCTTGGCAGGGCTGAGCAGGGCTTGGCAGGACTTGGCAGGGCTGAGCAGGGCTGGGCAGGGCTAAGCAGGGCTTGGCAGGGCTGAGCAGGGCTTGGCAGGACTTGGCAGGGCTGAGCAGGGCTGGGCAGGGCTTGGCAGGACTGAGCAGGGCTGAGCAGGGCTGAGCAGGGCTGGGCAGGGCTGAGCTGGGAGTTTCATTCGGGTCTCCCACATGGTACAGTGTTCCAAGCCTTTAGGCTCTCCACTGCCTTCCCAGGCCATGGCAGGAAGCTGGATTGATAATGGAGCAGCCAGGACATGAAGAGGTGCCCGTATGGGCTGCTGGTACTGCGGGCTGTGCCCCAGCAGTGGCACCTATTGGTCTGTCTTAATAACTACACTGGTTTGCTTCAGTACTTTCCAGAGCCTAGTGGTGTGTCCCAGTGAGTCCCGGCTCAAGGCCCCGTCCCCTGCGTAGCTGCCTCTGTTGGGTCTGCACACGGAAAGCTACAGAGGGGCCAACTCTGTGTGCACACACTGTGTACGTTGGATGTAGGGACATATGCTGATATGCCCGTAGCCGAGCTGCGCAGGGACTGTGTGACCTCCATGTGTGCTGTGCTCCTTGCTGGAGGGCTTCAGGGCTCATCCTAACGAACTTGCACATATCACATTTCCAGCTGTCTTGTCTCAATTTAGGGCTTACTTTTTACCCTGCGCTGGGTAAGCAGTGCTGTGTGTGGAGGACTGAGTCCTGGGCTGTGTGAGCACTGTGTGTGTGCTTCACACATCCCCTGCTCACGCTGCCTCCGCCTGTTGAAGCCTGCTGTTTGGCTAGCAGGGGACCACAGCTGTGTCACCGTAGTTTGTTTTTTTACTGTTTTGTGTCTGAGAGGTGTGCGCCTTTGTCTGGCGTGTTCCCCCAAGGCCTGCCACGGCTGAGGCTAGAGCCAGCTCATACCAGAGATTGGCACGGGGGGCGGCAACCTTTGCCTGAGCTGAGCTCACCATCCATGGCCATGGCCTGCAGCTGCTGCTGATCCCAGCACTGCACTGCGCGAGGCCTGCAGTGCCACCCTGGGTCCTCATTGCAGTAGGACGGGCTTTGAATGACTTATTTGTTTTTAAAGATTTGTTTTATTCTTTTATTATTATTATTATTTTTAAAGATTTATTTATTTATTGGAAAGTCAGATCTACAGAGAGGAGGAGAGACAGAAAGGAAGATCTTCCGTCTGATGATTCACTCCCCAAGTGAGCGCAACAGCCGATGCTATGCCGATCCGAAGCCAGGATCCAGGAACTTCATCCGGGTCTCCCACGCGGGTGCAGGGTCCCAAAGCTTTGGGCCGTCCTCCACTGCTTTCCCAGGCCACAGGCAGGGAGCTGGATGGGAAGCGGGGCTGCCTGGATTAGAACCGGTGCCCATATGGGATCCCGGGCATGCAAGGCGAGGACCTTAACTAACTGCGCCATCATGCCGGGCCCTTTTATTATTATTTTTAAAGATTTATTTATTTTATTGGAAAGGCAGATGTACAGAGAGGAAGATCTGTCTGTTGATTCATTCCCCAAGCGGCCACAATGGCCAGAGTTGAGCCAACCTGAAGCCAGGAGCCCAACGCTTCCTCCGGGTCTCCCACATGGGTGCAGGGTCCCAAGGCTTTGGGCCATCCTCTGCTGCTTTCCCAGGCCACAAGCAGGGAGCAGGGTCCAAGTGGGGCCACAGGGATTAAAACTAGTGCCCGAATGGGATTCCTGCAAGTGCAAGGCAAGGACTTTCTCTGCTAGGCTACTGCACCAGGCCCAAATTCATTTATTTTTGAAAAGACAGATCCACAGAGAGAAGGGCAGAAAGATCTTGAGCTTTCCTTCTCCTTTTTCCCACACTGTGGGCAGGGATCTGGATGGGAAGGGGAGCAGCCAGGACTCGAGTTAGTGCCAGATGGGGTGCCAGAGCTGCAGGCAGAGGCTTTACTAAAGAGAAAAGGTTCATCGGCCTGCTGGGGAGCGAGTGCCTTGTCTGTTCCCTTGGCTTCTCCTGGGTGTCCCGAGGCCTCAGAAAGTCCTTGGTTTTCACCCTGGACCGTTGGCTGCCTGCTGAGCCCCGAAACCTGTGGGCCCGCCCCGCGTGAGCTTCCCTCGGAGTTTGCGGGTCCCGGCGGTGGTGCCCCCTCCCCTTGGGCAGGGAATCAGTGGAGCTGACCATATGATGGGGTAGGGGGCCGCTGGGAGTCTCTCCCCGCTGAGCCAGGCCGTCAGGAGAGCCGCACCTGCCAGCCCCATCCCTGTGCCAGCCCCATCCCTGTGCCAGCGAGCTGCGCCCTGCGTTCCGGGCAGAGCCTTTGAATCCGGCAATGCCTACAAAACCCCGACAGTTTCAGCAGAAATGGATTTTTACAAGTGTCATTTTATGGAGAATTTTACTTTCCATCTTGTTGTTTATTAGGCTCTTAAAGGGAAAGCTTGTAATGCAGCCATTGATCGGAATACCGATTGAATAGATGGAGCTCATAAAACAGCCCTGGCGCTCGCGGTGCGGTCAGCATGGCCAGCACCACCAGCGTCCTGTCTGTGGCCTCCCCGTTACCCACAGGCCGAGTGGCGCTTTGGGGCCAAGGCTGCCTGAACATACACCTTGGCCCCTGCCCAGGCCTGTTGTCCCCTGCTAGGTGTGTGTGCTGGGCTGCAACTGCCGCCTGGCTCGGCACACTCATGTGCTGTTAGCACCGCGGTGGGACGGTGAGGCAGGCTCGAGGGGAGCAAGTTACATGGGCACAGCCTTGCTGGGGCCTGGGGCCTGGGCCCTGGGCACGCAGCTGGTGCCAGCCGCTCACCTTGCGCATCCTGCTATTCTGTGAGCCCCGCCCTGCCCGCCTGCCTGTCAGCGTTTCCGGCCGAAATCCCCGCTGAAGCAGTCCGTGCCTGTCACGGTGCGGCAGCTGTGCCTGACCTACTTGGGACTTACGCAGCCACCTCCCCCTCGGCTCTGCTGACTGTGCACTCCCCGCTCCTGCTGGCTCCAGGCTTTGGAAAATCGTGTGCTCCGTTTCATGAACAATGCTCCCAGCCGGCCTGCCTGCTGCTTTCTTGGTCCCCCCAACCTGGGCAGCTGGCCTGATTGTGCCATAGCCAGCAACTGGACTTAGCGGTCAAATCTTGTCCCTACCTTAGAGGTCTCACCTCCTCCAGACCCCCTGCTCCCAGCTCTGTGCTCCTGGCTGTCGGGGCCCGGCCCCAGCCCCCTGCTCTGGGTCCTGTGCTCCCTGGCTGTCAGGGTCCGGCTCTGGCTCTGGCCTCCTGCTCCCTGGCCTGTGCATGGTGGCCAGGGCCTGGCCCCATGCGACCTACTTGTCAGCAGAGCCAGCCTCAGGGCCAGTCAAGGCTGGTGTCCTCAGACGTGGCCTTCTCATGAACTCGGGCCCTGCATTTTGTTGGGCCTCTTGTCTGAGCCCATGCTGGATGCCACTGGGCACTGGCCAGGGCTCTTGTCCCCTCCCTGGCTTGTGCTTCTCGGGCACAGGCTTGTGACCCACCAGGTGCCTGGGCTGGGCAGCATGCTGTGGCTAAAGTGCTCTGTGGGCTTCAGCTGGGTTTGGTCATGTGAGGGCCAGGCAGCCGGTGGTGCTGCAGGTAAAGGCCCTGGCAGGGAGTACCACCTGCGGCACCCTGGTGTGGGTCCCAACGTGGTCCAGGCCTACGAACTCAGAGGTGCAGCATCCAGTCTAGAAGTACGGGGGTCTGGTTGCCAGGGGGGCTGTATGTGCCAGGGGTGGGGGGCAGGGCAGGCACCATCGGTGTGTTTCTGCTGAGCTGCGGGCTTCTGCTGCCGGTAACACAAATGCTGAGGTGTCACCCCAGGGACAGACACAGGTGCCTGTGAGCAGAGCCTGTACACACACCAGGGGGCCCAGTGTGCACGCCTGCAGGGCACACCAAAGGGCCCAGTCAGCTTGCACGTGTGTGTGTGCACACGTGCCTGTGAGCAGAGCCTGTGTGCACACCTGCAGGGCACACCAAGGGGCCCGGTCAGCTTGTATGCGTGTGCGTGTATGTGTGTGTGCACACGTGCCTGTGAGCAGAGCCTTGTGCACGCCTGCAGGGCACACCAAGGGGCCCCGTCAGCTTGCACAAGTGCGTGTGTGTGCACACGTGCCTGTGAGCAGAGCCTGTGTGCACGCCTGCAGGGCACACCAAGTTGCCAGGTGGCTTGCACGTCCAGGTCTGCCCCTTGAGCCGCGTGGAAGTTTCTGGCTGCTCCCGGGTAGTGGACGCCTGTGCCTGCTTTTACGGTGTCTTTCTGCCTTTCGTTTAAAATGTTATCTTCCCCACCGTCCTTTGTACCCCCCAGGGGAGAGGGGAGGCCCGGCGTCACCCTGGCGTAGTCAAGGTCGTGGTGATAAATCCTAGGGCATTGTCACTTCTATTCGGAGTAAATTGGCTGGCCGCTTTCGGGCTGAAGGGAAGATAATTTGCTGTAGTATTTCAAATGGATTAGAGCCGGGCTGGAGGGAGAGTTCATGTCTCCCGTTACAAAGGCGAGAAAGGAGACCATCTTGAGGCACTCTCCCTCCCCGGCCTTCATTATCCACGCTTAATACCTTTCCTATTTTCCAACGTTAATGAAATTTCCTGGCAGCGTGGGCCTGTGGACGGGCGGCAGAAAAGGAATTACAGAGCCGCGCCGTGAGGGCGCCCAGCCTGCCGGGTCCCTGGCCCCGCTATTATCTCATTAGTTTTACCCTCTCAATACAGCTCGCTTCCAAGGGCTGCCCTCTCCATTGGGGCAGCCGCAGACTGCAGGGCGCGGACACCCTGGCAGCCAAAAGCTGCAGGCCAGAGCCACGAGGACGGGATGGGCCCTGCCCAGACCTGGCCAGACCCTGAGGAACTTCCTGCTCCCCCCGAATGTGCAGGGAAACGGAACAGGTGCATTACCCAGGATAAGAGCCGACTGACACCTGGGGCACAGGCGGCCTGAGTCCACACTGGCTCCACTCTGAGCTGACCCCCAGTCCCCAGCCCCCAGCCCCGCCTTCTCTCTGCCCTCCCCCAGCCCCCAGTCCCCAGCCCCGCCTTCTCTCTGCCCTCCCCCAGCCCCCAGTCCCCAGCCCCCAGCCCCGCCTTCTTTCTGCACTCCCCCACCCCAGCCCCCAGCCCCGCCTTCTCTCTGCCCTCCCCCAGCCCCCAGTCCCCAGCCCCGCCTTCTCTCTGCCCTCCCCCAGCCCCCAGCCCCCAGCCCCGCCTTCTCTCTGCCCTCCCCCAGCCCCCAGCCCCCAGCCCCGCCTTCTCTCTGCCCTCCCCCAGCCCCCAGCCCCCAGCCCCGCCTTCTCTCTGCCCTCCCCCAGCCCCCAGCCCCGCCTTCTCTCTGCCCTCCCCCAGCCCCCAGCCCCGCCTTCTCTCTGCCCTCCCTGAACCCGCGCCCTCTTGCACCTGTAGACTCTCCTCTCAGCTCCACCTGCACACATCCCCCAGGGTCCGTCTGCTGTCTGGCCTGGGCTGTGATTGCCCTGGCAGCTAGACAGTCCACAGATGAGCTCTCAGGGCTGGGTTCCTGGGGCCCAAGTCCTCGCTTCTGCTTTCTGAGGTGTCCAGGACCTGGTCCCAGAAGGGAACTGGCCCTGGCCCAGCTGCCTGCTTCCTCGTTCTCAGTCTGGTGGCCAGGCCAGACAAGGCAGCAGTGTGTGGGCGGGGGGAGTGGTGCGTGAGGCAGGGCCCAGGCCTGTACTGTGGCCACTGCATGGTGCGGGTCCAGTCCACCTGCTTGTATATGAAGGGCCAGCCGTGGCCAGGCTATGCCCAAAGGCCGCCAGCTCAGGCTGAGGCATCCATGCCGAAGTCCTCTGGCAGTGGCTGCAGCTCCTGGCCAGTCAGGACCCTCCTGGAGCCCGCGCTGCTCTCTCGCCCCACCTGGCGGTGGCATAGGCCACAGAACAGGGGTCCCTTGCACCCTCTGCTGTGGTGAGCCTGTGGGCCTGGCTGCGGGGAGCATGGCTGGGCAATCACACCATCCAGCCAGGCCCCTGTGGGACTCTGCCTCCAAGATGGGTGTTTGCGAAGTTGAGTTTTAATTAAGAGAAACTGGGTTAAGTACTTCCCGCAGTCCCCACAGCACCGGGGACTGCACAGTTGTGCTGTGGCCTTTACTCCCAGAGGCTTGCAGTGGGTGCCCAGGCTAAGAGGGGCTGTGGTGCTGAGTGGTGGGGCTTTCTGGGTGACCCCCTGTGTGTGGCAGGGCTGTTTGTGATGGACGGGGCCAAGTGGGCACCCGGTAGATGTGGCTCTGAGTACATTTCCCAGCCTGGCCTGCTGGAGGGGGAAGAGAAAGGAGGCCCTAGCAGCTCTACCTGCTGCTCAGCCTGCTTCCTGCTGTGTTGCCTGGGCTGACCAATGCATGCAGTCAGTGAGTCTTCTGAGGGGCTGGGCCCTGGGGGAGTCACTCTGACTGCCTGTCTGTCGTGGTGGCTGTGGGAGATAAGGGTGTCAGGCCATATGTGCCCGGGCCTGGCAGGACGAGAATGAGATGGGGAGGCAGCCACTAGCCTGCTGACCACAGGGCCCCTCCTGGACCTCTGGCCTGGTGGGAGTCGGGGGCTGTCCCTTCCCTCCCAGGGGATGGTGGGGGCGGTCGGGTCTGCTGGTCCTGTGGCATCTGCCTTGTGCTGGGGCAGTCTGGGGGAGATGGCCTGGGAGCCTTACCAGCAGTGGACACCTTGGCTGGCTGCTGTGCCCATAGGAGAGCACTGTCTCCTCCTGAACGCAGTCTGGGTTTAGATTGAGGTACCACCTCCTGGGTTCTGGGGTTGCATGTGACGGCCGCTGCGTTCCCCACAGGTCCCTGGCGCTGAACCGGCTGTGTCCGGCCGCTGCGGGCTCTGCTCGCTGGGGGAGCCAAGGCTACTGCAGCATCGGAGGGGTCCTGTACAAGGTGTCTGCCAACAAGCTCTCCAAGACCTCCGGCCGGCCGGGCGGTGCGGGTGGCCGGCCGCTCCTGCGCACAGGTGAGGCACGTTGCGTGGCCCTTCCCCCCAGCGCTCCTGGCTCTCCTGGCCTGCCGGGCCCCTCACTGCTGAACCCCCTTGGGCCCCGACATGCCGCGGGTTGATTTCAGCCTTGGGTGCACACAGAACCTCTGCAGCCATGGAGGGAGGGTGCTGGGGGCCCTGGCCACCCCCTTGGGAGACCTGAGGGGTGCCCGCCTCTCGCTCGGCTGAACACAAGCTGATTTCCTAGGTGGGGGCTGGCGCGATCACTCTGGGACTTGGCATGAGCCAGGCGACGGAGCAGCTGGGGCTGCCGCAGCCGCAATCGCATTGGTGCCGCCTCGCCAGCTGTGTCGGGCTCAGAAATGGCGTGGCCTCACTCATACACGCTTGCTGCAAAGCTATATTGGTTTACTCTTTCCTTGTCTGTCATGGAGGCTCCCCTACTCCCCCCACCTGCCACAGGGCTCGGGAAGGTGGGAGGCAGAGCACAGGGCCTTTGAGGTCGCCCGGAAGCCCTGCTTGGCACCACTGCTGTCCTGGGAGCACAGCGAGGCCTCCCGGCTCATCTGCACGGCGCGTGGAGGGGCACAGCCGTCAGTGCCAGGGAGGTCTGAGGGCGGCCCTGGCATGCTCATTCCCTCCCTCATGCTGCATCCCCAACTTGCCTTGGCCCCCATGCCTCATTTACCCCTTCCTGCACACCGGCTCCTGCCCCCACCCTCACCCCAGCCCCCCCACACTGCCACCTCCTGCACGCCCCTCCCCCCGCCGTGCCATGTCCCCCCACCCTCAGATGGCGCTGAGGCCCCCTCCTCCCATGGTCCCTCTTGGGTCACTGTGGTCACCCCATGTGCACTCAGAGACTGTCCTCCGCAGAAAGCTGTGATCCTGCGGCGTGGCCACAGGGCCCACGCTGGTATAGCTTGCTGACCCATTGCAGGTGTGTCCGGGCTGGGAGGGGCTGCGAGCCGGAGTCTGTGTGTGCCCCTAGCGTATGGATGTGGCTTTGTCACGGGTATACCACCTGCCCCCCAGCTGGCCCTGGGTCCCAGTACTGGGTCTGTAGTCTGCTTTCATTTTGACTGCTGCGTGGGCCCTCCTGCCACCGCTGTGGGCCGGCTGTCTCTGTTGCACTTGGCCGCTGGCTCTGCCTCTGCCTGGCCCTGGCTTTGCCCCATAGCCGCAGCAGAGCCGGTCGCATCCCCCAGCCCCTCTGGTGCGCAGCGGGGGCCAGGGTCTAGGAAGCTCCTCACCTTGCCAGCCTGCCCCGGCCCAGGGAGCCCCACCTGCCGCCAGTTGGACCCCAGCTATCCTCATGCTGCTGACCAGACTTGGCAGCCTCCAGGGGCCAGGCTTAGGGAGGGACGTGGGGCCTGGGCAGAGGCCCAGCTGCCTGCCTGCCCTGCCCTGCTGTGAGGGAGGGGTCTGCCCCAGCTCTGGGCTGCTGATACCCAACCCACTTAGGTGAATAATAATTAAAGAAATAAATTTTCTTCCCTAGCGTCAGCAAAACTTGAACAGAAAGTGCCCCCTCCCCGTCCCTGCCCAGGTTCCTGAAGCCAGAGTCCTCCGCCTCAGTGCAGCTGCTGCCCCCACCTGCCCTGAACCCCCTCCGTGTTCGGCAGAGGCACTGGGAGTCAGCTGCAGGCTGTGGGTGCCCGCCTTGCTGCGCCTGCTGGAGAGGCACAGGAGGGAGGCCCTGTCCGCCACACAGTCTGGAGCCACCAGGTTCCTGGCACACCTGGCGCTGCCTCTCCTGGGCTGCTGGGCCTTGGCAGGTTGGACCCTGGCAGGCCAGTAGTGCCTGAACCCTTGCCCCCACCTGGTGGCTGAGGGTCCAGCAGCCAGGCCGGGTGGGCTGGCGGGAGCCCGCACTCTATTCTGGGAAGACCCCGCGGAGCGCACATTCCCTTGCACCTCCTGCTTCGCACCTCCCGAGCCAGCTGCTGTGTGCGCATTGATTAACGCTGCCTCCCATGCTCGGCAAGACGCCCACCGAGCCTCGCCACACTGCTGGGCTTGAGAAGCAGTGGGAGCGGGTGGGAGCACGTCTGCCCCCAGCTCAGGCCTCACAGACGGCACGGGATACCACTGGTGTGTCCCGCGTCCCGGCTGCTAGCAGCTGGTGCCACAGCATCACCAGCAGCCCGGGAAGAGCCGGGACCCCGTGCTCACCATGTCTGTCGGGCTGCGTGTCGCTTGCCCCAGGCCACAGGTGTGAGGGTACAGCCAGCCCCGGGACCCCTACTTGGCTGCTGCCCTGGACAGCTACAGTCCTGTCCCGCCCTGCCCCATTCCTGCCTCCATGCCCTGTCTCAGAACCCTCCCTGTTGCATCTCACCCCGCAGGCCCCACCTCTGCCCCCAGCTCTGCCCCCTCCACCCCTGCCCAGGCCCCACCTCTGCCCCCAGCCTTTACCCCTGCCCAGGGGAGAGTGCTTGGGCCTCCCTTTCCAAGCAGGAGTCCTCGGAGGCTGAGTGTGAGCCTGCCCAGCTCCAGCAGGATAGTGTCAGGTGGACCAGCAGCCAGGACTGTTGGGTGTGTGCACCTGGAAGGGGCAGCTTTAGGCCAGTGTCCCCCGACGCACAGTGCTGTGACGGGGAGTGTCTGTGGAAGGCTCTGTTACTGCCCTGGAATCCCTGGGTACCCCTTCTACCTCTTACCCTGTCTTTGTGGCAGCGTTGCCCTCTAAGAACCTGGATCTGGTCTGTGAGGGGTCCTGTGCAGATTGGGGGTGCATTGAGGGAGGAGTTCAGAGAGGTTAAACAGCCACCTCTCCGATGCCAGCCATGCCCTGTGCAGTCTGAGCCCGAAGTCCACCCACACAGAGAAGACAGCGAGGCTGCTTGTGGACTGCAGCTGCCAGCCTACTCTACATGAGCCTTGGGGCCTGGCACTGGGAGAGGCCACCGCTGTGTGACCTGAGTATGGCTGGCAGGGGGCAGCAGGGATGGGCAGTGGATTCCTGTCCCCAAGCAGTGCAGGTCTTCTCTGGGGTCCGCCAGCCCTGGAGCGCCCAGCCTCCGTGCTGTCCTTGGATTGGTGCGGCAGGCCTGGCCACAGGAGGGACCTGAGCAGCTTTTTGCTCAGCTGTATGTGAGCCAAGTGTGACGCGCCCAGGGGGTGACCCAGGGATGAAGGGCCTACCCCACAGCGCGACAGGTCTCTCTCTCCCTGCAGGCCGTGTGGACCCTCCCAGCAGCTGCAGCCGCTCCCTGGCCAGGTACGTCCCCAGGCGGGGTGGCCAGGGGGGCTCCCTGCTCGGCTCTGGCTCACGAGCCCCTTCCGCACCCGCAGCCGGGCCGTGCAGCGCAGCCTGGCCATCATCCGGCAGGCCAGGCAGAAGAGGGAGCGGAAGAAGGAGTACTGCATGTACTACAACCGCTTCGGCAGGTGCAACCGCGGCGAGCAGTGCCCCTACATCCATGACCCCGACAAGGTGGCCGTGTGCACCAGGTGCCCGCCCTCCCTGCGCCCAAGGCCTGGGGGCCCTGCCTCGATCTTCCC
This sequence comes from Ochotona curzoniae, assembly GCF_017591425.1. Taxonomy (NCBI): domain Eukaryota; kingdom Metazoa; phylum Chordata; class Mammalia; order Lagomorpha; family Ochotonidae; genus Ochotona; species Ochotona curzoniae. The sequence continues at coordinate 714,543 of NW_024466508.1, forward strand.
AGGCCCTCCTCACCCCCTCCTGTGTCTGGCCACAGGTTTGTCCGGGGCACGTGCAAGAAGACGGATGGGACTTGCCCCTTCTCCCACAAGGTGTCCAAGGAGAAGGTGAGTGGCCGGGGCCCATGGGTCATCCTGACTTCATTGCATCCTGTCCACTTCACCTGGGGACTGGGGACAGGTGGTGGAATGGAGAGCCCCTCAGGGTCACCCTCCCCTGACCTCGTTCCACTCCACCTAGCCTTGCCTCTCAGGCCAGGGGCTGCAGGGGGCTGGGGGCAGCCCGGGGAGGGCCTGTGGTTGAAGCGGTACCGGTTCCAGCCCAGCATGGCCAGTGGCGTCGTGCCTCCTGCCCGGGAGGGTCCTGGTGGGAGGCCCGAGGGCTCCGGGTGGGGTCGGGCCGGCACGAGGCGAGGGCGGTGCTGCTGCCGCAGCTTTTCCCCTTGAGAAGCTCGGGGAGAATCAGCACTTTCCTCCCTAATAGAGCTCCGAGCTCCGCTGCGAGCAATTGGGAACTGCACGTCAGGGTTCGGGTTCATTAGGCGCCGCTGCAGCAGGAGCGCGCCGAGCAGGCGGCGTGGCCCCCACCCCAGCGCCCTGAATTAATGTTATTGTTATTTGTGTGGACGTGGTGGGGTTCACACAAGGTTAATTGAAATGAGAATGCAGTTTCCTCCCGATAACGGCCTGCGCTGACAGCCAGGAGGAGCCCCGTTTGCTCTAAGAGTTGGCTTTATTATCCCTTTTTATTAGAGCTAATTTGGGCTCTATATCAAAAACCGCATTAAGGGGATTGTCTACGGCCGCACCACCACCAGCCCCAAACGGGCCCCCAGCCCCACTCCCCTCTGCGGCTGCAGTTAAAAGACAATTAAAAACCAACCTCGCCGTTTAAATCACCCTTTGTTTCCTGGGTCTCTCCCCCGCCAGCTCCCCTGGCAGCTGGTGCCAGGTTCCTGCCTCACCCTCCCCAGGCCCTCCTCCCAGAAGGGACTCCCGAGGGGCACGTCCACAGGCTGGGTGCCAGGTGCATGCCAGGGGCCTGGTAAGGCCTGCTCGGGGCTCCCCGGGATAGCCCCTGCCCCGGGGGCCCAGGCTGCTGGCCTGGGGCGTTGACCAACTTTCCCACCGGCCTCTTCCCTCAGCTCGTGAGTGGTGACACACAGTGACCGTGGCCAGTGGTCACCTGGGCTGGAGCAGGAAGGCCCCAGCCAGGCTGCAGCCCACCCAGCTGACAGCCGAGCCCCAACGCCGTGCCCCCCGCTCGGTGGGGCTCTCGAGCAGCCCTGGCTGCCAAGGGGCCCAGACTCCAGGAGGCTGAGAGCAGGTGGCGTCTCCTGGGCGGCACACCTGGCCTGCCACTGCTGTGTGTCCACACGGTCTCGGGAGAGCTAAGGGAGGCATCCAGCCGGTGTCGGCTGTCAGGCAGTGAGGGCGCAGAGCAGGTGCTGCCGGGCTCACGGACTCCTCCCCGCAGATGCCCGTGTGCTCCTACTTCTTGAAGGGGGTCTGCAGCCACAGCAGCTGCCCCTACAGCCACGTGTACGTGTCCCGGAAGGCTGAGGTCTGCAGCGACTTCCTCAAAGGCTACTGCCCGCTGGGCGCCAAGGTGAGCAGCTGGGGGTGGGCAGGGAGCAGCGCCGCCCCTAGGAGACAGGCGGATGCTGCCACAGCACATGCCAGGCGCCTCACAGAGCGCCAGTGCTGCCCGGGCAGAGTGAACAGGCGCCGTTCACAGAACACTCAGTAGAGCTGAGCGGTCGGGACTGGACTCACTACCCCGGCCCGGGCAGGCCTCCCCAGTGCCTCTGCCCGTGCAGCCCAGCCCCGTGCCTCCCACGCCTCTGCCCAACCCAGGGAGGGCTAGCAAGGTCCCAGGTGTCTGCCCCAGCCATCAGCCCTGCCTCTGGAGGCTGCTGGCAGCCTGGGGCCCCACGATGCCGACGCCAGGGCCGATTGTACTCTGGGAACGTCTGTGCATGGAAGTGCTTACAGCATGCCTTCCCCGCGTCAGCACCGTGTCGCGGCCGCGTGATGGATGGCAGCTTGTAATTATGTATGGGAAAGCGCTGAGCAGGCCGATCCAGCGGGAGGCACGCAACAGCCTGGGCCTGGGAGGGTTAATTTTATTCTCTAAATAATACAGAAAGTGCTGAGTCGTCACCTCGGGCGGAAGCAGCCGCCCTGAAAGGGGCCCCAGAGAGCTGTTGCTATCCGCTGCTCCACCTTCCCTCCACTCACTCGCCCGCTCGTGAATAATTCAGTGGGGATAGATCTCCGCTCCTTCACCCGGTCCTGGCCAGCCCTCAGTGTGGGTACCTTGCCGCGCTGTGCCACGTGCCTGAGCCACAGCCAGCCTGGCACGGGCTCTGGCCCCTGCTCTGCATCCCCATTGACTGGCTCATCCGTTTATTGTGTGAGAGAACCAGACCACAGCCTCCTGCTGCGGGTTCAGAAGGCCATCCCTCCAGGACCCCACTATTCCACAGGCTGAGGAGGGGCCGGAGCCCAGCACTGGCGTCCTTGCTTAGTTTGGGGTTAAAGAGCACCCTTGCTGGTTCGCTCCCCACATGGCCGCATGGCCAGGGCTGGGCACAGGACACAGAAACCCCTTGGGGCCTCCGCCGTGGGTGTAGGGGCCAAGATGAGCCCTCTTCCGCTGGTTTCCCAGGGGCACCCAGGAGAACCGGTGCCCAGTGAGGGTGCTGGCGGCTGAGCCCGCTGCACCAGCCCCTTACCGGATGCGGGCCGGCACCTCAGCGGGTGTGGGCATGCAGGCACCAGGTCTGGGTCCTCAGCACTTGAGTCACACATATTTCTAGGATTTCCGCAGCTCAATTAAACCTTTCTGGCTCGGAGGCCTCTGAGCTCTGACCCTGTGCTCTGGGTGACAGCAGGTGGCCCGCACAGCACTCGTCCTGTCTGTAGGAGGAACGCCATGGGTGTCCAGGGAGGAGGTCTCCTGAGGAGGCCCTTACCAACCTCTCGTTATCCATGCCAGTATCAAGAGGCCACGAGCTTCCTCACTGAGATCTCAGAGATGCTTCCCTTCATTCTGTGAGGGTGGACGCTGCCCAGCGCCTGTGACGTCACCTCCCGGCACAGCTAGCTGTGTGACTGGGACGCGGGAGTGAGCCAGCCTTCCATTCCAGGGTGGGATTGTCTTCTCGAGGACACGCTGAGCACGGCCGCTGCGGCCCCGACGCCCCTTGTGTCTAGCGTGGCTGTGCTGTGCCTTGGCTTCAGGCTATTGGACTTCCTTTCTGTATTTCCTTCCTTCCAGTTTTCATTTCTTGCTTTTCTTCGGCTCTCCATCCCTCCTCCCTGCTCTCCATCCCCCTCCTCCCTGCTCTCCATCCCCCCTCCCTGCTCTCCATCCCCCCTCCTCCCTGCTCTCCATCCCCCCTCCTCCCTGCTCTCCATCCCCCCTCCTCCCTGCTCTCCATCCCCCCTCCTCCCTGCTCTCCATCCCCCTCCTCCCTGCTCTCCATCCCTCCTCCTCCCTGCTCTCCATCCCTCCTCCCTGCTCTCCATCCCTCCTCCTCCCTGCTCTCCATCCCCCTCCTCCCTGCTCTCCATCCCCCTCCTCCCTGCTCTCCATCCCTCCTCCCTGCTCTCCATCCCTCCTCCCTGCTCTCCATCCCTCCTCCCTGCTCTCCATCCCCCTCCTCCCTGCTCTCCATCCCCCCTCCTCCCTGCTCTCCATCCCTCCTCCCTGCTCTCCATCCCTCCTCCCTGCTCTCCATCCCCCTCCTCCCTGCTCTCCATCCCCCCTCCTCCCTGCTCTCCATCCCCCTCCTCCCTGCTCTCCATCCCTCCTCCCTGCTCTCCATCCCCCCTCCTCCCTGCTCTCCATCCCTCCTCCCTGCTCTCCATCCCCCCCTCCTCCCTGCTCTCCATCCCTCCTCCCTGCCTTCCATACCCTCTGCCATGTCTCATGCAGCCTCCCCACACGTTTCCCACTTTTACAGTCTGGTGGTGTCATTCCCCACTAGTCAGCTGGCCCTCTGTCAGCCTTGGGCGGTTCCAGGCAGCCCCTGTGTTGTCTGGTTGCCTGCCTGTGGGTCTGAGCTGCCCCCTGCCTGGGTGTGGCTGTCTTGGCTGCAGTGTGAGAGTGATAACAGAGACCCACCGACTTGTGCTCTTATGCCCCCTTCCTTGGGGACATAAGCCAAGCCCTGGCCCCAGAGGACACTGTCCTTGCCCAGGCCTGCTGCTGGACCGGGGTTCCTGGCTCAGGGCGGGGGGCTCTCGTGCAACAGCCCTGGGTCTGCGCACTGCTGCTACGCTTTTGCCCCCATCCCTCAGGTCTCCCCCACTGGACCAGGCTCTGATCTCCGGCTCATCTTAGCCATGAACTCCAGACCTTATTATTATTTTTTTTTAGATTTGTTTATTTATCTAGAAGCAGGATTGAGGAGAGATCCTCCATCACCAGTTCACATCAAGTTGCCACAATTGGTGGGGCTGGTCAAGCTGAAGCCAGGAACCAGGCATTTCTCCAGGTCTCACAGGGGTGCAGGGTCCCAAGGCTTTGGACCGTCCTCTGGGAGCTGGTTGGGAAGCGGGGCACCAGGAGAAAATGTGGTCCAGGCGTCATGGGTGGGCGGTGGCTTTTCCTGTTGCGGCCCAACTTCTAACTCTTGGCCATGCGCTAGACGCTTCCCTCAGTGGAGCTCTGGCCTGCCTTCCCACTCCCGCCCCTGCCCAGCTCCTGCGGCCTCCCCTTCCTCCCAGCCCCATCTGGACCCACACTGCCTCCTCAGGCTTGCCCATTTTGGTATGGGGGTGGTAGGTGTAGCAGCTGAGGCCTGGCCTCACCCGTCCCTGCACTCCCATGCCTCCACGGGGCCTCAGGCCTGCCCCATGGCTGTCCACTGCTCAAGGCTCGGCAGAAAACAGGGCGACCAGAGCCCAAGCACCTGCTTGTGCCATGGCCTCGACCCAGGCACTGCCAGGCCCTCCTGACGTGGGCTGCCTTGCTAGAGGAGGGCAGCTCCCCTGGAATGTGAGTGTGGGAAGCAGCTGGTGTGTCCCGAGGCAGGCCTGCCAGTAGGTGGCATCGTGGAGCTGGATCTGAGGCCTGGCCTGAGAGCCCTGCCTGGGTCCTGCAGTCCAGTGGCTGCTGGCTCAGAAATCCCTCGCCCGTCTGTCCACCAGGGCACAGATCCCAGCTGGGGCAACTGTGCCGGGGGGTGGGAGTGCAGGGTGCTCCTTAGCCCAGAGCTGGGGTGCAGCTTTGGGGGGTCCAGCCTTTATTTTATTTGTTTTTAACCATTAGAAGAATCAATTTATTTTGTTTGAAAGGTAGTTACAGAGAGAGACCACCCATCTGTTGGCTCACTCTGCAGGGGGCCGTGGCCATCAGGACTGGGCCAGGCAGAAGCCAAGTGTTCACAGCTCCAGCCAGTCTCCAAGCACCTGGCCATCTCCACTGCTTTCCCAGGGAGTTAGCAGAGAGCTGGGAAGGGAACAGAACAGCTGGCACTGCAGCCAGCGCTCGGACCTGGAATGCCAGCTTCACCTACAGGTTCTTAAAGCGCTTCTGGTGATCGGCTGACAGGCTGCTCGGGGTGCCTGGTCTGCGTCATGGAGTGCCCGAGTGGAGGCCCAGCTCGGCTTCCAGTCCAACACACTCCAGGAGCAAGCAGGTGATGGTGGCGCAAGTGGCCAGTTCGCTGCTGCTCACCTGGGAGACGCAGGTAGAGGTCAGGGCTTGTGGCTTCGGCCTGGCCCAGTGCTGTGCTTTCTGAGTCTGTGGGGAGTGAGCCAGCAGCCAGATCACGCTGTGCGTGCCTCTGCACTTCAAATCAAAGAAACCGTACGAAGGAAGGGCCTGGCATTGCCGTGTGGCAGGTGGGCACCACACCCTGCCCGGAGCACCAGCACCGGTCCCGCTACTGCGCTTGCTTGCAGCTTATGCTCTTCTGGGAAAACAGTGGGAGGCGGCCCAAGCCCTTGGGCCCTGCACCCCCAGGGCAGGCCCAGGTGGAGCTCTGGCGAGTGGGCACCCCCAGGGCAGGCCCAGGTGGAGCTCTGGCGAGTGGGCACCCCCAGGGCAGGCCCAGGTGGAGCTCTGGCGAGTGGGCACTCGCACTGTCACTCTGCCTTCAGAGACATGCCTGAGTCCCATCCTTCACCCGCTGGTTTACTCTCTGGATGGCTGCTATGGCTGATGCCGGCCATGCGGGACTCTGGGCCCGGGCATGCGGGGAGCTGCAGCCAGGCCGACCACGCGGGGCTCTGGGCCCGGGCACGCGGGGAGCGGCAGCCAGGCCGACCACGCAGGGACCTGGGCCCGGGCACTTGAGCCATTCTCTACTACTTTTCCAGACTTCAGAGGGTGGGAACTGAAGGCCCTATGGGATACCAGTGTAGCAGCTGTCAGCTTTTGCTTTCTGTGCCACAGTACTGGACTCAAGTGGCACTGTGGCACAGCAGGTGAGCTCTGCACGCGACACCTTTATCCCATGTTTGCGCTGGTTCAAGTCCTGACTGCTCCACTTACGATCCAGCTCCCTGCTAGGGCACCCACATGAGAGAGGTGGCAGAGGCCCCTGGCTTTGGCTGGGCCCAGCGCTGGCCTTGTGGCCATCTGAGGTAGAACCAGCAGGTCCTGCTGACCATGATCCTGTAGAAATCATCGCTGGGTGGACCCTAGGAAGGTTCCCGAGGCTGGACACGTTCTGAGCTTGGTCCTGCGAGGCCTGTCTGAACATCACCCACCTCCTTGTGGTCTGCACACCCAGGGTCTGTGTGAGGGGGCTGTGGTGTCAGCTCCCCTGGCTGCCCCATGGCTGCGTGCCCATCCAGTGTGCAGTGTGAAAATCAGCCAAGGTCTTGAGGGAAGGCTTTCCAGAAGCTTCTGGGCAGGCCTTGCCATTGTGGGGGTGAATTGGGCCTGATGGCCTGAGCCTGCCCAGGGTGCCCTCTGGCACAGAAGGCTTTTTGTTGAACCGAGGGTTCTGTCTGGGGAGAGCCAGCCCAGACACACACCACACACTGGGAGCTTCTCTAGTGCCCTGGGCATCACCCCGTGCCTCTCTGGGCCAACCTACTGCCTGCCACAGGGCCTGCAGGGGGTGTGCCAGGCCCAGTGCTGAAGAGCGCCTCCTGCCTCAGCCAGGAGGAGACTGGCTGGCCACCGAGAGGGTGGGGCACAGTAGAGAGCCAGGGCTTGCCCACAGCCCACCCTCACCCTGTGGTGCCTGCTGCACACGGCCGCTGTCCCTGCCTGCTCGGGCCTCGCACTGAAGCAGCGTGGTTACAGGGCCTGTCTGCGCAGATGGAGGGCCCAGGGCCGCTCCTGGGGTGCCTGTGGGGGTGTCTGCTATGAGGTGCAGGTCGGAGACCCTAGGCCATCCAGACTCCTGCTGTTCCCTGGGAGCCTTCAGAGGAGACTGAAGGAGAAGGGGTACCCCTGTCCTGGCATGGGCTCCACAGGGCTGCCTGCCTGGACCAGGCACTGGGGCCTCCCTGCAGGCTTTGCTCGGAGCACCTGCTGGCTGCCCCTGGCCAAGAGGTATAATTAACCACATGACAGGTGCTGGGGATCGAGTGCCCGGCTCTGACCCAGCACTGTCTGGCCTTGGCTGACCTGTGCCACCCTGAGCCTCAGGCCCTACCCGTCTTCCCCAGCATAGGAGGCTGAGCAGATTAGGGGCGGGCACTGCCCCCTGCTCGCCAGGCTGCGCTGCACTTCCAGCCAGCTGCTGAGCCACGCCCCTCTCCCCAGTGCAAGAGGAAACACACGTTGCTGTGCCCCGACTTTGCCCGCAGGGGTGCTTGCCCCCGTGGTGCCCAGTGCCAGCTGCTGCACCGTGCCCGGAAGCGCCACGGCCGGCGGGCCACACCCCCAACCCCAGGGCCCAGCGAAGCTACCTCCGAGAGCAAGCCCGCGGCCAGCCCTGGGCCCAGGTGATGGGGCGTGACAGGGGCCAGGCCTCCTGGGCCCTGGAGAGGGGTGGGCACCCGTGTGAGGGGCGAGGGGGCCTGGCTGCTGCCCATGGGACCCATGGTGAGGGTGGTGCCCAGAGATGGCCACTGGCACCTGCTCTCACTCCACCTTTTGCTTTCCCACAGGAATCCTGCAGCCGTAGCCCAGTCCAAGCCCACACCTATGCCCGCCTCTCCCACAGCCCTGGCCCCCACCTCCCCACCGCCAAGCCCCGGGAAGCCAGCCTCCCCGCTTCCCTCCACTTTCTCACTCAGGGCTTCCTCCTCCTCCTCCTCCCCCGCCTCATCTCCGTCCTCCTCGTCCCACGCCTTGGAGCAGGAGGAGCCACGCCGCCTGGAGGGGGCTACCCCGGCCACCTCGAGCTCAGGGGGCCTCTGCAGGCTGCCTGCCTTCATCTCCCTGCGGTCCTCGCCCAGCCCAGGGGGCCAGCCCCGGGCCCGCACCGCCAGGAGTTCCAGCTCCAGGAACTCAGGTAGGCAGAGGTGCCCAGATGTGGGGCAGCACAGTCTGGGCAGCCAGGCTGATTGAATTAGGGGCGGCTATTTGTGTTAATTTGTTCTGGAAGATGAGCAGGCGCCGCTGTGGAGAGCAGATGTTCCCGCTCCCCGGATGCACATTTGGGGCTCAGTGAATGGCTCCACTCAGCCTTGTTTAGGGCGAAAGGAGGGTTTTACAGCCGCACGAGGCCCCTCAGTAAGTGTTTTACAGCCAGCACGCGGGGTGATAAACCCCACGCAACCCCACAGGCCACAGACGCACGGCCATACAGCAGCGTTTTATGGCACATTTCCCGGTGGTCACGCTAATGGAGGTGCTTGCCACAGCCCCCAACAGCCCCCCAGCTCCCCATGTCCACCACAGCCAGGGCGGAGGACCCAAGCTGACCCCAGTTGGGCGCAACTGACAGGGTGCCTGGGTAGCACCCAGGAAGGTTTTTCCTGGCCAGCACTTAGGGCGAGTGAGGCCCGAGACCCCAAAACCTCATTGCACGGGGGCAGCACGGGTTGCCCCACATTCCCGGCCTGGTCCCATCCGTGAGCACTCCTGCTGTTCGGGGCTGATCACCGCACATAGCCCAGTGGCTGCTGGCCCCTGTACTTCACAGCCCTAGGCCAGGCCTGCAGTGTGGCCACTGGGGGGCAGGTGCACCGCTGGCCCAAACTAAGCCCGGAGTCTGGCTGGATGCCACCTGACACTGTCCTCTCTCCACAGGGCAGACTCTTCACATCAAGCCACGCCTGTGAGGCCGCGGCGGCCATGCTACCTCACCTTGCACCCTGCACCTGGCAGCAAGGCGGCCCTGGGCCGCAGCCCTGCCCATTGCCCCACTCCCTCAGCCTGCACTGTGGACAGCTCCCAGGCGGGCATCCTGGATCCAGCAATAAAGACTCTACCCTGTGTCAGGTTGCCCGTGCTGGCTGCCACTGGGTTCCCAGGGGCTGAGGAGGGGGAGGCAGGAAGGGCCCGGCTGGGCTCACTTAGTCACTGGGAAGTGGAGGCAGGCAGGGGCTAGAGAGGCCCCAGTCACTTGGGCTGCCCCCCTCGGCCCTGCAGAATGCCATGCGGCCCTGGAACCGTCGTGAGCCACTCTTCACAGCACCTGGGCGCAGGCCTGTGCCCCCGGGGCCATGGCTGCCCAGGCCGCTGTCCACCAAGGGCCCCGAGGGCTGAGGGTGTGACACTGCCCCGGAACAAGTGCCATCTGGAGTTGGGAGCTGATGGAGTCTGTTGGAGCAGAGCCGGGCCAGCTGGCTTCTGCTGACCAGCCTCAGGAATGGAGCTGCCAGCACAGGGCTATGAGGTGCTGGGGCACAGGCGTAGGGAGACCAGGAGTGGGGGGTACACGTGGTCCTCCGACCGACCCTCCCGCATCCATGCTGCGCTCCTGGACAGCTCCAAGGCGCACGTCTGGGGCAGCTTTACCCTCTGGCACATGGCAGAGAGTGGGCACAAATCAGCTATGCAGGAGAGGCCAGGCCTGGTCCTCCCAGGACTGAGGTGCCTGGCCCTGGCCAGCCCTCTCGCCATTCCCCAGGGCTCACCTGCAGCTCCTCCAGGCTGCCAGTGCCCCCTGCCCTGGGCAGCAGATGAGCCTGTGTGGAGGCTGGCCAGCCCCTGCCCCTACTCTCCCTGGGACCCAGCCGGACCCTCGGGGCTCACACAGGCCCTCGAGCTGCAGGCATGATGTGCCCGCGGCCCTGGGCCATGCCAGGCCCTCCTCCTGGGCCGCTCAGGCGCCTGGCCGGAGGATGGCCCATCAAGGTGACGGCTGAGGTCTGCGATCCACGTGGGCAGGCCAGGGGCTTGGAATCCTTCAGGTAGAGGGTGGGAAATGTGGCCCTCTTGCCTGGAGGGGTTCCTGGCTGGGAAGGGGTGGAAGGGCTGTGGAACCAGCTGGGCCCTGACTCACGTGCCAGACCACTCACCCTGGCCAACCCTGCACCTTCTCAGAGGGTGGGAGGGAGTTGGGGGGGACCCACAGCTGAAGGCAGCACCAGGTCATGGTCCTGAAATTCCCCCACAACCGGAGGGGCCTAGCAAGGGGGCACCGTCCTGTTGGGTGTCCCGGCGAGGCTACAGGAAGGCCTCTGTCACATTCCTTACCCCTGGCCAGTGTGTCCTGACCCAGTGCTGCTGCCCTTCCCCCCACTGGAAGGAGGCGGAGCGGCCTGGCTCACAGCAGGTGCTCACGGGGCTGTGGGCCCCAGGGTGTCCTCAGCGCCCCAACCGTGCGCCCCCCCGCCCCCGGCTCCGCTCCCAGGCCAGCTCTGGGAGGGCCTCAAAGGGCGGTTCCTTCCCAGTGGGACCGAGTGCCTTCCTGACACCCCAGGCCAGGGTCCAGGAGCAGCTGCTCTAGAGGCCCAGCCCAGCGCCCTGCGGGTGGGGCAGCTGCTGCACAGGCGGCCTCTGCCTGGCGTCCGTGCTGGGCCCAGGTCAGACCTCAGAGCTGCTGAGAGCTGAGAAGCGCTGCATGGGGTGTCCTCCGTGCCAGCTTGGGGCTGTGAGAAGTGACACCCGAACCTAACTTGCTACACTGTCCAAGGCGCAGCGAAGCAAGAAATTGTGGCAAAGAGCTGTCGCTCGCGTGTGCGCCGTAGGACCGGGTCGGTTCCGGGCACGCCGCCCGTCGCCTCTGCTCCGTGGGCTGCTTCCCCCACTCACCCCCGTTCCGCGGCGGTAGCAGCCGCAGAGATGCCTACCGTGTCCCGGGCCGACGCCCCTCTGCACCACGCCCCACCCTGGCCCCTCGCCCTCTCCCCGCCTGCGCACCCTCTGCTCTGCGCCCCCCACCGCCCGCCGGCCTGTCGCACCAAGGTGCCAGCAACTTTGTTGACAAAATTCCCGAACCGCGAGACTAAAAATAGCCGGCCGGGTGGCGCGGCTGTCGGGATGCCCCGGAGGGCACAGCGCCCGGGCGGGCCGGGACTGGGGCCCAGGGCGTGGGCCTGTTCTCGCAGCCCAGGACGGGGTCCGCGAGACGGAGGGGCCGGGAGACCCTTGGCGCCTCCCTCGCCCCCATGGCCTCTGCGGCCGCGAGGAGGGTCGCGGGCACGAGGCCCCGGAGGGCGTGGGCAGCTCGGGGCCCGCGCCCGGCCAGGTGCGCCCGGCCAGGTGTCCCCGCGCCGGCGCCCTGCACTCCGACGGGCGGCCGCCAGGGGGCCCCGCCCGCCCCGCCGGAGATTGGCAGCTGGTGCGGGTTGCCATGGGGACGGGCACACGAGGGCGGCGGGGCCGGGGCCGCGATTGGCCCGGGGCGCACGCCCCGCCCGGGGAGGCGGGCCCGCCGCGCGGCTCTATAAACGGCGAGCGGCGCGGCGGCCGCGGAGGCGGGGCCGGCGCGGGGAGGGGCGCGGGAGCCGCACCGCACGCGCCCGCACGGCCGGCGGGAGCCCCGGGCGCTGCGCGTCGGCCGTGCGGGCGCCGGGAGGGGGCGTCCCCGGGCGATGGCCGCGGAGCTGGCGATGGGCGCCGAGCTGCCCGGCAGCCCGCTGGCCATCGAGTACGTCAACGACTTCGACCTGATGAAGTTCGAGGTGAAGAAGGAGCCGCCCGAGGCCGAGCGCCTGTGCCACCGGCCGCCCGGCTCGCTGTCCTCGACGCCGCTCAGCACGCCCTGCTCGTCCGTGCCGTCCTCGCCCAGCTTCTGCGCGCCCAGCCCGGGCGCGGGGGGCGGCGGCGCGGCCGCTGCGTCCGGGGTCGCCCCCGGGCCGCCGAGCGCGGGCCCCAGTGCCGTCGGGGGGCCCCCCGGGAAGCCGGCGCTGGAGGATCTGTACTGGATGAGCGGCTACCAGCACCACCTGAACCCCGAGGCGCTCAACCTGACGCCCGAGGACGCGGTGGAGGCGCTGCTCGGCAGCGGGCACCCCAGCGCGCACCACCCGGCGGCGTACGAGGCCTTCCGCGGCCAGGGCTTCGCGGGCGGCGGTGCGGACGACATGGGCGCCGGCCACCCTCACGGCACGCACCACCACCACGCAGCCCACCACCACCACCACCACCACCATCACCACGGGCACGGCGGCGCGGGACACCACGTGCGCCTGGAGGAGCGCTTCTCCGACGACCAGCTGGTGTCCATGTCGGTGCGCGAGCTGAACCGGCAGCTGCGCGGCTTCAGCAAGGAGGAGGTGATCCGGCTGAAGCAGAAGCGGCGCACGCTCAAGAACCGCGGCTACGCCCAGTCGTGCCGCTTCAAGCGCGTGCAGCAGCGGCACATGCTGGAGAGCGAGAAGTGTCAGCTCCAGACGCAGGTGGAGCAGCTCAAGCTGGAGGTGGGGCGCCTGGCCAAGGAGCGGGACCTGTACCGGGAGAAGTTCGAGAAGCTGGCCGGCCGGGGCGCCCCCGGGGGCGCGGGCGGGACCGGCTTCGCTCGGGAGTCCTCGCCATCGCAGGCCGGCCCCGGCGGGGCCAAAGGCGCGCCCGACTTCTTCCTGTGAGCGCCTGGCGCCCCGTCCCGAGCCCGCGCCGCCGCCGGGGTTCGCGCTCGGACGGGCCGGGCCGAGGCGGCGGGTCGTCTGCACTCGCGCTTCCCCGGCCCGCGCCCCGCGCCCCGCGTCCCGCGCCCCGCGTCCCGCGCGCTTCCCCAGCCTTGGCGAGTCGCCGCGCCCCGTGCCCCGCGCGCTTCCCCAGCCGGTTGGACGGCGCTCGCGCGGAGGAGGTCGCCCGGGGCCCGCGTGCCGCCGTCGAGACCCCCGAGCGCCGCCCCCGCCCCGACCCCTTGCCCCGCCGCTCCTCTTTGACGTCTTCATACTCCTGTGCCTGGAGGCTGGATCCCCTCGCCTTCCGTTGCCCGCCGGCCCTGCATGTGTCGCTTGCCCGCCCGTCCCCAGCCCCGACTCCATCCCGCCCGGCGTTCCCTGGAGAAGTGGGGGTCCCCTGCCACCCGCGCCGCCGTTCTGCTGCGCACTGACTGGTCCGGGCAGGCGTCAGGACTGAACCGAAGGAGGCACAGGCCGGGCCAGAGTTTTCGTGGGAACAGTGTCTCAAGAGGAGACTTCAGCCTGGGTCTCCTGGCATGGGGAAGGGGTGGAAACTTTTTTTTTTATGGATATAAGTCGCGGTTTTGTTTTGTGGAATTGCTTTTCTGGCTCTCGGCTGCCTTGGGGCCCCTGTGCGCCCAAGAGAGGCCGGGGTTCGGCCCTGTAGGGTCCGTGTGCCAGCCCTGGGTCACTGCCCCGTGGGTTCCGTCGGTTTTTTCATTTGCCACCACATCGAGGAAACGAAAGGTAACAACCTACTCAATAAATCCGTCTGGATCTGCAAGTTCCTGGAGCCTGGCGCCGTGTGCAGCTGTTCCCTTCGGCCCGGGGCCCTTGGCCTGGTGGAACCCCTGGCCTGACCTCTGTGTGCTGCGGCAGGAGGAGCCCTGGGCGGCTGAGGGGCAGGGAGCTCCCAGGCAGAGTGTGCAGCCTGGCCCAGGACCTGGGCTGCTCACCCTGTCCCCTGCACCAGCTTGCCAGGCCCCAGGTCTGCCCAGCTGGACAGGGGAGTGCTGGGGTGAGGAGCTGGGCAGGGTTGAGTTGGACCCGCATTGTTAGAAGAGGGAGCCAGGGCCCTTTTCCACCAATTTCTGGAAGGTTCCAATGAAATAACCCGTCCCGTTAGGCTGACTGCTTTCCGGGAGTTCTAGATCACGCGGGAGAGGGGGGCGGGGGGCAGGGGAGTTGGCACTGCTCTGGGAAGGGGGCAGGGGCAGGCGCTGCACCCCAGGCTGGATCCAGCTCCACTTTCCAGTGCCCTGACTCCCTGCTCCCTCCCTGGGACTCTGCCCGCTGCTCTCCCCACACACGCCTCCTGGTGACAGAGGTGAGACGGGGCTGTAGCACCGTGAGAGCTGGTGCTCCCGTGGGAGTGCTCTGGAGCACAGGGCTGCACAGCCAGCTCACTGCGTGCTCTGCACGTGTCTGCTGTCCGTGCAACACACACACTGTATTACACACGTGTGCGTGGGGACCTGAGGGGAGCTGTGGCAGGTCTGCAGGACCCACCTGTACTGAGCCTGGACGCCCCCAGAAGCCAGTGCTGGTCTCCCTCACTTCACACCTGCGCCCCGGCCAGGGTGTGAGAGGGTGCGGAGAGGACTCCCAGCCCAGGACCCCAACTCGCCCTGCCCGGGCCTCTGGGGACAGGGATCTCCCCCAGCCCGCCAGGGAGTGTAGCTCTGGCCTTGCCCCTGGTCTGCAGGTGCCTGGCCTGGCCATTGCCAAAGGGCTTGACTTCTGCCTCCTCTGTGCCCACACTGCAGGGCAGACCTTCTTCTCCTTGGCTTCTGTTTATAGCGGCCGCTGAGGCTGGGCCAGCCAGGCGGGGCCAGTGTCTGCTGCCCGCTGCCAGTGGCAGCAGGTGGAACAGCTGCTTGCCCCACCAAGGTGACAAGCTTTCCATAAGCTTTCTCAAAAGGTCCCCAGCATGGGGGGCAGGGAGCAGGTAGGGGCATCCCTGGGCTCCCGGCTATCCCAGGAGAAGCCCTGTCCCCAGGGCCCAGGCTGCCCGCTGCCCAGTGCTCTCCCTGCTGGCCATCCTGCTGGCAGCCATGCCCTCAGGCCCTCAGTGCCTGGTCAGCAGTTTGAGAGGCTGCAGTCGGGCCCAGGGCCAGAGCGGCCCTTTCCGGCACAGGCAGCAGCTCAGCTCACGGCTGGGTGCTGTCCCGGCTCCCTGGGCCAGCCCCCACGGTGGAGTCTCACCTCCCAAGTCCCCAACCCTGTGCTCTCCCTGCAGGGCCGGGTGGTGGGACCCCGAGGGGAAGCGGGGAGGGGCGGCAGCGGGGGTAGCCGCGATGGGGGTGCTTCGGGTGTAAGCAGGTGGGGGCTGGTCGAGGAGCTCAGACAGGGTGTGTGGGACAGCAGGTGCCCGCTGGCAGGAGGTGTCTGAGGGAGATGGAGGAGAGGTGGGCGGCGGGCAGACATCCACTCACTCACACCTGCGCACACCCGCACTCGCGCACACACCCGCATGCTCCGGGCCCCTGCACCAGCCCCCGAGTGACTTGCCGCGCCACTCAGCAGCTGCGGGCTGGAGCTGTCACATCGGAGTAGCGGGAGAGCAACCCGCAGGGGAGGGCGGGCTGGGGGGCACGAAGAGGAGAAGGGAGAGGAGGACTGCGGGTGGGGAACCACCCCAACGTGGTTGCGGGTGGAGGCAGGTGGTGAGCTGACCCTGACCGCAGCGGTGCGGGGCTTGCGGCTCCAAGTCTGCCTTCCCTGGGCGTGGCGGACCCCAGGTCTCCCCCGCCTCGCAAATCCTCAGAGGGGCTGCGGGGAGAGCCCGAGGCGCTAGGGGTTTCTGCTGCGCCGCCTGCTCTCCCGGGTCTCATTCGGGAATCCCGCGCACCACGCACGGCTTCCTTGGCTGTGGGGCCTCGCCGACACGGCGAGCAGGGGCCCCTGATGCCCCGCACCGGTGCCCCAAGCTGGGTCGTGCCCGCGCCCTCAGCCCCGCTCCCCGTTCTGCGCCGTCGAGGAACGCTGGCCTCCGCGCGGAGCACCGGGGCGCTCGCCTGGCCGCAAGCTCTGCGCGCTGTGCGGGCCGGCCTTTCTCGCCCCGGGGGCTGGCACCGGAGGTCCTCCCCAGCCCTCGGGGAGAGGCGAGGGACATGCGGGAGGGAGCGGGGCAGCTCCGGGCTCATGCTCCCTGCCGCGCCCGCGGGATTGGAGGAGCGCGGGTCCCCAGCTCCCCCGCGGCGAAGCGCGCGTCCAGGCGGTGTCGGAGCAGCTTTGTGGGAAGCGGAATGACCGGACCCCTCCAGGCGCCTGGGGAGCACAAGGCCCGGGCGTGCCCGGAGGTTCCCGCCGCCTCCACTCGCCGCTCCGCGCGGGCCCAGGGACCCGAAAGAAGCCGCTGGTTCGGGTTGGCTCAGCTCTGGCCATTGCCGCCGCTTAGGGAGCAAATTTTGTTTTTGTTTTTTTTTTATGTTTGATTTGTTTTGCTTTTTTGAAAGCCAACTAACAGAGGGAAGGAGAGACGGAGAGGAAGATCTTCCGTCCAATGGTGATGATGGCTCACTCCCCAAGTGGCCGCAATGCTGGACCTGAGCAGACCTGGAGCCAGGAGCCTCCTCCGGTCTCCCACGCGAGTGCAGGGGCCCAAGGCTTTAGCCCTGCACTGCTTTCCCAGGCCGCAAGTAGGGGGCTGGATAGAAAGTAGAGCAGCTGGGACTCAAACTGGTGTCTACATGGGATCCCGGCCTGAGCTTGGCTTCCAACCTGGTGAGCAGCAACTTCCCAAGTGCCTTCAACCTTGCAAAAGCTTATTTTTTTAATATATGAATTGCATTGTATTAGAGAGGTGGGGAAGCAGGAAGGAGCAGGAGTGAGCCAAGTGCCTTTGCAGCGCTCGGTGTGGCCAGGAGCCCTGAGCTCCATGTGGGCCCCGCAGGGGCAGGGGCGCCTGAGCAGGGGAAGCCATGCTCAGCTAGCCTGGCACGGGACATCCCAGGCGTCCCGCGCCCCTGCCTGCTCACGCCGCGCCTCTTCTTATCTTCTCGTTGGGAGCACTTGGGACACTCAGTGTCCCCTACGGCGACCTTGTCTAGGGAAGTCTGGGGTCCTGGGGGTTCAGGTCACTGGCAGTGCCCGGGTCTCCCAGCCATTGTCCCCATTAAGAGGGTGCTGAGAGAATAAGCACTTTTCTTTCTTCATTTACCCTGCCGTCTGCTAATATCATATTGATGATAATTCCTCCTTAATGAGCTATTTGCTGTAATTATGATCTGCCGAGGGAGTAATTGTGTCTGATTCTCAGCGCCCACCGGGGCGAGGAGGCACTCAGGCCCCCCACCCAGGCCCCATGTGGCTTTGCTCCATGAGGGACACAGGACCTGGAACCCCATGCCATACACTGTCCTGTTGGTCACTGCTGGCCCCTAAAATATCCCCTGGTCCAGGTGGGGGGCGCCTCAAGCGTTAGCTGGGAGCAGAAAGCCTGCACCCAGCAGGACTCAGCTCCTGCCTCTCAGAGAGCACCCCTGCCCAAGACCACGTGCTGCCCCTTCAGCCCTGTGTGCCTGGTGGAGTTCAGAGGTCAGGCGCAGGCCCTCAGGAGACAGGGAGCCCTAGAGACCGCTGTGTCTCTGGCCTGATGCTCCTAGCCGTGCCCTGAGCACACAGGAACATGGCCTTTAGACCGTCACTAAAGCTGTTACCTGTGACCAGATCCGCAAGACCCGGACCTCACCTGCTCATTCTCTGGCTCACCCACAAGGTCCAGAGAGTCCCCAGTCCTCACCATTATCATCACCATCACCACCACCACCACCATCACCATCACCACCATCACCACCACCACCATCACCACCATCACCACCACCACCATCACCACCATCACCACCATCACCACCATCACCACCATCACCATCATCACCACCATCACCATCATCATCACCATCACCACCATCACCACCATCACCACCACCACCATCACCACCATCACCATCACCACCATCACCACCATCACCACCATCACCACCATCATCACCATCACCACCATCACCACCATCACCACCATCACCATCATCACCACCACCACCATCACCACCATCACCATCATCACCATCAGAATCATCACCATCACCATCAGAATCATCATCATCACCACCATCACCATCATCACCATCATCACCACCACCACCATCACCATCATCACCATCATCACCACCACCACCATCACCATCATCATCACCATCACCACCACCATCACCATCATCATCACCATCACCATCATCACCATCAGAATCATCATCATCACCACCATCACCATCATCACCATCATCACCATCACCATCATCACCATCATCATCACCATCACCATCATCACCATCATCACCACCACCACCATCACCATCATCACCATCATCATCACCATCACCATCATCACCATCATCACCACCATCACCACCACCACCATCACCACCATCACCATCATCACCACCATCATCATCACCATCACCATCATCACCACCAGAATCATCACCACCATCATCACCGTCACCATCACCATCATTACCATCTTCACTATTTACCACCTGCACCTGTCATGGGTCACAGCCTACCTGGGGACAGGTGGTGACCTGCTCGTTCTGACAGCTGACCCCTGGCTCCTGACTCCAGAGCTCCCAGCAGTAGGCAGGGGGTCTCTGGGCTGGAGTGGTCCAAGACGGGGTGAGTGGAGACTTGGCCGGCCAAGGGGGAAAGCAGGCCCACTCCTGTGCCCCCACCCCTCCCACCATGCATGACTATGGCAGGCCAGGCTCACTTGGAGGTGGGGGCCTGAGTGGGGAGGATGTGGGGACCCCATCACATGTGCCGGAGGCGCCCTCCCCATCTCTGCAGCCTCCCATCTTTTCTGGTCGGTAAACCCCTGCTCCTGGGTCGGGGTGGGGATCTGGAGGCACCTCCCCCACCTTCAGAGACACTTAGTCATAATTAAGCGCGTGCAGCCTAATTAACCGGGTGGTCGGTATGCTAATTACCAGCTTTATTGAGACCGGAGGAGGGTGAAGGACGACTTGGCATGGGTCACCCCCACCCTGGGCTGGCTTGGCTCTCAGGACTCCCAGCTGGCCCTGTCCCCACCCTACCCCAGTTCTCACCCCTGTGCGGTTCTGCCTCCATTGCAGACAGTGTCCAACCAGGTCCAGTCCTGAGCTGTGAGCTCCCTGGCCACCTGCCACATCCCTGCCCTGGGGTCTGCCTTAGGCTGTGGCGTGAGAGGGTGATGGGAGCCAAAAGCCTTCCTTGCATACCGCCACAGGGGTGGCTCAGAGGGGCACCGTGAGGGACCTGGCGGGGAAGGCTGTGTTGGGAGCAGTAGGTATGAGCCCTGCCCAGTGGGGAGTGGCAGCTCAGGAGCAGCTGAACCCCGTGCTGGGGCTGAGGGTGGCTCGCCAGCACACCTGCTACTGTCCCCCACCCCTCAACCTTCCCTCCCTGCCTGCTTGGAGTGGGCGTCACAGGCTGCTGGGCCCCCAGGCTCTGCGCATCTGGAGCAGCGGCAGTGGCAGAAGGTGACAGGAGGTGGTGCTGTGCAGCCACCCGGAGGTGGCACCCCGGGCTGCTCCCACAAGGAGGGGCACGCTGAGGTGGGGCCTTGTGGGGGAGCAGCTGTCTCCCCACAGCAGGGCAGGTGGGGGCCGTGGCCCGCGTCCCTCCCCCGACCCTTTCTGCATTCCTGGCCGAGGCTGCACCCCACATCGCAACCAGAGAATGAGGCCTGAGGGGTTGGAGCAGGAGTCCCAGGGGTGCGGCCCGCGCCCCGACAGCCTGTGAAATCCACCCCTCCCAGCCACTTCTGCTGCCACCACGGGCCTTCCTTGTAGGGTGGGACTGACCTCTCCCCCAGGCTGCCTCCTCCGTAGAAGCCCCAGGGCAGGCAGGTAACTGAGCAGAGGTAGACGGGGCTGGAAGTGGGCAGCACAGCCCTGGACAAGCTTGTGGAGAGAGCCCATGCTCAGACTGGGGTCTGACCCCCCACACCTTGGCATGTCCCCTCACCTCAGGGTGTCCCAGCTAGTGTGGCCACAAGAATGGGGTAGGGGACAGGAAGTGGTCCAGCCCTCACCTGGCAGCTCAGCCAGCACCTGAACCACCACCTCCCCTCCCTGGGTGTGAGGGGGCACGGCCTGCGGGCTGACCGCACAGCAGTGGGCCAGGGGACACAGAGGCATCCGGCCTGCACCTGCTGTGAGTCCCGGGTAGAGACAGGAGGCCTGTGAGAGGCAACCAAGACAAGGTGGTGTTGGGATGCTGGTGGGCAGGGAGGCCTCCTCACAGAGCTGGGAAGCCTGAGGCAGGGCAGCCCCTGCAGTGATGCAAGGTTCACGGGGGACTCTGGTCGGGACCAGGGAAGGCCTGGCCCTCTGTGGGCGCCAGCAGAGGCCCAGAGGCTCCTGGAACCCCCATTCTGCCGCACAGTCTATACCCCGTGGTCCCCCCACACACCTCCGTGCTAAGACAGTGGCTTCCTCTGCTGGGCCAGGACTCAGCCACAGGTACAGAGGAGGAGGGAGGGGAGAGGTTCTAGAAGAGTCTGCAGTGACCAGGGCAGGACGAGGCTCACCCCGTGCTGTGGGTGCAGCACCCGCCGTCGCGCCGTGGGGACCTGAGCTAGTGCGCCCACGGGCGTGTGGGCCCAGAGTGCAAGGAGCTGTCGGGCCATGGAGCTGTGGAGGTTCAGCATTGCCTTTGCTTCCGCGGCTTCTGAGGGTCTACGCATTGGAAACCGGACCTGGGCTGCTGTGCCGGGGCTGCTTTCGGGTGTGCGGAGGCACGGCGCCCAGGGGAGCTTGGGAGGAGGACAGAGGGTGCCACACACCAGGGGACCCCTTCAGGTCGCGCAGACACGGCTGTGCCCCGCGTCAGGGCTGGACACGCACACCCGCACCGGGAGGTGTGCCCGCCAGGCTGGGGCTGCTCAGCACCCTCTGGTGGCTTCCACAGCAGCCTGCACCCCACGCCCCTCAGCTGGGGTTGCTCCCAGGACCCCAGAGCTGCCGTGGGTCACTGATTGAACAGACCAGGGAGGGGAGGCGGGCCACTCCTGTGGGCAGTTCTGGGATCTTGGGAACTGGGAGTCCAATCCTGGCTGTTAGTGGCCCCTGAAGACTCCGGGCTGGGAGAAGGCCCATCTGACAGTGGGTGTGCACACGCATGGCGTGGCGTGGCGGCCAGCTGCCAGGCAGAGCTGTGGGCCAGCCCAGCGTTCCCAGAGCTGCTGCCATCAAGGTTCTTGGGTGACTGACCAGGCTGGCACAGATGGCGGCACCCACCCCTCCCTGCCCCAATGCCCCAGGTCTAGGTGCTGTCTGCACATGGCCCCCTGGGACAGCCAGCCTTACATCTTGGACCTGCAGGTGCCCGAGACATGCACACTGTGCTGCTAGGGGCTGAAGCCACTGCCCACTCGCTCCCTGCCCTCACAGCCTCCACAGGGGACCCCAGCCCCAGCACAACCCAGTGGCCCCAGCTCAGCAGTCTCTATCAACAGCGTTGTCCAGCTGCCAGGCAGAGGAGCGGCACCTCCATAGGGCCGTTGACTCAGGAAGCAGACATCAGTAAGTGAATGGCTGGTCTGGCCACGGCCCTTTCTGCATTAATCTGCAGCAGGGGGCAGGCGGGGAGATGAGCTGCGGGAGTGGTGGGCATGGGCCTTCCTCAGCCCTGGGGCAGCCAGCTTCCGACAGGAGCCCAGGCCACTCTGATTGCAAAGGGGAGAGAGAGGCGCCACGTGGGACCTGCTCACCCCACACGGGATCCGTTCACACCACACAAGGTGTCATGGCTGAGCTAAAGGCCTCCCGGGCTGCCTGTGTGGGGGGCAGGGACAGCTCTGGGGCCCACGCTGCCCCAACCTCAGCCTGCCTGTCACCACGGCGGCATGGTGGCCGCGCATCCTGTGGACACTGAGGAGGGATGGGCGCTGCCAGCCTGAGCCGCCCCCGCCTGGCCCTCCTGCCGAGAACCCATCCCGTCCTTAAGCCTACAGATGCCAGGGGCCTCAGCAGTCCCCAGCAGCCACGGGCCTGTGGGGAGTGACCAGAGGAAGGGTGAGGCACCTCTGGGTTCTGTGGACTCCTGCAGCTCCGTCCCTGGAGGCCCCTAGCTGTGTCCTGCCAGGGTGCCGGGGGCCTGGCCAGACGCCCCCTGCCCAGGGAGAGGGGGCGGCTTGAGTCCAGTCCCCCTCACCCTGGGCAGGAGAGCCAGCAGGCCCAGCTTGGCCACCCGCGGGGAAGGGGTGACACCGGGCCTGGCCAGACCCTCAGCCAACCTGGCAGCTGCAGAGGAGGGCAACCCTTCGGCCTAGAGCGCAGAGGCGCCTGTGGGGCAGAACTGGGGAGCAGAGCTGGGCAGCCCGGGTCCCCCAGCGCACACGGTCAGCTCGGGGACACAAGGGGCCTGGGGTGGGGCACAGGCCAGTTCCCAGGTTCCGACAGGCACAGTGGAGGTCCTGGTGGGCTCCGGCTGCCACATCCTCCCCATGGTCCCCATGGTATCAGGGGACGCTGAGCTCAGCGCTCAGCAGTGTGGACAGGGCCGGCCCGGGGGTTCCGGCTGCCACATCCTCCCCAGCAGCGTGGACAGGACCCAGCGGTGTGGACAGGGCCGGCCTGGGGGCTTTTGGCTGTTTAACCGCAGGGCTGAGAAGAAGGCGTGGGTGTTTAAGGGGGAACGTGGAAACTTCTGGGGACACAGACCACTCTATGAACCAGCTCGAGTTGGAGCCGCCCCTGCCACAGCCAGTCATGGCCCTGCCCAATCACAGTCCCGCCCCCCACCAGGGCAGCCAGGCTCCGGGATCACAGCGGGGGACCCTGCCGGCCCTGCTTGCTGCTCGGCGCCCCTAGGTTGGGAGGGCATGGCAGGCAGCAATGACCTGGGGTTGGGGGCGCCACAGCTGTTTTCTGGGGTCTGGGAGGCCACACACCCCTTGCCCAGCTGCCCCAGCCCGTGCTCACCTTGGGACAGGGCCCTGAGCTGCCAGCATGGAGGCCTGGCAGCAGCACGAGCAGGGCAGAGCAGGGCTCTTGACCCAGCTGGCCACTCATCAGAGGTGGACAGAGGTGCTTGTCCCAGGATGGGTGACAGCTGCAGTCGAGTGGGGCCCCCCTCCCAGCACCCCCTCACCCACACTACCCTGGACTCCATGCGGAAGGAGAGGTGCAGTGGATACAGCCAGTCCCAAAGGGAGCCTTGAGCCTGCAGGAAGTGTGTGCACCCCAAGGGGAGGGGTGGGGCCCTACACAGCCCCCAGCTGCCCTGCCAGGCCTGTGTGCCCCCCATGAGTTCACCCTGCTGGGCAGGGGGTACCCGCTGGCCACCGGGCCTGGTGCAGCTGCTGGCTCAGGCTTAACAACCCTCCCCTGCTCCCTGGGGTGCCAGGCAGGCTGGGTCAGAAGGCCCGCTCAGTGGATGAGGGGCGCTGGGCAGCCCCCCACTGTGGTCCCAGGCCGCCTGAAGGAGGAGGCGGCTGTGGTCTCCGGAGGGCAGGAGAGCAGGCTGGGGTTGGGGGTCCAGACTGCAAGTGGGGGGCTGAGGCGGGTCAGCCGCAGATCAGGAGGGAGGGGTCCCCTGGGAAACCACAGCCGCAGCTGGCTGCTAAGGAATTGGCCAGCAGCCTCATCCTGCAGCACCCCCAGCTGACCCCTCGCACCATGCCCACAGTGCCCCAGCGGGACCCCTTTCTGGGAACACGCACCCCCACCCCTTTCCTTCCTCCCAGGCCCCAGGGTGGGCTGGGAGTTAGCGGGGGCAAGGGCTAGATTCCCCACTCCACTCCCACCCTCCTGGGGGGACACACCCCAGGACCCAATGAGAGGGTGAATGAATGATGCGTGAGTGAACAGCTGGGTGACGGGGGCACCAGGTGGTGCCAGGAGTCAACCACTCCACCCATTGGGCAGGACAAAGACTGGGCAGATCGGAGGCCCCACAGTGGGTGGGGGCTCATGGGAACCCCCTTTGAGGTACAGAGGTGCTGGGGGAGCAGAGGAGATGGCAGGGAGGAGGAGCAGAGAGGTGTGAGCTGGGGGGGGCAGAGACTGGGGGGGCGAGAGGCAGGTGGGAGGGCAGAGAGGTGCTGGGGGAGGGCAGAGAGGTGCTGGGGGGGGGCAGAGATGCTGGGGGAGGGCAGAGATGTGCTGGGGGAGGGCAGAGATGCTGGGGGGAGCTGGGCAGAGAGGGTGGGGGGGGGCAGAGAGGTGGTGGAGGGCAGAGATGTGGGGGGAGGGCAGAGGGGGGAGGGGGGTGGTGCGGGGGAGGGGCAGAGAGGTGGTGGGGGAGGGCAGAGATGCTGGGGGAGGGGCAGAGGGGTGGTGCTGAGGGAGGGCAGAGAGCTAATTTCGCCCCGCTGACCCCCCTTCTGCTCCCACAGCTGACTGAACGCACCCTTCAACCTGAGCTGGCCTGCTTGGTCTCCAAGCCCATGTCCAGGCTGCAGCCAGGCGCAGTGACCACTGAATGCACAGTCACTGTGCAGCGGGCTGCCTCTCCGGGCCTGTGTGAGGGAGCAGGTTAGAGTCCAGCCCAGGCGAGGGACCCCGCGGGGGCCCCAGGCCCTCCTGTTCCCTCTGGCCGGGGCAGCACACCCCCACTCCATGGGCCACTACCACACCCCCACTCCATGGGCCCCCCGCAGCTTCCCAAAGGACGCCCTGGGCATGCCCCACTCCCCACCCTGCCAGGGGCCTGGGTATTAGGGAAGGTGGGGACAGGCTGGGGCACCACGGAGGGCGATGACATCATCAAAGGTGGGGGCAGAGCGCACAGACCGTGACATCAGTAGCAAGGGGAGACTAGAGCTGACTCAGCACCAGCAGGGAGGCAGGCAGTGGTGCTGAGTCAGCACGCGGAGGAGTCGTGCTGTGGCTGCTCCCTGGCCCTGGGGAGGGCTGAGCAGAGCAGGAGGCTGATGGCCGGGTAGGACTGCTCACTGCCCGCCTGGTCCTATTCCCACTGCAGGACCGTCTGCAGGCTGTGCTGGGTGGGCTGTGTGCTGACTGTGTGCTGGGCAGCTGTGCTGGGTGGGCTGTGTGCTGACTGTGTGCTGGGCAGCTGGGATGGCCAGGCTATGTGCTGACTGTGTGCTGGGCAGCTGGGATGGCCAGGCTGCGTGCTGACTGTGTGCTGGGTGGGCTGTGTGCTGACAGGCTGTGAATGATGGGACTTAGAGGCCTGTGGTCACATGTGGGGGTATGTCCCTCCCCTGGAGACCCAGGCTGCCCAGCAGCAGGGCCAGAGCCCTGCGGCATCCTCATGCCTACCTGAATGCCCACGTGCCATCCTCACTGTAGGCTCAGGCTCACCTGCCCTCCTCCCCCCCAGGGGCTGGCACCTGGGCACAAGGACTGGTCCAAGCTCAGAAGCCTTCTAAATGGGCACCTGATGGGGGAGATGCTCTGGGGGCAGGAGAGTGACCCAGGCCCCCCCTGGGCTTGGCAGCCAGTGAGGACAGATCCTGCCTCCCCTCACACCCGGAGGCAGAGGGGTCAGAGTGGACTCAGGGCCAGGAAACCCGGCCAAGCCCAGGGCTCTGTTGCCCACCTGTCCTGCCCTTGGGCCTGCAAGCAGTAGCAGCTCCTAGTGCCCAGCCCACAGACAGCAGCTGCACTGGCCATCCTGCCTGGGCTGCACCTGTGCCCGCCCCCATCGAGCTCTCACCAGCTCTGCTGCAGCCTGTCAGCAAAGCAGAAAGGAACCGGCTCATTGCGCCCGAGAGGAGGGGTGGGCCGAGCGGGCCAGGCTGGGCACATAGCCACCGACCCACAGTGTGGGCAGGGGCCTGGGGAGCTGCCTGAGAGGATGACTGCCCAGGCCTGTATGGGGCAGCCCCAGGGCCTGGGTCCAGGCTGGCCCCCAGCAGGAGAGAGCACAGCTGTGCTCCAGCGACCTGCTTCCATGCCCTTGGCATGGCTCGAGTCACCTGGGTGGACGGAGGAGCCACCACAGGCCACCGTGTGTACTTGAGGGTGAGCTGGCAGCCCTGGGGCTGCACCTCACATTATGTGACGAGCCACAGTGGTCAGGGCAGTGCAGAAGCAGCACTGAGAAAGACCGCTGTGCGATGGGCAGAGGGCTGGAGGTGAGGGTGACCAGGGCCCTGGGAGGGGGCAGGTGCACCCAGCTGTCTGTGGAGCCAGCCTGTGATGGCCGAGCCCAGGGCACGCTGTGGACAGGACTAAGAAGCTCTGCTGTCCTGAACAGGGCCTTCTCGGTGCACACAGGGGTGAGTACGCTGGGCCTGGACCCTCACAGGGTGGGTGCCCAGCTCCACCGTTGGGGGAGCACGTTGGGGGGCCGAGCTCATGTGGACCTGGAGTTGCCTGCTCTGCGGCTGAGGATGCCAAGGGCTCTGGTCCTGGCAGCCCTGTGGTGCACCGGGTGTGGGCATGGCGGGGCCTCAGCAGAGGCAGGGCAGTCCTGGAGCGTGGAGGCTGCTGGGACCCAGCCCCGTCCCCCAGTGTTTGCTCCACAGGAGGAGCCAAGCCAGAGCGAGGGGCAGCAGGACGCAGGGTCCTGAGGGAGGCACTCCAGGTGACAAAGAGGGTGCCTCAGGATAGGCAGGTGGCCGCGGCCCCCAGCATTGCATGCAGGCCTAGGAGGTCCCATCCTCTTTATTGGTGGCCCCTGTGGAGGGGGCTGTGGGGTCATGAGGGTGTGGGGGGTGTCCTGAGCTCTAGGGTGGGGGCGCGTGGTTGGGCAGCGGCTCTCTTGCCCCGCTTGGCCGGGCGGCTCCAGCCAAGGCGGCGGTGGGGGCTGGCCTGGGCAGGAATTGGTTCTCCACCTTGGTCCTCTGGGGTCCTTTTTGCCAGGGCCGGTGGTTGGTCCCCCTGCGGGCCAGGACCTTGCTCAGCATTGTGGCCTGCTGTGGGTGCTCTGTGGACATCCTGGAGGGTAGGGTGAGGGAGTGTGGCCTGCAGGGTGGGGGCGGGCATGGAGGAGCTCACCGTGGCCAGAGGTGCAGGGCCAGGCAGTGGGGTTACCACCTGCAGGCTGGCGCCAGCATCACCCACAGCCCGCAGCTGCGCCACCACCTCCGTGTGTGTCCACCACTTGCAGGGCTGCCCGTTCACGGCCACGATGCAGTCGCCCTCCTTCAGGCCGGCCGCCTGTGGGCACAGGGCTATGAGCCAGGTCCGCATGCCTCCTGCTCCCACCGTGCAGCCCGTGGGTGCCTTACCGCAGCCCGGCCACCAGGAAGCACAGCGGCGATCAGGACGGGCGAATCTCCCCGCAGCGTGAGGCCGAAGCCCTCCTCTCCGCGGCTCAGGTGAACCGGCCCCACCAGCCGCCACCGGTTCTTGACTGAGAATACCGACAGGGGTCCCTGGAATGTGGGGGCAGTGTCAGTGGCCTGGTGGGGGGCAGCCGAGGACCAGGGCGGGCGGAGGCGGGGCCGCAGGGAGGGCTGGCTCACCAGGCGGTGGAAGATGTCAGTCACCTTGACCCTGGCCAGGTTGGGGATTTTGACCTCTGGCTTCTGCTGGGTCTTAGCTGAAAGTGGACAGGGCCCATGCCGAGTCTGGGACACCTGTAGGCCAGGGGCTTGCCTTCCTCCAGCCCACCCCTGCAGTCCTCAAGGCACTGCCCACTCACGCAGGATGTCGGGGGCCTCGGCAACCTCACAGAAGTCGTCCTCGCGATCCAGCTGCGTGTAGCTGGCCAGGGAGCGCCGCAGGGCGTGGGAAATGGCCGCCTGCAGCAGGTCCACGGCACGGGGCCTGCCGAGCCTGTGCAGCCGCAGGGCCTCCTCATGGCCCAGGATGGCGCGCCGCAGGTGGGCCTTGGCTGCGTGGGCACACACCATCTCACCTGCCCTGGTGGGCCTGAGGAGTGGCTGGGCCAGGGGCCCGCCCACTGCGAAAAGGCTAGGGGACCCGGGGATTGAGCCTGCCCACCCCAGGCCCCAGCGCCCATCCCATCCTGCAGTGCTCACCCAGCCGCCGGCGCTCCTCCGGCTCCGTGGGGAGGACCAGGACGTGGGGCGGGGGAGCTCCCTGAGCGGCCGCTGGGGGACAGAGGGACTGTGAGCCGGTGCCCGGCCTGGGCAGGCGGCGTGGGCTCCAGGCGGGTACTCACGGGCGCAGTGGCTGAGCGCCGTGGCTGCGTGGTAGTGGGCCAGGGCCTTGAAGTGCTCAGCCTTGACCTGCACAAGTGCTGTCCAGGAGGCAGGGAGGCAGCTGCGGGCGGGCGCCTGGGCCAAGGCTCCCTGCACGCGCCTGTATTCTGCAGCCACCTGCAGGCGAGCACACCGGAGAGAGAGGTGCGGCCAGCTCCCAGCTCTGGCTTTTTTCCCAGTGGCTGCCAGGCCTCACCTGGGCGGCTTCCTGGGCCAAGTGGTCGTGGTGAGCTGCAGGGCTGGCCAGCAAGAGGCCCTCGAAGGCGCACTCCTGGGCCTGGGCAGCCATCAGCCCCTCCAGGGTGCAGAGGCAGGCAGCGCTCATGTCTGGGCTGGGTGCCTGGGAGAAATTGGCCCTCAGGACGCTGAAGGTCCCTGCGGGAGGTGGGAGGGGGTGCTCACAGGGCTGCCCAGCCCCTGCAGGTGTGGGGAGCACACAGGACCACCTGGCCACCCACTCCTGGCCCTGCCTCACCCATAGCATTCTGGAAGGCCTGACGAGCCAGCCAGGCGCCCCGGGTGCAGCTGCGGTCCTGGCCTGCCCCGATCTGGGTGTGGAGGGCACCCATGTTGAACAGCACGCTGCCCTTCTCAAAGGCCAGTGCCCGCTGCTGGGCTGGGAGCCCCGTAAGAGAGTCGTACCTAGAGGGAAGGGCGGGTCAGGCATGGTGCCTAGCCTGTCCCAGTGCCCCCCAGACTGGCCCTTACCAGTGGAAGACGGGCCCCAGGCTCCGGGCGGGCGTGCAGAAGCGGGCATCCAGGAGGCACAGCTGCTGGTAGTAGGTGGCCAGCAGCTCCAGGCCTGCCTCATCCCGGCTCGGGGTCCGTGCGGCCTGCGGGCAGGAGCCCCCACTCACACAGGCCCCGGGAGCCGGGCCCTCCCTGGCCCGTGACACCCACCTGCCGTAGGCGCGCCAGCTGCTGGATCTCCTCTGTGTACGAGGCACCATCCTCCCCGAAGTGCCCCGAGATGAGCTCCTGGCAGAAGGGGCAGTGTCGGCCTCCCAGCCAGCTGGCCACCCACACTGAATGTGCCTTCTGTACGCAGGTCCCTGGTGGTTCCCATGGTGAGCAGGGGGTGCTGTCCATGGTGGGGGGTGGGAGGGCAGGTCCCGGCCAACCCTAGGACAGCCCTGGGTGGCCCTGGGCCTCACTGGCTCCAGGAGAGGCTGCAGCACGGAGCGGCAGGACCGAGTGGGGGCAGGCCGTGTCAGTGGACTACCTGCAGGGGCGTGGCCCAATCCAGCTGCTTGGTCTCCTTCAGGCCCAGCGGGATCATGGGGCCAGCGATGCCAGGACTAGGACCAGAGGCACAGGTGGGCCTACTGTGCACCAGCACCCCTGGGCACCCACCGCCCGCTCCTGAGCCCTCACCTGCTGGGCCAGGCGGCGTCAGGGCTGCGGCCCAGCTCCTGCAGCTCCTCCTTCAGCAGCTGCAGGCTGCAGTTGACGCGGCCGAGCTCCAGGGCCGCGGACTCTCGGACCCGGCTGTTGCTGGTGGCCCTGTGGGGTTGATGCTCAGTTGTGGGGTCCCCAGCCCCTCCGGGGGAGCCCTCCCTACTGCGCTGCAGGTAGGCGGCAGCTAGACCCGCTCCACTCTGTCTGCCTCAGGGCCTGGGGTCTCAAGGAAGGCTGAGTTCGGGTTCCACAGCCTGTCCCAGCACCTGTTCATCTGTCTGTCCCCCTGCTGGCGTGGGCAGTCTGTGCCCTGTGCCCGGCTTACCAGTACAGGTCCTCGGCACCCACACCCACCCGTCCCCCCGCTGGCGTGGGCAGTCTGTGCCCTGTGCCCGGCTTACCAGTACAGGTCCTCGGCACCCACGCCCACCCGGCCCCCGCTGGCGTGGGCAGTCTGTGCCCTGTGCCCGGCTTACCAGTACAGGTCCTCGGCACCCATGCCCACCCATGCCCCCGCTGGCATGGGCAGTCTGCCCGGTGCCTGTCCTTCCTCACCGGTACAGGTTCTCGGCACCGGCACGCAGCTGCAGCTCCTTCTCCATCTGCTGGTGGATCCGGGCCCTGCAGGTCTGCATCTCAATTGGGGACCCGCAGTCCTGTGAGGACCACAGAGCACCCCTGTCAGTGGGTAGTGCATAGGTGCCCAGCCCCTTCCCCCTCAGCCACCCTCCAGGAAGCCAGCTTCTTGTGCCAGGGCCCACGGACCCCCAGTGGCTGTGTGGTGAGATGGGCCACGGGCCTCCGAGCCAGCGTTCATGGCCGGCTCTGAAAGCACCGGCTCCTCCTGGGCAGAGGGGTGACCCTGCGCTTCTTCCCAGCACTGCCAGGCACCCAAGGCTGTGGAGCTGGGGTCTGCCCCTGTCCAGGAGCTGGTGGCTGGGACATCTCAGAAGGTTCCTTCCTCAGGGGTGCCCCACCACGAAGCCAGCAGGAGGCTGCCTTGCCTGGCAGCATGCACACACATGGTGACGCTGGCCGCCTGCTGGCAGGACAGGGCTGTCTGCTGACTCAGGACAGCTTCCAAGCCCAGGATGGCATCCTCCAGGGCCAGCTCAGGGGCCATCAGTCAAGAAAGATGAGGGACCTGGGGGACAGGGGCCTCCAGTGACCTTCAGGGATGCTGAGCAAGGGCCGGGGGCTACATGGCCACCTGCCCCAGGGCCCTGTGAGACGGGGAGTCCACAGGGAAAGAGGGGGTCACAGCCCAAGCCTCCCCTCCTGCCAGGGCCCTTAGCAGAACTCTGGCCTGACATGGGTGGTGGGCGTGCTGGGTAGTGGCTTGTTTTCCTGGGCTGAGTGACCCTGCCAGGATGGTGGGGAGGGAGCAGACACAGGTGGCAGCCTCCTGTGCCCAGTGTCCTGCACCAGGACAAAGGGCTGTGCTGGCCGGGTGTGGCACACAGGGACAGGGCCGGGGGGGGATGACACGGAGACAAACTGCGCCCCCATCCCTGAGGCACAGCGGGGCCAGGCTGTGGGACGGCCACCAGAGCCAGCCAGTCCCCATCCCCCGAGCCTCCTGAGCCCTGGCCCACACACTTTCCATCTTGGGCCGCCTCATCCCTGCCCCGCCCCAAGGAACAGAGGGCGGAGGGAGCCTCCACCTGCCCCCTCTACCTGCCCTCTGCCTGGCACTAGGGACCTCTGAGGACATGGAGCTCTAAGATCTCTCAGTGCTATAGCAGGGCGCTGGGACACCAGTGTGAGCGGCAGCTTAGTGCACAGGATGCCCTGCCGGCCCGGGGCCTGGCAGCTGTGTGCTCCCTGAGTACAGGCGTCCAGTCAGGCGCAGGAACCTTGAGCTGACCTGTCCGAGAGCTGGACACCAGGGGAGGGACACGGCAACTCCCCTGCCCCGCGCTCCTCCGGATCCCAGGAGACTCCGGCACTGCAGATCCTGCATCTGGGGGCTCTGGGGCAGGACTGGGGGCTGGTCCTCAGAGCTCAGGGGCGGGGTCCTGCTGTCCCCAGTCCCGAGCTTGGGACCCTGCTGTCCCCAGTCCCGAGCTTGGGACCCTGCTGTCCCAAACCCGAGCTTGGGACCCTGCTGTCCCCAGTCCCGAGCTTGGGACCCTGCTGTCCCCAGCTGGCTGCTGCACGCTCCCCCACCTGCTCTTCCGATGGCTGAACCCCAGGGTGCCGTGGTCAGGCTGCAGTGGCCACAGAGGCCTCCACAGATGGTCCCTGCAGCGGTCCCGGGGCACACATCCAGGAGCCGCCTGCTCAGCAGTCCCGACCCAAAGCTCTCTGTCCGCTCTCCCCCGAGGACCCCACGGATCTCTGTCCCTCCCACACCCGGCGTCTCGGGGAGGGACCAGAGGGGCGGCGGGGCCAGGCCGAGCCACGTCCCACGCCCGGGAGGGCTCCGCAGCCCGCGGCCGCTGGACCCCAGCTCCCCGCGGACAGAGCTCGGCCGGGAGGGCCCAGCGCCTGCCGAGGGTCTCCCGGCCCGGACGCCCCCTGCCCAGCCGGGCCTCGCGGAGCCGCGGAGCGCCCCCGGGGGTCCCACGCCCACCTCGCCGGCGCTGCCGGCCGCCTGCAGCCGGCCGCCGTCCGGCCTCTCCGGGATCATCGGCGCTCGCCGCAGCAGCCGCGCACTCGGACGCCCGGCCCGCCGCCTGGACGTGCGCGGCGATGCCCGCTCCCCCGGGACCCCGCGAGCAAACCAGCCGTCGCCCAATGGCAGACGGCCGCCGCCTTGACGGACAGCAACGACCACCAACCAGAGAGCGAAAGAGGCGGGCTCGGGATCGGACCCCGCTGAGTCCCGGGAAACTCGGCGGTAACCCTGGCAACCGCGGACACTGCGCATGCGTCGCGGGTCTGCGCGCGAGGGAAACTTGAGGGGGAAAAAAGGGAAGCGCGGCGAGGCCGAGGGTCGGGCGGCGGCGGCGTGCCGGGAGCCCCGCCTCGGGCCGCGGTTTCTGGCCGTCAGCCCCGGCGGCGGCACCCGCCAGCTGGCTGCCCGAGGAGCCGGCGTTATCAGATCGCGCACGCTTCCAGAACCTTCCCTGTCGGCTCCGCCCGGTCGCCTCCCTCAGACCTCGTGCGGCGCTCAGCACCAGGCCTTGTCCTGCGGCGTGGGCCCGGGCGGGTCTCGGATGGCCTTGTCCTGCGGTGTCCTGCGGCGTGGGCCCGGGCGGGTCTCGGATGGCCCTGTCCTGCGGCGTGGCCCGTGGGACCACCGGAGCTGCCCGCCTCACCCGCCCGGACGGGGCCCCCTGCGCTGGGCACAGGCCAGGGCCGCGGGGCGTGGGCCCGGGGCGCCCCAGCTTGGCTTGCCGGCCGTAGGATCGCCGTGCATCTGCGTGGCCTGCTCAGTGCCCAGGGCCGGTGGACCCGGTCCCAGGGCAGACGGAGTCCCCTCCGGAGGGGGTTGTGGCCAGCAGCATTGCCCAGAAGATGACCATGACAGCCGGTGTGACTGGTCTGAGCCCCCGGGAGACTGTCCACTGAGTAGGAAGGGCAGTGGTGGCCACTCCCTACCTCGTTGTGCTGGCGTGGTCACGTGGCCCCGGGCCGGGCAGGGGCCGCAGTGACCAAGGTTGTGTCCCCGCAGCCACCCTGGACGCCTGCCTCTTGCTGCACCCCTGGGGGAGTCCCGGGCGGCCTCTCTGGGCTCAGCCCTGGCAGCGTGGACTTCTGCGGAATGGCTGAGTGGATGGAAGATCTCGCCCTGTCTCGCCTCGTGCCACTCTTTCAATTGATCAACCATCTTCTTTGAAAAAAGAAAGAAAAGCAGCATCCCAGAGCAGGCGAGGGCAGCCTCCAGGGTGGACGGCATGTCTGCAGGCGCCGGCTGCCCAGCGGGTAGTGCCCAGGGCTGAACCTTCCCCGGTCGCCTCCCGCCCGGAGCTGGCCGCTCAGCGTCCTCCCACAACAGGCTAAGGTGAAACGACTCAGAAGTTCTGCCCTGCGAGGTTGGAGCTGAAGGGAGACCATCCCCGGGGACAGAGGACGTGCTGTAAGCTGCACCCCACGAGCCGTGGACGGACATGGAGGGCGGGCCTCGAGCCTGCTGTGTTTGTGACTGGGCCTCTCGGGGTCAACAAAGCTGGCATCACACGTGGGCGCAGGATTCGTGTCCTGGTACTCCACTTCCCATCCAGTTCCCTGCTTGTGGCCTGGGAAAGCAGTGGAGGACGGCCCAGGCCTTGGGACCCTGCACCCGTGTAGGAGACCCAGAGAAAGCTCCTGGCTCCTGGAGTTCAGCCTGGCCCGTCTGAGGAGTAAAACAGTAAAAGGTTTGTTCGAAAAGTAAAATTAAATGTGTGAGCTTTGTTTTAGTACAACTATTTTGTTTATTTTTAAAAAAGCTTTACTTATTGGAAAGGCAGATTTATGGAGAAGAGAGACAGATCGGCCGGCCGGTTCACTCCTTAAATGCCTGCAGTGGCTGGAGCTGAGCGGATCCGGAGCCAGGGGCTTCTTTCGCGTTTCCCATGCAGGTGCAGGGCTCTACGCACCTGGGCCGCCCCCCACCGCCTTCCAAGTGTGCCAGCAGAGAGCTGGACAGAAGCGAACTGGGTGCCAGCAACTTGGGCATATGCGTGGACAAGACTTGCCTGTGGCCACAGGGAGGACAAAGTGGCTTCACCCCCGTGCAAGGTGCTGCTTCTGAGGCCACCCCATGTGTCTTACCGCCCAGCAATAAGATGCAGACGCGAGTGAAGCCTTCTGCGGTAAAATTTATTGTGCACAGCAAGATGAGGAGGAAAGAGGCTCCGACCCCGGCAGGCTTTCTGCTCTTATGTGCTGTCTGGCCCCGCCTCCGCCGATGATAGGTCGGCGTCATGATTACGCAGGGTTCTGGGCGACTGGATTCGTCAGTCCCAGTGTTTACGTGCCTGCCGTGCCGCAGCTCACGCCTGCGCAGTACTGCGAAATCTACGTGACTCTCCACCAAACACCAAGATGTGGCTTCTCTGGCCGGCACCATTTTGGGTACGGCATGTGGCCAGTGCATACAGATGCGGCTGGCAACAGCTGGGCACCTCCTCAGACACCCACAGTAGCTCCTGCCACCTCTGCCACCTCCAGGGGTCTCCCCCGGGCTTGCGCCTCTGTCCCTGGAAGGGACGTAAAACGTCCCCGAGTTTCCCCCACGGCCACGTGCGGCTGCAGGAGGCTGCTAACAGCTGGAGTTCATTCCTCAGGACATGGGCGGGTGTGGCTGTCAGGGGCACTGCCCGGCAGAGTGGAGGAGACAGTGCGACACCCACACCCCAGCCTGGTGACCCCAGGTCTGAGGCCCAACTCTGCTCCGTACTAGCCGCCTGCAAATACAGACCCTCAGAGGTGGTGGGCGCCTGTCACCCGTGGGGAGACCCCTAAGGAGCTGCAGCCAGTCCTGGCTGGTGTGTGAAGTGGTGGACCGTCTCTGTCTCTGTTGCCCTTTCAAGTCAGTGAAGATAAACTCTTCGGGAAAAAGCCATGGCGAGACGGAGAATGTTTAACCCTTTGTGGAAGTGCTGCGCCGTGCCCAGATGCCCTCGCCAAAGGGAAGAGTGACAGCTGCTTTCTAGAAGCTCCCAGGACACTCGGGAGGAGAGCGGGAGGGACAAGCCCGCCAGCCCCCAGGGTCATCGGCATCCTTGCAGCTGACGAGTGGCCTGGCATGGGCAGGGTGCCCGGGGTGTGGGCATCACACTGCAGGAGGCCCGGTCACCGACACCTCCCCCACACCAGAACCGCCGCTGCCCTTCATGGCCATTCTGTGGCCAGATACCATTGGGCAGGCCAACGTGGAGACAGGTGGGGGAGCCGCTGGGCTGGAATGTTGGTTGAAAGGTGATGGATTCCACTGGGCAGTGGGAGGAGCAGGGGATGCCAGGCAAAGGCCTGGACAGCAGAATGGAAAGGGCCACAGGTGGCAGGCAGGCGCAGGCACCTGGTGCAGTCTCCAGGAACAGTGAGGGAGGGAAGACAGCCAGGGATGTGGGCTTGAGGTCCACCCAGTGTGGGGTGACCCTGGAGGCAGAGGGCAGGCCACCACGGCCTGTGGGGAGTGGGGAGGCACCGGCCCATCACTCACTCTTCGTGGCTGCAGCAGAAAAACAGAGCCTGTGCCCACCAGGTGAGGGGCACGACTTGGCCCGCCCAGCAAGCTGCCTGTCCTGTGTGGTCACAGCTCCGGATGGTGCTACCTGAGGCTGTGGTGCAGCCTGCCCTGCTGCTGCTCAGTGAGCTTGGCCTCCTGCGGCCCGGTTCTCTCAGCTGCCATTGCTGTGTGCAGCACTGCGCCCTTCCTTCATGGCAGGAGGCAGCCCTGCAGTTCCGGGTTGTGGCCTTGGGATGTGGCACCATTCTCGTCTCTGCCCTTTCCGATGCCGGCGTGGCAGTGGGTCTGGGGCAGTGCCTGGAGGTGCTCCCGGCGTGTCTGCAGGAAGCTGGGTGGGAAGCTGGCTGTCCTGCTCAGCCCTGTTGCTGTGGAGGCGCTGTACTCTGTGAATCACGTGCTGGTGGCCTAACTCCTCCAGGACTCGCAGCTTGCCCCGAAGGAGAAAGCAAAGCCTCCTTAGGACAAGGGGCCAAGGGCCCCTGTTCCCAAGGCGGACGGAGGGGCAGGCTCTGCTCCCCCAGAACCAGAGGTGTTTAGAGCAGGTTGGTTCCATGGAGGGGCCTGTGCCATTCATGTGCTGAAGGCACTGGCGTCTCCCCAGGTGCCAGGGCCCCATGGGTGTTTGCTGCAAATCAGCAATTGCCTTAGAAGGCACGGTCCACCCGGGAACAAAGAACCGCCTCTCTCTCCTAGATCCGAACCAGAGGCACCTGGCACCCCACACCTTCCCGTGCCCCTGCTTTCCTAGGTGACCACACTCAACAGCCCCACTGGGCGGAACTGAGGGCGCCTCAAGGAAGAACTACCCAGGCTGCTTTTGAAGACTCGCAGCTGTCCACAGCTCGGTGCCTGGATGGCACGCTTGGAAGGGGCTCTAACAGTTTGTGCAGTTTCCACCAAGGACCAAGCTGTGGACCCTGGAGCAAAGGAGGCACAGCTGGGGTCCAGGGCTCAGCCAACTCCGCCACCCTCACAGCGGCTCTCCAGGCACAGGCAGCCCTCGGGCCCAGGCCCTGCGCGGCCCCGGGAGCTGTCTGCATGATTGACCCTGCAGCTGCCGTACCCGCTGGGCTGCCTGTGCCCATGCAGCGGTGGCAGTGGGTGCCCAGCACACTGAGTGCTAATTGGGACTATAATTTCACAAGCCTTCCTGTGTCCAGCTTGGGACCCCGGGCTGTCCCTGGCGGAGGCTCTGTCTCTAACCCGCCTGTGGAGCTCTGTAGGTCATTCCAGCCGCCCTAACACGCGCCTTCAGTGGCACTGACATTCCTCGTCCCTGTAACCCACTTCACCCCGGCAGCTCCGGCTTCAGGAGCGCCGTGCACCTGTCCAGGGACCTGCCTGTTCTGGGTTTGTCTCGGAAAAGGAGGCCCACAGTGCTTGACCTTCCCTGTCCAGTGTTCCAGTGGGCACTGCACCCAGGACACCCACCCTGGCAGCTGGTGTCGTGTTCAGCCAGTTAGGCTGAAGTCCCCGTTAGTGCTCCTGGGAGGGCAGCGGACGCTGGCCCGAGTGCTTGGGCCCCTGTGTTGCTGCCGGCAGCTCAGCCCGGCCAGCCTGGACACTGCAGCCATCCGGGCAGTGAACCAGCGGGTGGAAGATCTCTTGGCCTCTTTCTCTGACTTTCAGATAAATAAAGTCTGAAATAAAACACAGCACTTTGGATGCCCACATCCCAGTGTTGGGCCTGGCTGTGTGCAGCAGGGGCAGAGGTACCACCAGCTGGGCTTCAAGCAGGCCCCGTACGAGCCGCCCCACGTCTTCAGCTATCAGCAGCAGAACTTCCGTGTCCTGTGCTAGCTATGTCGGGTCTGTTCCTTGAACGGCTCTGCCTGCCTGCCCTCCCTGCCTCCTGTGTGGGAACCCCACTCTGCACGTGCTGGCCAGCACTGTCATTTTCTGTGGGAGCAGTGTGGCTGTCCCGGGCTGGGGTTGAGCTTGTACCCTGAGGAGTGAGGCGCTTTGTGCACCAGCCTCGGAGGAGTTCGTTCAGGGCCACCTGTCACCGGTTGTTAAACTGGGTTGTCTTTTTTGCTATTGAGCTGTATGAGTGCCCTATATATTATGGCTATTAATTCCTTAACAAAACAAGATATCTTCAAAAAGTACATTAAAAAATGTAATAAAAAACGCATTAAAAATTTTTTTGCACCAAAACTTACCTTTTTATTCCACTTTCCAACACTTGGTGCTTCTGCCTCTGACTTGAGAGCATTCTCTCTTCTGTGGGTTGTCTTTTGCTGTCTTGATGACACCCTTGGAGCAGTTGTTTTAAAGACAGCAGTAACCCACGCTGGGCAGTGACCGACCGTTCTGGCCGTTCAGACAGAAGCTCCAGGGAAGCGGCAATGCTGGCCACTCGTAAGAGACATGGAACTCAGTCACTGAGTGTCAGCAGACGGACAGGGGCTGCCAAGGCCAGACGACAGTCACGTTATGGGAAACCTCCTGTGACACTGAGGCTATGACGGAGACCAGACTGCCCCGTGGGTGGGCACTAGGAGAAGTCCACCCTAGCAGGGAAAGCAGGAAGTCAGTACGCAGACGCAGCAGGTGGCCCTGGGTGGCGCTCAGAATGGACACTCAGGAACCTGACTCCCAGGTCGTCACGGGGAGAGTCCACCACCATCACCGTGGCCTTCAGCTCCCTCCGGAGGCTCTGTGCAGCCCAAGGGGCCCTGACCACGGGCAGCATTCTCACTGGGGCATGCCTGACCATCGCCTTCTTGGGAGTTATACTCGGAGCCTGGAGGGCGTACCCACAAGGACTTGCCGCCTCCAGATGCCCACACCCCGCAGAGGTTGAAACTGGTAGGAGGACTTTCCAACCGAGAAACCAGGGCTACTGACAGGCTGACAGGGCCCAGCAGACCTGAGGGCTGCCCGAAAGTGGCCACCCTTGGAGGGCACGGATGGCACCTGCCTGTGTCAGCTCTCACGTTTCCATGGGAGGTGTTTGGTCCGCCGCACTGTGTGTGGGCCTGCTAAGGCGATCACATGTGCGGCCCAGAGCTGTCCAGCCTGTGTCCGGACACGACACATCTGACAAGGGAGGGAGTCACCGCCAGCAGCCCTGGGCTCTGAGTGGCTCTTTGCCAGCTCTCCTGGCTTACTTCCTCACTCCCTCCTCACCTTCCCATCAGGAGGGAGAGGTCTCTGTAGTTCCTGGACTTCTGGAAAACACAGCTTGAGCCTAGAGGGGCTGTGGGGATGGTCAGCCCCCATGCTGCTGTTTCCCATGTGGCTGCCGTTGCTGACAGTAATAGCATGGCCTTGGCTTTGCCAGCCTGCAAGTGTGACCTTCAATGTTCAAAACGGAGGGAACCAGGGAGGCCAAGAAGCTGGTCGCCTCCTGCCAGAGCAACCCAGGTACGGATGTTGTAGTCTCCAGGAGGGGAGGGGTGGCCCAGGAGAATGAATAGGGGGCCTGCTGTGAGGCCAGGAGCGCACTGCAAACAGTGTGCGCAGTGCGGCCTGAGCCTGAGGGTGTCCACGCCGCTGGGCAGATGGGACCAGGACAGTCCTGGCTGTGGGTGCCTCCATCAGGGTATACCTCGCGTTGGCACTTGAGATCCAGGCCAGGCGCACCAGCAGCAGGGAACAGCCTCTGCTAAGAGAGAAGACGAGAATAGCAGTGAGGACACCAGGTTTCAAAGAAGTCTGGGCTCATGCTGCCACCGGCCACACTGCTGTCCTACAGGACTGCGGCTCCCCGCGCTCCCTGGGCTCCCCGCACCCCGCGGCTCCCCGCGCTCCCCGCACCCCGCGGCTCCCCGCACCCTGCGGCTCCCTGCACCCTGCGGCTCCCTGGGCTCCCCGCGGCTCCCCGCGCCCTGCGGCTCCCTGGGCTCCCTGCGGCTCCCCGCGCCCTGCGGTTCCCCGTGCCCTGCGGCTCCCCGTGCCCTGCGGCTCCCCGCGCCCTGTGGCTCCCCGCGCCCTGCGGCTCCCCGTGCCCTGCGGCTCCCTGCGCCCTGCGGCTCCCTGGGCTCCCCGCACCCTGCGGCTCCCTGCACCCTGCGGCTCCCCGCACCCTGCCACACGGCTGAGCTCTGCTCCCTTGCTCTGGCTTCCCAGCACAGGGCACTTTCTGCCTGTGTACAATTATTTATTTGCTTCACAGGCTGCATAAGAAAACCAGGAGCCAGGAGCTTCATCCAGGTCTCCCACATGGGTGCAGAGTCCCAAGACTTTGGGCCGTCCTCCACTGCTTTCCCAGGCCACAGGCAGGGA
This sequence comes from Ochotona curzoniae, assembly GCF_017591425.1. Taxonomy (NCBI): domain Eukaryota; kingdom Metazoa; phylum Chordata; class Mammalia; order Lagomorpha; family Ochotonidae; genus Ochotona; species Ochotona curzoniae. The sequence goes on from NW_024466508.1 coordinate 754,352, forward strand.
GCTGGATGGGAAGTGGGGCTGCCAGGACATGAACCAACGACCATATGGGATCCTGGCACATGCAAGGCGAGGACTTTAGCTGGTAGGCCACTGCTCCTGCTGTTGTGTCCATTTGGGGCACAGCAGATGGAAGATCTTCCTCTCTCTCTTCCTCTCTGCATATCTGCCTTTCTAATAATAATAATATCTCGTTGTCAACCTTCACTGTTTAAAACACGGCGTTGCTTTGGGGAGGCAGGCTGGCGTGCCGGTGGTTCTGACCCCTGCCCACCACCTTAGGACCCGCTCCCTCATAGATGGAGACTTTTCATTTTAAAATTCAACCGCTCCGGGCTTGATTTCTACGAACATCTCACAAGCCAGCGCCCACGGCTTACCCAGGGCACACACGGCGTCACCACTGGGAGGTGGTGCAGGAATGCTGACCGGCACCCAGATGGCGGGCACCCCAGATGGTTGGCACCCTGGATGGGGGCACCCCAGACGGCGGGCACCCTAGATGGCAGGTGCCCTGGACAGCAGGGCAACCCAATGGTGGGCACCTTGGATGCGGGCACCCCGGACGATGGGCACCCTGCCAACCAGACAGGACGCAGCCCAGGAGAAAGCCCTGTCAGCCACAGGCTGGGGAATGGAGTGGGACAGGCAGGACCCAGTGGGCTAGGGTAAGTACCGTGTGGCTGGCTGTGGAAGGGCTGGGCGCCCAGTGTCCCTGCCGAGGAGAGGCTGACGTGAGACGGGGCAGCTGAGAGCTGCTCCATGCCTCCTGGGGCCGCCATCTTCCCAACTCGCTGAAGCTCCGCGCTCCGGGACCTGGGAGAGAAGGAATCACTGCTCTCCCAGCAGCCTTCCCCACCGAGCCACTTGGGCTGCTGCTGGATGGAGCCCAAAGCCCTGACATTTCAGCTGGGCCTTCCCGAAAAGTGGACAAAGACTGCAGAGTCCAAGTCACAGGCCACACTTACCTTTGCTCCATCTGCCCCAGAGGTGACAGGCCAAGTGGCACCTGCTGGGGAGGGGGAGGCGCCTGTTGGGGGAGGGCTGGCACCTGCTGGGGGAGGGGGAGGCACCTGCTGGGGGAGGGCTGGCACCTGCTGGGGGAGGGGGAGGCACCTGCTGGGGAGGGGAGGTACCTGCTGGGGGAGGGGGAGGCGCCTGCTGGGGGAGGGGGAGGCGCCTGCTGGGGGAGGGCTGGCACCTGCTGGGGGAGGGGGAGGCACCTGCTGGGGAAGGCTGGCACCTGCCACCCATCTGCCGAGTGGACCCGGCTGTGGCTCCCGTCCCCGAGCGCGGACACAGCACGGCCCGTGGCCTGACCCGCCCGGCGCCTCCTCTCCCGCCCTGGCCCGAGGCACCGCGTCCTCCGCTGCCCGCGCCCACTCACCTCCGCGGCCACCGCACCGGCCGGAAGCGCACCCGCCTCGCTGTCCACCGCGCTTCCGGGACGCTCTGGGCCGGGGAGGACCGCACGCTGCCGCGCATCAGCGCTGGGGGCTCACTGGCCCTGCTGGACACGCGGGACGTGCACCCGGCTGGCCCTGCTGGAGGCGCGGGGGCGTGCACCCTGCTGGAGACGCGGGGCGTACACCCTGCTGGCCCTGCTGGTCGTGCACCCGGCTGGCCGGGCTGGCCGGTGTCACACCACAGCGGCACCCACCGCAGAGCTGCCCCCGTCCAGCTAATGCGCCTGGGAGACCCAGATGGAGCCCCTTGCTGCGACTCGGCCCACTTCGGGAAGTGACCCAGTGGATGGAAGATCTCTAACTCTGCCTTTCAAATAATAAATTAATCTTTCTGTAAAACCCTGTGTATCCGACACTACACCGACCCACTGCGGTGGGAGTGTCATGGGAAAGCTGCAGAGTGGAAGCAGGGGGTCACGGGAGCTCCGACACTCATGCTGGAGGGCTGCCCCCTGCGGGTCTGGCGTCAGGCTGTGGCCAAGCCAGCTCAACAGGGGCTTTCTCAGGCCAGGAAGGAGGTCCAGGGGCTGGGCACCCAGATGGGTGTGCCCGGGGCCACTCAACTTGTCCACCCACAGAGCCCGCTGTAGCCAGTGGTGCTGTGGGGTGCACTGATGCCCAAGGCGTGAGTGTCCCCCATGTTGCCTGGTGGCCCGAGGTCATGTCCACGGGAGGGGGTGAGGCCAGCATTGCACAGAAGCTGACAGTCCTGGTGGCTGGGGCACGGTGTGGACAGCGAGAGCGGGCTGGAGCCCAGAGCCCTGGATTAGGACATGGAAGGGGACAGGTATCTGCCGCAGAGACTAAGCCGCTCGGGACACCCCCGGCCAGTGCTGCAATTTCTGAATTTCAGTCCTGGTCAGCTCCCAGCTGATGCTCCACGGGGGAGTGGGTGGGTAGCAGTGACGGCTCAAGTCCTCGGGCCCTCATCGCCCACACAGAGGACACGGATGGGGATCCCAGCTCCCAGCCTCGGCCTGGCCCTGGTGTTGCAGGCATCTGGGGAGTGAGCCAGCCCTTGCAAGATCTTGCAGTCACCTGGGGGTGTTGGGCCCTGCGCTGCCCAGGATCATCCTGGACACGCTGGCCCCTGCAGTGGACGGCAGCTCCCGACGGCCCCCATCTTACCTCCACTCACCCTGGGGAGCAAGAATGTGGGGGACCTGTCAGGACCTGCTGCTCTGGCTCTGCACATGATTTATTTATTTTTATGGCAAAGCCAGATACACAGAGAGGAGGCAGAGCGAGATCTTCCCTCCGATGACTCGCTCCCCAAACAGCGGCAACGGTTGGAGCTGTCTCCCACGCGGGTACAGGGTCCCAAGGCTCTGGACTGCCTTCTCAGGCCACGGGCAGGGAGCTGGAGGGAAAGTGGGCCATTGGGACCAGCACTGCTGCCCATACGGGATCCCGGTGCATTCAGGGTGAGGACTTTAGCTGCTAGACCACCGCACCAGGCCTGCACATACTTTGAGTGACACTGCATGCCCACTCCCCAGGGACCCGGACCCCCAGCCGGCTGTGCCCCGAGCCCAGGGCTCAGCGTGTCAGCCTAGTTCCATGTTTCCACCTTGAGCGCGCCGACTCCTGGGCAGGACTTACTGACCCAGGATGAACCCTGCTTTAGGCATCACCCCTACAGGTAACAGACGAACAGCCCCCAGGAACCACCAGGAAAGTGGACCTGAAGATGGACAGGAGGGCCTACGGGTTCAGACCACCTCGCAGCACGGGCCCGAGGCCTGACCGAGGTCCCAGGGAAGGCAAGGGTGTGTCTTGGAGTCTGGCTGGGGCTCTGGTCCTGCCCCCCAGGACCTTCGGACCCCTGGGAAGCTGAGGGCCACACCACACCAACTCAGAGGGGTCACACCAGCGTTTACTGCTTGACACACACTGACCAGTGGAAGGGGCTGTGGACCCACACACGAATTCCACAGACACGGCAGGCAAGACGGCTCACGGTACCAACGCGGCTGGATGCAAGCTGAGCTCGGGACAAGAGGACAGTAGGAACCACCAGGCAGGGGAACCGGGCACAGCCACCACATTGTGCTGGATAGTGAGCCCCGGGCCGGTGGGCTAGGGCGCCTGGACTGCTGGGAATGGTGAGCCCCGGGCCGGTGGGCTAGGGCGCCTGGACTGCTGGGAATGGTGAGCCCCGGGCCGGTGGGCTAGGGCGCCTGGACTGCTGGGAATGGTGAGCCCCGGGCCTGTAGGGCAGGTCCCTTGCGGGCCAGGTGCCACTTCCCACCACACTGCAGGACAGCAGGGATGAGGCCCAAGCACCAGCCACGGTGGTCAGTCAGGTGGGGTCTGGCTGCGACCTGGCTGCTGAGGCTCAGGATCCGGATCCCTCCCAGGGCCTAGAGCAGAGGCTGAAGCCAGAGCCCCACTCCCGGGCAGCGGGCAGCGGGCAGCGGGGAGGCAGGAGCTCCTGGAGCCACTGGACAGAACAGCACGCACACCTGACATCTTCTGTTAGGGACGCAGCCTCCGGGAGTCGCCACCATCAGCATCCTGTCGGGGCAATCAGAATGCCTGATGAGCAAGTGACAGGAGGGGAGCAGGTGACAGAGGGGAGGAGGGGAGCAGGTGACAGAGGAGGGGAGGGGAGCAGGTGACAGAGGAGGGGAGGTGACGGAGGAGGGGAGGGGAGCAGGTGACAGAGGAGGGGAGGTGACGGAGGAGGGGAGGGGAGCAGGTGACGGAGGAGAGGAGGGGAGCAGGTGACAGGAGCAGAGGAGGGGAGCAGGTGACGGAGGAGAGGAGAGGAGGGGAGCAGGTGACGGAGGAGGGGAGGTGACGGAGGAGGGGAGGGGAGCAGGTGACGGAGGAGGGGAGCAGGTGACGGAGGAGGGGAGGGGAGCAGGTGACGGAGGAGGGGAGGGGAGCAGGTGACAGAGGAGAGGAGGGGAGGTGACAGAGGAGGGGAGGGGAGCAGGTGACAGAGGAGGGGAGGGGAGCAGGTGACAGAGGAGGGGAGGGGAGCAGGTGACGGAGGAGAGGAGGGGAGCAGGTGACAGAGGAGGGGAGCAGGTGACGGAGGAGGGGAGGGGAGCAGGTGACAGAGGAGGGGAGGGGAGCAGGTGACAGAGGAGAGGAGGGGAGGTGACAGAGGAGGGGAGGGGAGCAGGTGACGGAGGAGGGGAGGGGAGCAGGTGACAGAGGAGAGGAGGGGAGCAGGTGACGGAGGAGGGGAGCAGGTGACAGAGGAGGGGAGCAGGTGACGGAGGAGGGGAGGGGAGCAGGTGACAGAGGAGGGGAGGGGAGCAGGTGACAGAGGAGAGGAGGGGAGGTGACAGAGGAGGGGAGGGGAGCAGGTGACGGAGGAGGGGAGGGGAGCAGGTGACGGAGGAGGGGAAGTGACAGAGGAGAGGAGGGGAGGTGACAGAGGAGGGGAGGGGAGCAGGTGACAGAGGAGGGGAGGGGAGCAGGTGACAGAGGAGAGGAGGGGAGGTGACAGAGGAGGGGAGGGGAGCAGGTGACGGAGGAGGGGAGGGGAGCAGGTGACGGAGGAGGGGAGGTGACAGAGGAGGGGAGGGGAGCAGGTGACAGAGGAGAGGAGGGGAGGTGACAGAGGAGGGGAGGGGAGCAGGTGACGAGGAGGGAGGGGAGGTGACGGGAGGGAGCAGGTGACGGGGAGGGGAGCAGGTGACGGAGGGGAGGGGAGCAGGTGACGGAGGAGAGGAGGGGAGCAGGTGACAGAGGAGGGGAGCAGGTGACGGGGGAGGGGAGGGGAGCAGGTGACGGAGGAGGGGAGGGGAGCAGGTGACAGAGGAGGGGAGGGGAGCAGGTGACAGAGGAGGGGAGGGGAGCAGGTGACAGAGGAGGGGAGGGGAGCAGGTGACAGAGGAGGGGAGGGGAGCAGGTGACGGAGGGGAGGGGAGCAGGTGACGGAGGAGGGGAGGGGAGCAGGTGACGGAGGAGGGGAGCAGGTGACGGAGGAGGGGAGGGGAGCAGGTGACGGAGGAGGGGAGGGGAGCAGGTGACGGAGGAGGGGAGGGGAGCAGGTGACGGAGGAGGGGAGGGGAGCAGGTGACAGAGGAGGGGAGGGGAGGTGACAGAGGAGGGGAGGGGAGCAGGTGACGGAGGAGGGGAGGGGAGCAGGTGACGGAGGAGGGGAGGGGAGCAGGTGTAGGCTCCTGGGAGGGCGGAGCGGCCTGGCCCAGTGGACGCAGTGTCCCTCTGCCCATCACTGCCACGGCTGCCGAGCGGGCCTGCCTGCCAGCCACACGGCTCGCCCTGCTCACACAGTGGGCCGAGCTCCCCGCGGCCACAACTGGGCCCTGGGGTCCTGGTCTGCTCCGGCCGGCACGGACTCCCTGCAGAGCGCCTGTGTCTGCAGCTCTCAGCTCCCTCGGTCCAGCCACTGGCTCCACACGCACTTCCAGCATCTACCGGCTCACCCCCAAACCTGGAACCAGCGGCTGGGGCGGGGCCTCCGGGACGCAGCCCGCGCCCACCTGGCACACAGCTGCACGGGGAAGGTTGCGGCGTCCTTGCGGCCACGCCAGCCTGGACTGTCCTCCCAGGACCCCGTCCCGCTCAGCCGAGTGGTCCACATTGGGCTTCAGCAGTGGGAGATGGCTCCTGCGCCCACGCCACGCGCGGCTGGAGCTCCTGGCCGGGCCGCGCCCAGTGCAGCATCTGGGCAGTGACCCGGCGGGCACACTCCCTTCCTGCGTTCCACCTGAATCCTTGTAGAAGGGCAGCGCCGGGGCCCGCGGCCCTGAGGCTCGGCTCACCTGGCTTTCGTCTGGCTTTCGGCCCAGTGCTGCGGGCTGGGCGGCCGTGCCCTGTGACAGCACCGCCTGGTGCCGCGCCACACCACGTGCGTGGGCGACTATGCAACCTCACCAAGGGTGTGCCATCTGGGCACGGGCTGTGACACGCTGGCTGGCACCACCTGGACCCCCGTGCTGCTAGTGGGAGCCTGCGGGCAGAGGCTCAAGCGCGGGGCCCCTGCTGCCCGCGTGGGAGACAGGCCGCCTGTGGCCCCACTGGCCCCGGGGTGGGAGTCGCTTAGGTCCACCCAAGTCCTGGTCCTGCTGGCCCAGCCCTGCTGTGGCCATCTGGTGAGCGGAGAGCTGACGGAGACACCTCTCTCCGTAACTTTCAAGACAAAGGAAGCCTCAAGGAAACACAAGGCCAGGCCCCTCCCTCTTGCCCCACAGTCCCCGAGGACACGGAATCCAGGCCCCTGGCTCGACACCAGGGCGTGCTCAGCCTGGGGGCGCGGGCTGCGTCTGCAGGGGGGCGCGGGCTGCAGGGGGCACGTGCCCACCGTCTGCTGCAGGCGCAGGGCGTCACTGCCCAGGAAGCCGGGCTGCACCGAGCCGCCGGCGCCGGGAGCCGAGCTGCAGGCGCAGGGCCGAGCCCTCCGTGGACGCGGCGCCTCAGGGCCGAGGGGCGAGGCCGGGAGCGGGCGGGCCGTCCTGCTTCTTGCGCGGGTGGCGCTTGCGGTGCCGGATGAGGCAGGAGCTGTAGGCGAAGGCGCGGCCGCAGTCGGCGCAGCGGTAGGGCCGCTCGCCGCTGTGCGTCTTCTGGTGCTTGAGCAGGTTGGAGCCGCAGTTGAAGGCCTTGCCGCACTGGCCGCAGGCGAAGGGCTTCTCGCCCGTGTGCACGCGCTGGTGCTTGGTGACGTCCGAGCTGTGCCGGAAGCTCTTGCCGCACTGGCCGCAGGCGAAGGGCTTCTCGCCCGTGTGCACGCGCTGGTGGCGCGCGTGGTCCGTCTTGTGCTTGAAGACGCGGCCGCACTCGCCGCACTCGTAGGGCCGCCGCCGCTGGAAGGGCACGAACACGGGCACCCCGTCGAAGTCGTCCTTGAAGGACGCGTCGAAGGCGTCGAACAGCAGCTCCTCGTCCTCGGGGCTCAGGCGCGCCGCCCTCCTGCCGCGGCCGCGCGCGCGCCCCGCCTCGCCGGGCCCCGAGCCCGAGGCCTGCTCCGCGCGCGGGGCCTCGCCCGCCCGCGGCCTCCGCCTGCGGCCGCCCGGCGCCTCCATGCTCCGCCTCAGGCTCGGCCCCGCGCCGGCTGCGGCGGACGAGCGCCCACGGGAGACGCGCGGCTGCCGGCGGCTCCTCCCGCGGCGCCCCGGGCGGGCATCCCGCGGGCGCGTCCTGGCCAGCGCACGGAGACGCGGGCCGCCCCGGAGCCGCCGGGCCCACGGCGCGCACAGCCGCACGTCCCCGGCCCGACCTCCGGGCCCGCCACCTCCTGGGGCGCTCTAGCAGCCGAGGCCGCGTCTCAGTGGTCGGCCCGGGCAAGCCACGCCCACCGTGCCTCTGCGCCCACCGTGCCTCCGCCCCACGCCCTTCCGGTACCGCTCTAGCAGCCGAGGCCGCGTCTCAGTGATCGGCCCGGAGAGGCCACGCCCACCACGCCTCTGCGCCACGCCCCTTCCTGGGGCGCTCTAGCTCCCTAGGAGCATCTCAGTGATCGGCCCGGACAAGCCCCGCCCCTTCGGGGTCGCTCTAGCAGCCGACGCGCGTCTCAGTGATCGGCACTGGCAAGTCCCGCCCAGCAGGCCTCCGCACACGCCCCCTCTGGTGCCGCTCTAGCAGCCGAAGCGCATCTCAGTGGTCGGCCCGGATAAGCCACGCCCTTCCGGCGCCGCTCTAGCAGCCGAACCGCATCTCAGTGGTCGGCCCCGATAAGCCACGCCCACCGGGCCTCCGCGCCACGCCCCTCCGGGCCGCTCTAGCCGCACGTTCCGGCCTCTCGGTGGCGCTGCGGCCGCGGCGTGGACGGGTGCTCCTGTGGACGCCGTCCGCTGCCGGTGCCGCTCGTCCCGCCCCTGGGCGCCGCGGGAAGCCTGCTTGGCCCCGGGCCGGGCGCTGCCCCTGCCTCGCCTCAGGCAGCCCCGCGCGGGTCGCTCCTGGCCCGGGGCCGAACCTCCTTCCTCAGGGATTTCCTGCTGGCGCCGGGCCTGCGCGGGTCCGGAACCGGGAGCGGGAGGCTGCGGACACCTGCTTCCCGTGGAGCTGGGCCTTCCCACGGAGAGCGCTGCCCCCGGGCAGGGCCGCCCAGACTCCCTGGAGCCGCACCGAGGGCTGGGAACGGGCTGTCCTCGCCGTCCTCCGGTCCACGGCCCGCGGTTCCGGGGTTGGCGGGGCCGTAGGTGCGCGTTCATCCCTGGGGAACGCGGATGGCCCGGGAGAGGTGCGGAGCTGAGCGTCTGTAGCGGCCCGGGCCCACGAAGGGGGCTTGAACCCTGTCAGCTGGACGTGTCCGCAGGCCGGCAGGACCCTGCACGGCCACAGCCCCTCGCCCCTTCCGGGACCCTGGGCTCCCGGGGCGCTCGGTGGACCTTGGCCAGGTTGGGGAGACATGGCGGGGCCCTCCTGCAGGTGCGGCGGGCCCGGTGACGGGCTGCACTCTAGGCCGGCGTGGTGACCACGCCACCTCACCTCTCCCCCCGGAGATGGGCGCATCTCCTAGCTGAGCAGTGGCCCAGGCCGGTGCCCTCGGTGCCCTCAGACGGGGCTCTGCTTTGGGCACTACCAGCAAGGTCAGGCAAGGATTCTGGGGGGCTGGTCCCCCTCATCCTGGGGGAGGCAGCGTTTCCCCAGGGGCCGGGCCCAGGGGTCCCTGCAGCACAAGAGGGGGTGCCCCGCCCAGGAGCCTCCTCACGCCCCCTTCTGCAAGCCGCTTTCTCTCCGCCCGAGACAGGCGTGTTGGAGCTGTTTCAGTTCTGGGAGCAGGGAGGGCCTGTCTGCTTTTCTTTGCAACGGATACCCAGCCCTGCACGCGGTCCCTGGCCTTGGCCTTGGCCTCCTCACACCCCCATTCGCCTGGCAGCTGCAGGCATGGCGTGGTGGCCAGGGCCTGTGGGGCGGGAGCTGCTGCATCCCGGGGGACTGTGTGGCAGGCCCTGGTCTCCTTCCCGTGCCCTCCGCTCGTAACTGCCGCCTCACCCTGTGGCTGGTGTCCACTCGGCCTGAGAGGAGGCCCCTGGAGTCCTGGCTGCCCTCCACACTGGCCCCTCTCACCCTCCTGGCACCTCTGCCCTCTGTGCTGCCCCGGGGCAGAGCTGGGCTGGGTTGGTCACGGCTGTGCTGAGGCTCTGAGTTGCAGCAACCAGGAGGGCGCCGGCAGTGTCCAGCTGGGTGCCCCTCCTGCCCAGAGCCCTGGGGTCGCCTGCCGGGCAGACTGGCAGCCTCCCAGCTTCTGAGAACGCGAGAGCCTAGAGGATGTGCAGGCGTTGCGGGGACCCCAGCTCCTGCGAACGCGGGCTGATGTGGCCGGTGACGGGGCTGCGTTCTTTAAGCATCTGCCGCACGTGGGCGTGCAGGTGGCATGCGGGCAGCGTCCTGGGACAGCAGCTCTCCAGGGCACCCAGGGGGTCCCACTGGGCACTGGACTGCTAGGAGGAGGTGCCAGAGTCGGGCCAGTGCGGGGTTTGCCCTTCATCTGTGTGTCAGTGTGTGAGGTGGGTGCCTATGCGCACGCATGTGTGTCCAGCTGGTGGCGGAGGGGCCTTCCAGGCAGCGGTGTAGCTTCCATCTGGGAGTGGGAGGCTGCCATGGGGATGTCACCTCCCGGCTCAAGGTGGCCACTGGAAGGGGCAAGGGGGAGGAGAGGGAGGTGGCATCCCTGGGCAGCGAGGACCTGCTGGGGGTGCTGCTGCCAGGCCCCTTCCCCTGCTGTCCATGGCCCGCAGTACCCACTGTGGCCTCCCTGGTGGACTGGCTGGGGTCCCCCTGGGGCTGAAGGTCCCTAGACACACAGAGCAGACGGGTGGGGTGAGAAGCCAAGACCTAGTTTATTCTCCAGAGGGACCAGGGGCCACGGGCCATGGGGGGAGGGCAGGGCTGGCCAGGTTTCCAGGGCGCTTTGCTCAAAGGCTGCCAAAGAGGCTGAGCAGCAGGGCTGGGACCAGCACGTGTGCCAGGCTGCTCAGGGGGCCTGCTGCCCTGCTGCCCGGTGGGTCCTGTGACCCTGGCCTGTGCCAGGGCGGGACATTGCACAGCGTCGACTGGCAGCAGGTCACGGTCAGCTGGGTCCCTTGCACCGTCCTGCTGATGGGCTGGCAGGTGTCTGTGCACCACGTGGAGTAGGTGGTCAGGAGCCCTGACCCTGGGCAAGGGAGCAGAGGGGCTGCTGAGGTCATGGTGGGCAGCTCCCAGGTGTGCAGGGGGCCAGGGGCAGGGCTGGAGTGGGGTGGGTAGGGCTGGGGTGGGGCAGGGGGCAGGGTAGGGCCAGGGGCAGGGCAGGGTAGGGCCAGGGGCAGGGCTGGGTGGGCCAAGGGCAGGGCAGGGCTGGGGCAGGGGGCAGGGCTGGGTGGGGCAGGGGGCAGGGCAGGGCAGGGCAGGGCTGGGTGGGCCAACGGCAGGGCAGGGCAGGGTGAGGCAGGGGGCAGGACAGGGCAGGGCAGGGCTGGGTGGGCCAAGGGCAGGACAGGACAGGGCAGGGCTGGGTGGGCCAAGGGCAGGACAGGGCAGGGCAGGGCTGGGTGGCCAGGGGCAGGGCTGGGTGGGCCAAGGGCAGGACAGGGCAGGGCAGGGCTGGGTGGTCAGGGGCAGGGCTGGGTGGGCCAAGGGCAGGACAGGACAGGGCAGGGCAGGGCTGGGGCAGGGCTGGGTGGCCAGGGGCAGGGCTCACCGGTGTTGCCGTGGGTGATGAAGGTGGTACAGTAGTGCTGGCTGTGGGCGCAGCTCTGCGTGTGGCTGCAGCGTTCCTCCCGCTGTAAGGACTGGCAGCTGTAGCACTGGAGCCGTGCTGCGGGCAGGAGAGGGGCTCGGGCCAAGGCCCTGCGGTGTCCTGGGGAGGGGCCGCCCCGACTCTCGCCCCAGGACCCCAGCCCACCCTCCCCAGGGACCCTGTGCTCCTGGCACCACTGCCCCTCCCTCCCCGAGTGGCGGCTGAGAGTCAAGGTCAGAGTGAGGGCGTTGGCGAGGGTGGGTACCTCCGTCCCTGCTGCCAGGGCCAGCGCCGGCCTCCTCCTCCTCCTCCTCTTCATCATCGTAGCCGTCCAGCCCCACGTCGTCATCGTCCTTGTCCTCCTGCGCCCACCCTCTCCCTGGCCAGGCAGGACAGCTGTGAAGCCCGTGTCCCCAGCCCGACTCAGCCCTGCCCTCCTCACCTGCAGCCCGGTGCGGTTTGCTGTGCTCGCCACCCACAGCAGCTGCTCTGGGCGGTCCCCTCGCACAGCCCCTGCCATCTGCCCTGCCCGCCAGAGGCACAGAGCAGGCCACCAAGGTCTGGACACAAAACAGACCCCTCCCCTCTCCTCCCCGATTCCCGCTCTGAGCCTGGGGTCCCTGGAAATCCCCGACCCCCACCACCCCGCACCTGGCTGCCGGCACAGCAGCAGGGCCAGCACCACGACCCCCAGCGCCTTCATGCTGCTGGACGTGCGAGTGGCTGGCTTGAGGTGCTGGGTCAGCAAGTGGGCCAGAGGGCACCGTCCAGGGCTTCCCACGCCCCCACCGGCTGCAGCAAGGAACAATGGCCCCAGCACCGTCCCCAGCTGCGGGCGCCAGGCGGGGGACGCCGCCGCTTCCCTCCAGGACCTCTGGGGCCACAGGGGAAGAGCACGTCACTGCGGCCAGCCCTGTGGTCCTGTCCACCTGGACGCCCCCACCCTGCGCGGGCTGCTGGAGGTGGGTATGGGTGTCCAGGCCTCAGCCCTCACCCACCCACCCTGGCTCTCGTGTGGCCAGCCCCCTGGCTACCCACCGCTGCAGGCTGGCGCCTGTCCCCCAGCGCAGTCCCTCTTACACCCTGGCTGTGTGACAAGGCTGTCCGGATTGGGTCCTGTGTCTCCTGTGATCTGGAGGGGCGCTGGCTGGGAGAGCCCGGAGTGGTCCCCAGGCTCAGACCAGCCGCTTCATTTGTCTGTCAGTGGCGGGGCCGGGAGCAGAAGCCCAGCCTAGCTCCTGCTGGGCCTAGCTCTGGGTCCCCAACCCTCGGTCCGTGGCCTCAGCTCCTCGTTGGGGTGTGGTGGCCATCCACGGCTCAGGGCAGTGCCCAGGGCGGGACGCCGCCCTCTGGCGGCTGGCTGGAACGGTGTGCCCCCGACACCCCAGAGGCCACTGCCCCTCAATTGCCCTCAAGACTGCTCAGCCCTCAGTTGTCCTGCTGTCCCCACCCTGGCCAGCCCTGCAGTCCGGCTGAACTTCCAGCAGGTGCCCTGGCTGCCCCGCCCCGTGCCCACCATCCACCTCCCCCCACCCTGCTCTGGTCCAGGCTGTGGGAGATACTCCAGGAAGGCCCCTGACTCCGAGCAGGCCTACACCTGCTGGGCTGCTTCCGCAGGGGTCTACAGGGGCCAGTCACCCCCTTGCCCGGCCCCACTCGGCTCTGCGCCTCGTCACACCCAGCTAGGTGCCACTGCCTCACCTGCCCTCCCTCTCCTGGAGTCTAGCCTGGCTCCTCATTGGCTCAAACTGCAGTGTCCTGGCCAGAACCGCTCCTGTGAATTGCCCAGCAAAGACTAATAGTATAGTCACCACCCCATTGCTGCTGCTTGGGTGTACCTGCATCTGTCTCCACCTGATCTGGGGCCACAGTGCCACCAGGACCTGGTGGCCAGCCTTGCAGACAACGAGGTCCAGCCACATGGCCTATGCATGCCCCACCCTTCCCTCACTAGCACTTGTGGTCCCTTGGCCTGGCCTCTGGGGACCCACAGGCCGGATCTCCCCAGGAAGGCAGGCAGCGTGACACCAGGGTGGGGACACGCCTGGGAACGGGGCGGCCCTTGGAGCCTGAGAGAGCTGGTTCCTGGGGACGGGTCCCGTAGGGGCCACGTGGCTTTGTGCAGTGCGGGCAGAGGCTGGGTTAAGGCGTCCCCCGCCGTCTTCCTCTGGTGTCACGGGTCTAGCTCGGCTTTCCGTACAGGCGGTGCTGTGGGCACCCAGGGAGCGGACCAGCAGATGGAAGCGGACTCCTCCCTGCCGCTCTGCTGCTCACATCAACAGGTCGCTAGGCAGAAGGCAGAGAACTGAGTGACACCGCACCTCGCGGGCTGGGTGCCGCATTTCCTGGTGCGGAGGCCCTGACTCCAAGCCGTGTGTCCCTCCTTGGGACGGGGCATACAGACGGGGGTGGGGGATGCTTCCCGGAGCCTGATGCCACCAGGGGCTGGAAGGGCTGGACACAGCCTCCTCTGGGCAGGAGTGGGGCCCTGCCCACAGCCTAGCTGACAGCAGAGCTCCTGGCCTGGAGGGCTTGCTTCTGCCCTGCTGTGTGGCCCCTGGCTGACCTGGAGGGACGGAGGGGCCCGGGGCTGACCTGGAGGGACGGCGGGGCCCGGGGCTGACCTGGAGGGACGGGGGGGGGGGGGGGGGCGGGGGGGGGCCTGGGGCTGACCTGGAGGGACGGAGGGGCCCGTGGCTGACCTGGAGGGACGGGAGGCCTGGGGCTGACCTGGAGGGACGGCGGGGCCCGGGGCTGACCTGGAGGGACGGGAGGCCCGGGGCTGACCTGGAGGGACGGCGGGGCCCGGGGCTGCCAGGCGCCAAGCCCGTCTCTGAGCCCCTGGGACAGGTGTGCGTCCTCTTGACTTGCCTGTGTCCCTGTCACAGCAGGAAGCTCAGGTCACATCTCTAAATGTCCCTCTGTCCCCAGGGTCTGTCTGCTGCTTCTGTCCAGTTTTAAGATTTTATTTTTAATTAAAGAAATATATTTTTAAATTTATTTGAAAGGCAGAGCTGCAGAGAGAGATCTCCTTTTCCTGTCCGCTCCCACGTGGCCTCCTCCAGGTGTCCCCTGTGGGTGCAGGGACCCAAGCACTCGGTCCATCCGGTGCTGCTTCCCTGACCTGTAGCAGGGAGCTGGATGGGGAGTGGAGCAGCTGGGGCAGACACCGGTGCCCGCGTGGGATGTCCGTGTCTCAGGTGGAAACCACGCACTGCGCCACGATGCGCCTATACTTTAAAATGAGAACTGGGGTCGTGACGGGGGCTAGGTCAGCTTTAAATCCAGGGCTTTCGTGTAGGTGCGGTGGCCCAGGCTGTCTTAGCTGCGGCCTTCCCAACTGCTGTGCCAGACTCTGCCCTGAGCAGTGACTCTGGGGTTCAGACTGGGCCTGCAGCGCTGTCCTGGGCTGCGGACAGGATTCTGAGGAGTGGGCGTGGCTCTGAAATGTGGGCAGGGCGCTGGTGGGGTGGGACTCTGGTGGGGCGTGGCCCTGTCGGCACCCGGGGTCACCCGGTGCCCGCGGGGGGAATAAGGCCCTTGCCCCTCGCTGCTCCATGTCCTTGGACGCAGTGTGGGCATCAAGGCTGCCTGGAGCTGCTGCCCCCACAGCTGCCCGTCTCCAGCTCGCGTCCCCCAGTCATCAGCTGCCATGATCATTCTTGTTTGGAAAATTCCTGATAGGGTGAAGCTGGCCCACGTGCCTGGGGAGGAAAGCCAAACCGGGGGGAGTCTCTCTCCATGGCAACCAGCCACCGGCAGAGCTGGTGAGCTCAAGGGGCAGCCCCGAGCTGGTCTCGGGCGAGCAGGAGCCAGGCCCGGCCACCACGCAGGTCTGTCCCGCAGCCGAGGCCTCAAGCACAACAGGCTTAGGCCCCTCCCTGCCTGCTCTGGGGTGTTGGTCCGCGGCCTCGGCAGGGACAGGCAGCTGGGCTGAGGGTGGGCACGTGGCAGAGGGGTGAGGATGGGTGGGCACGCGGGGAGACAGTAGGCTCCTGGTGCCTGACACTCAGGGCATGCCAAGGGCTGTGCAGGGCCAGCAGGAGGCCAGCACTGCCCAGCACGTACACAGAGCAACAGGGAAGGCCAAAGACGGCCTGCCCCCCGAAGGCGGGTGCTAGGGAGGTGGCTGCAGGGCCAGCTGGCACACGGACAGCGAGGCGTGGGCACACTGTGCTGGGGCTGTCTTGCTGGCTGGGCTGGCGTGGATAAGCATGTCTCAGCCGTGTGAGGGGCAGTCACAGCCCCGTTTGCAGATCAGTGCCCATTTAGGAGAGTAAGGGAACGCATAGAGTTTGCATAGAGTAACTCTGTGTGTGGGTGTGTGTGCTGTGCCCTGGTGTACACGTGTGTGGGGGTGCGTGTGCTGGTCCCTGGTGTACACACATGTGTGGGGGTGCGTGTGCTGGTCCCTGGTGTACACACGTGTGTGAGGGCTGCGTGTGCTGGTCCCTGGTGTACACGTGTGTGTGAGGGCTGCGTGTGCTGGTCCCTGGTGTACACACGTGTGTGGGGGTGTGTGTGCTGTGCCCTGGTGTACACACGTGTGTGGGGGTGCGTGTGCTGTGCCCTGGTGTACACATGTGTGTGGGGGCTGCGTGTGCTGGTCCCTGGTGTACACACGTGTGTGGGGGTGCGTGTGCTGGTCCCTGGTGTACACACGTGTGTGGGGGTGCGTGTGCTGGTCCCTGGTGTACACACGTGTGTTTGGGCTGTACCCTCTGCCCGGCAGCTCCGGTTTTCTGCCTTTGCGGTGGGCGGTTGCTCAAACGGCAGCGCTCGGCCTCGTGGCTCAGGCCGCCCATCCTGCCCTGTGTCCGTATGAGGAGTGGCCGGACATGGCAGATTCTCCCTGTCCACGCCCACGCGCACCCGCGCCCTTTCCCTAACAGAACATGAAGAAATCCTGGAAACCTCCGCGTGGCACGTTGGCCCGATGCCCTGTGTGTCCTGAGCTGCACTCGGTGAGGCTGAGTGAGGGCGCCCTCGGTGAGGCTGAGTGAGGGCGCGCGACGCGGTCTGCGGCAGCTCACGCGCTCTGCCGTCCCTCCCCGCCCCGCGTCTGTCCGGCTTGGTCCCCGCGTCTGTCCGGCTTGGTCCCCGCGTCTGTCCGGCTTGGCCCCCGCGTCTGTCCGGCTTGCTGCCCGCGTCTGTCCGGCTTGCTGCCCGCGTCTGTCCGGCTTGCTGCCCGCGTCTGTCCGGCTTGCCCCCGCGCCCCGCGGTGTGAGAGCAGCTCCTGTGTTGGCTGGGTGTTGGATGCCCGGGCTGAGCCCTCATCCCGCAGTGCTGCTTGGGCACGCCCGTGTGCGGCGGTGTGGGCAGGTTCGGGTCCGGGGAGGGGGTCCGCCCTTGCTCTGCCCTTGCTCTGTGCCCCCGTGGGAGCCCCTGCCCGCGTCCTCACCAGCTCCTGGATTCTGAGGAGAGAGGGAGGGTGGCCGGGCTCCTCGTGCCTTCCAGGTGCCAGTGCTTGTCTGCACGGCCTGTTCCCTCTGCTTGGTCCTTCCTCGGGCATCTGCCCTGCCCACACTGGCCCTGCTGAGCCGCACGCCCGGGGCTGCACTCGGGGCGGTGTCCGGCTTCCGGATCACGGGCAGCGCCCACGGGCCGGGTCACTGCTCGGCCGTCGCTGCCCTCCGCACGTGGCCCAGGCGCACAGCGGTCACCAGGCGCAGGCCACGGCGCCCCGTCCGCGGTCACTGCCCGTCCGCGCTTCGCTCATTTCCCAGGCCGCCCTGGGGTCACCCGAGCACCCGGACCCCGAGCTGCCGGACCCCGAGCTGCCGGACCCCGAGCACCCGGACCCCGAGCTGCTGGACCCCGAGCTGCTGGACCCCGAGCACCCGGACCCCGAGCTGCTGGACCCCGAGCTGCTGGACCCCGAGCACCCGGACCCCGAGCTGCTGGACCCCGAGCACCCGGACCCCGAGCTGCCGGACCCCGAGCACCCGGACCCCGAGCACCCGGACCCCGAGCTGCCGGACCCCGAGCTGCTGGACCCGGAGCTGCTGGACCCCGAGCACCCGGACCCCGAGCACCCGGACCCCGAGCACCCGGACCCCGAGCACCCGGACCCCGAGCTGCCGGACCCCGAGCACCCGGACCCCGAGCTGCTGGACCCCGAGCACCCGGACCCCGAGCACCCGGACCCCGAGCACCCGGACCCCGAGCTGCCGGACCCCGAGCACCCGGACCCCGAGCTGCTGGACCCCGAGCACCCGGACCCCGAGCACCCGGACCCCGAGCACCCGGACCCCGAGCACCCGGACCCCGAGCTGCTGGACCCCGAGCTGCCGGACCCCGAGCTGCTGGACCCCGAGCACCCGGACCCCGAGCTGCCGGACCCCGAGCACCCGGACCCCGAGCACCCGGACCCCGAGCTGCCGGACCCCGAGCACCCGGACCCCGAGCACCCGGACCCCGAGCACCCGGACCCCGAGCTGCTGGACCCCGAGCACCCGGACCCCGAGCTGCTGGACCCCGAGCTGCCGGACCCCGAGCTGCTGGACCCCGAGCCTCAGGCCTGCACAGCGCGCTCTCTGCCGGACGCGGCACGCTGGCACCTCGTGTCCCATCATGGGGAGCGCCCGCTATGTCCCTGCAGCCGGGCCCAGGCTGTCCTGTCACCGTCCCCTTTGCAGTGACCACTGACCGGAAGTGAGAACCCGGGGCGACTGACCGGAAGTGAGAACCCGGGGCCGGAGGCCGGCTGCTGGGGGATGTTACTCTGTTGCTGGAAACTGAGGCCACTGGCAGTTAGCGCATCTGTTCAATGTGTCCAACCGGTGGTGTGTTCCACTCACTCAGTGTCCACTCACTGTCCACTCACTCATGTGCACTCACTCAGTGTCCACTTACTCTGTGTCCACTCAGTGTCCACTCACTGCCCACTCACTCATGTGCACTCACTCAGTGTCCACTTACTCAGTGTCCACTCACTCAGTGTCCACTCACTCAGTGTGCACTCACTCAGTGTCCACTCACTTAGTGTCCGCACTCACTCAGTGTCCACTCACTCAGTGTCCCCACTCACTTAGTGTCCCTACTCACTCAGTGTCTCCACTCACTCTGTGTCCACTCACTCAGTGTCCCCACTCACTCAGTGTCCACTCACTAAGTGTCCACTCACTGAGTGTCCACTCACTCTGTGTCCACTCACTCAGTGTCCACTCACTCTGTGTCCACTCACTCAGTGTCCCCACTCACACAGTGTCCACTTACTCAGTGTCTACTCACTGAGTGTCCACTCACACAGTGTCCACTCACTTAGTGTCCACTCACTTTGTGTCCCCACTCACTCAGTGTCCACTCACTCAGTGTCCCCACTCACTCAGTGTCCACTCAGTGTGCACTCACTCAGTGTCTCCACTCACTCAGTGTCCCCACTCACTCAGTGTGCACTCACTTTGTGTCCACTCACTCTGTGTCCCCACTCACTCTGTGTCCACTCACTCAGTGTCCACTCACTCTGTGTCCACTCACTTAGTGTCCACTCACTCAGTGTCCCCACTCACTCAGTGTCCACTCACTCAGTGTCCACTCAGTGTCCCCACTCACTCAGTGTCCACTCACACAGTGTTCACTCACTCAATGTCCACTCACTCAGTGTGCACTCACTCAGTGTCCATTCACTGAGTGTCCACTCACTCTGTCCCTACTCACTCAGTGTCCACTCACTTTGTGTCCACTCACTTAGTGTCCACTCATTCAGTGTCCCCACTCACACAGTGTCCACTCACTCAATGTCCACTCACTCAGTGTGCACTCACTCAGTGTCCACTCACTGAGTGTCTACTCACTGAGTGTCCAGTCACTCTGTGTCCACTCACTCAGTGTGCACTCACTCAGTGTCCACTCACTCTGTGTCCACTCACTCAGTGTCCCCAGTGTCCACTCACTCTGTGTCCACTCACTCAGTGTCCCCACTCACTCAGTGTCCACTCACTCAGTGTCCACTCACTCTGTGTCCCCACTCACTCTGTGTCCACTCACTCTGTGTCCCCACTCACTCAGTGTCCCCACTCACTTAGTGTCAACTCACTCAGTGTCCACTCACTCTGTGTCCCCATTCAGTGTATCCACTCACTCTGTGTCCACTCACTCTGTGTCCACTCACTCAGTGTCCACTCACTTAGTGTCCACTCTGTGTCCACTCACTTGTGTCCACTCACTCTGTGTCCTCTCACTCAGTGTCCACTCACTCTGTGTCTCCACTCACTCTGTGTCCCCACTCACTCTGTGTGCACTCACTCAGTGTCCACTCACTCAGTGTCCACTCACTCTGTGTCCACTCACTCTGTGTCCTCCTACTCAGTGTCCACTCACTCTGTGTCTCCACTCACTCTGTGTCCCCACTCACTCTGTGTGCACTCACTCAGTGTCCACTCACTCAGTGTCCACTCACTCTGTGTCCACTCACTGTGTGTCCACTCACTGAGTGTCCACTCACTCTGTCTCCACTCACTCAGTGTCCACTCACTCAGTGTCCACTCACTCTGTCTCCACTCACTCAGTGTCCACTCACTCAGTGTCCCCACTCACTGAGTGTCCACTCACTCAGTGTCTCCACTCACTTAGTGTCCACTCACTCAGTGTCCACTCACTCAATGTCCACTCAGTGTGCACACAGTGTCCACTCACTCTGTGTCCCCACTCACTCAGTGTGCACTCAGTGTCCACTCACTGAGTGTTCACTCACTGAGTGTCCATTCACTCAGTGTCCCCACTCATTTAGTGTCCACTCACTCAGTGTCCACTCACTGTGTCCCCACTCACTTAGAGTCCACTCACTCAGTGTCCACTCACTCAGTGTCCACTCACTCTGTGTCCACTCACTCAGTGTCCCCAGTGTCCACTCACTCTGTGTCCACTCACTCAGTGTCCCCACTCACTCAGTGTCCACTCACTCAGTGTCCACTCACTCTGTGTCCCCACTCACTCTGTGTCCACTCACTCTGTGTCCCCACTCACTCAGTGTCCCCACTCACTTAGTGTCAACTCACTCAGTGTCCACTCACTCTGTGTCCCCATTCAGTGTATCCACTCACTCTGTGTCCACTCACTCTGTGTCCACTCACTCAGTGTCCACTCACTTAGTGTCCACTCACTTGTGTCCACTCACTCTGTGTCCTCTCACTCAGTGTCCACTCACTCTGTGTCTCCACTCACTCTGTGTCCCCACTCACTCTGTGTGCACTCACTCAGTGTCCACTCACTCTGTGTCCCCACTCACTCTGTGTCCACTCACTCTGTGTCCTCCTACTCAGTGTCCACTCACTCTGTGTCTCCACTCACTCTGTGTCCCCACTCACTCTGTGTGCACTCACTCAGTGTCCACTCACTCAGTGTCCACTCACTCTGTGTCCACTCACTGTGTGTCCACTCACTGAGTGTCCACTCACTCTGTCTCCACTCACTCAGTGTCCACTCACTCAGTGTCCACTCACTCTGTCTCCACTCACTCAGTGTCCACTCACTCAGTGTCCCCACTCACTGAGTGTCCACTCACTCAGTGTCTCCACTCACTTAGTGTCCACTCACTCAGTGTCCACTCACTCAATGTCCACTCAGTGTGCACACAGTGTCCACTCACTCTGTGTCCCCACTCACTCAGTGTGCACTCAGTGTCCACTCACTGAGTGTTCACTCACTGAGTGTCCATTCACTCAGTGTCCCCACTCATTTAGTGTCCACTCACTCAGTGTCCACTCACTGTGTCCCCACTCACTTAGAGTCCACTCACTCAGTGTCCACTCACTCAATGTCCACTCACTCTGTGTCCACTCACTGAGTGTCCACTCACTCAGTGTCCACTCACTCTGTGTCTCCACTCACTCACTGTCCACTCACTCAGTGTCCACTCACTGAGTGTCCACTCACTCTGTGTCTCCACTCACTGTGTCCCCACTCACTCAGTGTCCACTCACTCTGTGTCCACTCACTCAGTGTCCACTCAGTGTCCCCACTCAGTGTCCACTCACTCTGTGTCCACTTACTCAGTGTGCACTCACTCAGTGTCCTCTCACTCAGTGTCCACTCACTCAGTGTTCACTCACTCAGTGTCCACTCACTCAGTGTCCACTCACTGTCCACTCACTCATGTGCACTCACTCAGTGTCCACTTACTCTGTGTCCACTCAGTGTCCACTCACTGCCCACTCACTCTGTGTCTACTCAGTCAGTGTTCACTCACTCAGTGTCCACTCACTCTGTGTCCACTCACTCAGTGTCCCCACTCACTCAGTGTCCACTGACTCAGTGTCCACTCACTCTGTGTCCCCACTCACTCTGTGTCCACTCACTCAGTGTCCACTCACTCAGTGTCCCCACTCACTCAGTGTCCACTCACTCAGTGTCCACTCACTCCGTGTCCCCGCCCACTGTGTGGCGCTGCACTCGGTTCTGCCTTCTGGTCTGTGAGAAGTTGCGGCCTGGGCACCTCGTGCTGCTGTGAGGAAATGCCAAGCGCAGGGCAGGGGCAGTCGGACAGCAGGGCAACACCTGCAGCTGCTGCTCGAGCGGACGAAGGTGGAAACCGACCTCCCAGTGCCCAGGGGACAGGGGACAGCACTGCCCACACAGCGACGGGCTCATCCAGTGCCCAGTGCCCAGGGGACAGCACTGCCCACACAGCGACGGGCTCATCCAGTGCCCAGTGCCCAGGGGACACCAGGGCCCACACGGCGACGGGCTCATCCAGTGCCCAGTGCCCAGTGCCCAGTGCCCAGGGGACACCACTGCCCACACAGCGACGGGCTCATCCAGTGCCCAGTGCCCAGGGGACACCACTGCCCACACGGCGACGGGCTCATCCAGTGCCCAGTGCCCAGGGGACACCAGGGCCCACACGGCGACGGGCTCATCCAGTGCCCAGTGCCCAGTGCCCAGGGGACACCAGGGCCCACACGGCGACGGGCTCATCCAGTGCCCAGTGCCCAGGGGACACCACTGCCCACACGGCGACGGGCTCATCCAGTGCCCAGTGCCCAGGGGACACCAGGGCCCACACGGCGACGGGCTCATCCAGTGCCCAGTGCCCAGTGCCCAGGGGACACCAGGGCCCACACGGCGACGGGCTCATCCAGTGCCCAGTGCCCAGTGCCCAGGGGACACCAGGGCCCACACGGCGACGGGCTCATCCAGTGCCCAGTGCCCAGGGGACACCAGGGCCCACACGGCGACGGGCTCATCCAGTGCCCAGTGCCCAGTGCCCAGGGGACACCAGGGCCCACACGGCGACGGGCTCATCCAGTGCCCAGTGCCCAGGGGACACCAGGGCCCACACGGCGACGGGCTCACCCAGGGCAGCACAGCAGACCAGCAGCAGAGCCACACAAAGCTCAGCTCTTGCGCGTCAGACACCCGGCTTGGGGTCCCGCCTCGGGGGGCGCGCGGGCACCTGGGACCCCCGAGGACGCCGAGGCAGAGCAGCTGCAGCGCCGGGTGAGAGCGGGGCAGGACCGGCGGACGCGGAGCTGCACGGCCGCCCAGCCCGCGCCTTTGTGCGTCTCGCACTGACATTCGAGGGGCTCCCGGCCCCCCGAGGGTGAGGGACCCGCCCACGCAGGGTGAGGGGCGGTGAGGGGCGCGCTGCCGAGCCCCCCGCCCCCGCGCCGCCCGGCTCCGCCCCTCGTGCGGGGTCCGCGTCTGCGGCTGCGTCCCCCGAAAGACGAGGCTGCGCCCGGGTTCCAGTCCGCAGGGAGAGCGAAGGGCAAGGCTCCCGCGCGACGTCGCCACCCGAGCCCGAGTGGCTCCCCAGGGATGTGAGTGCGCCCCCCGACCCCGAGGCCCGCGCTCCACGCCCTGACCGCGGTGAGCGCCCGGGGCTGCGCGCGGGAGGCCGGGAGAGGGGCTGGGTGCGGGGTTCCCGGCCCCTCGGCTCAGGGGTGGCGGTGGGGGACCTGGTGCCACTCCACCCCAACCGGCAGGTGCGGCCGCGGCCCCCTCGTCCTGCCCTTGGCGTGTGGACCGCACCTCCCGCTGCCCCCGCAGGTGCCCAGCGCGTCATCATCCCGTCCGGGAGCTCCGACCCCTTCCTCCCGGAGCGGGTGTGCGGCACGGTGGGCGCTGGGGGCGCGGGCGGGGGATGGGCGGGGGGCGTCACGCGCGCTGCAGGCCGCCCGCCCTTGGCCCTGGATCCCCCCGCCAGCCGGCCGCGTTCCGAGGCCAGAGAAGGGGGAGGGTCCTTGGGCTCGCCGGGGCCGCGTCTGCTGACCGAGGCGTCTCCCTGCTAGGCCCGAGCCTCCGAGGACCCCCGCCCGCAGCCTCCGCGCCTCCGTGCGGCTCGCCCGGAGCATGCTGCCCGCAGCCATGAGGGGCCTCGGCCTGGCGCTGCTGGCCGCGCTGCTGTGCTCGGCGCCCGGTGAGTCGGGCCGCGCGGGGCAGGGCGCGGGGCAGGGCGCGGGGCAGGGCGCGGGGCAGGGCGCGGGGCAGGGCGCGGGGCTGCAGGCTCCTGCTGCTCGCGGCCTGAGCCTCCGGGGAGGGGGCGTGGCTCCTCTGGAGAACCTGCCGCGGGAAGTGGGGGGAGGCCTGGGCCTGGCCGGCCTGGCCTGGTCATCCTTCACCCCATGCCTGCCCAGCTCAGGGCCTGTGGTGCCAGGACTGCACCCTGACCACCAACTCCAGCCATTGCACCCCGAAGCAGTGCCAGCCGTCTGACACGGTGTGTGCCAGCGTCCGCATCACTGACCCCAGCAGCAGTAAGTGGGGCCCTGTGTGTGGGGGGCACGGAGTGGCCGGGGGCTGGGCCCGACCCTCCCTGGCTCCTCCAGTGCGTGGGGGCTGGTGGGGTTCCTGGGGGCGTGTGGCCGCCCAGGCGGGGTTCAGGTGACGTGCCCGTCTCTGCTCAGGCAGGAAGGACCAGTCGGTCAACAAGATGTGCGCCTCCTCGTGCAGCTTCGTGAAGCGGCACTTCTTCTCGGACTACCTGATGGGGTTCATCAACTCGGGCGTCCTAAAAGTCGACGTGGACTGCTGCGACAAGGACCTGTGCAACTCGGCAGTGGCCGGGCCGCGGTTGCAGCCCTGGGCCCTTGCGGGGGTGCTGCTGCTCAGCCTGGCGCCTGTCCTGCTCTGGGCGCCCGCCCTCCCGCGGGGCCGCTGACCTAGCAATCCTGCCCAGCTGGGCTGGCTCCGTGCTCTGGGGGGAGGGCCTGCCCACCCCCCAGAGGTGAGGCTTCCCTGCCTGTCCACCAGCTCTGCGTCCAGGACCCCGTGCAGCCTGTGGGGCGGGCCTGGGGAGACCGGGACTCCCGGGTTACTGGGGGCAGCCAGGCCAGGCCAGACCCGGCCAGACCCGGCCGAGAGGGCATCTGCCGTGGAGAAATAAAGTCACTTCTGAGTCCTGAGACTCGGTCTGAGCGTGCGTGTGGGCGTGAAGAGGCAGAGGACACCTCGTGGGTAGGTGGGTGCTCGCCCAGGGAGCACACAGCATGGTCCCAGGGGTTCTGCACACTCACCCAGGCTGGCAGAGTGGCAAGCTGCCTGGGCAGTGCTGTGTTGGCTGCCCTGTGTGGGGAGGGCAGAGGGAGCCCCACCCTAGTAGCAGGTGTGCTCTCACTGTGTCTCCAGGGCTGCTCTTCTGGGGGAGGGAGGGGATGAGGAGCTGGGCCCGGCAGGTGCACAGGCCTACTGTCCCGCTGGAGGAGCCTGCTGAGGGCCATGTCCACTGTGGGCCATCTCCTGTCCTTTGGACACCCACTTACTGCTTTGTGTGTTGGGGGGCCCGGGAGCCCAGGAAGAGGAGGAGGAGGTAGAATTGACAAAGACCCCAGGAAGTCTTGGAGTGTGGGGAGGGGTGATCGGTGCTGTCCAGGCTGCTGACCCCGTGAGCTGAGCCTCCTGCTGGAGGGAAACGTGGGGAAGTGGGGGATTTCCCTCCACCCTAGGGACCACAGCTGCAAGGTGGGCCGTGTCCCCTCCTGGCAGCCATCCTGTGCCCCCACCAGCCCAAGCCAGGGAGCTGTGGATAGCCCCGGTTCTGGAGAGTGGGGGCCGACTGAGGGCTTTGTGGCTGAGGAGGTGGCCGCCTCCAGCCATGGCTGGCATCCAGCCCCTGAGTGAGAGCTGCGCTCCCTGCGGCTCTGGGCTCAGCACCCCCATGCCGGTCTTTGCTCGCCCTTCCATCTGGTGGCCCTTGAGCCCAGCCAGGAGCGCAGCAGGGGGCGGGACCTCCTGTACTGTGTAGCTCGGTGGTCCCAGGCTTTCCTGGTGGGGCGGCAGGGGTCCCGCCCCTTGCCCTTCAGTGTATGCAGCTGCTGTGGGTCGCAGGGGACGAGGGCTGTGGCTCTGAGTGCTGAGTGCCTGCAGACCCCAACCCCTCTGCATGGTGTGGGTGGGACCGCGCGGGGGGGACGTGCCTGGGGTGCACAGTGACCTCGGAGCCCGGGAGGACCCCAGAGGCTGTGAGTGTGTGTTTGTGTGTGTGCTTTTAACTTTGCAGTGAGGGCTGGAGGCCCACGTGACTCCATGGCAGCGTTCCTGTCCCGTGGCATGGCTCTGCCCTGCCGCTTGCCCTCGGGGCTGGGGGCCGCACAGCATGGCACGTAGTGAGCGTAAGGAAGGTGGTGCATCAAGGCCGACACGGTGGCTCAGTAGGCTGTTTCTCAGCCTGGGGCTCTGACATCCCACGTGGGCAACGGTTCGTGTGCCAGCTGCCCTGCTTCCAATCGAACTCCCTGCTTGAGACTTGGGAAAGTAGCAGAGGACGGCCCACACGCGGGAGACCCAGGAGAGGCTCTCGGCTCCTGGCTTCACACGAGCCCAGGTGATGGCCGTGATGGTCATTTTCAGAGTGAAGCAGTGGATGGAAGATCTCTCTCTGTAATTCTGACTTTCAAGTAAAATGAATACAGCTTCACAAAAATAATATTTAGAAGAAAAGAAGTGCAGCAACAAGGAGCAAATTCACAGCCCACCTGTGAGTTTATCTCTTAATGTCTAATTACCAGAGACTAGAATGCGAAAGGGAGGCTGCCTGCCCACGTGGGGCTCCAGGCTTGGGGTCTTGGGGCAGGGGAGCGTGGTGACAGTGGAGGAGTGGGGACGGGGACAGATTTTCCTCTGGGCTTTTTAACCTTGGGAGGGCTGGCTCCCTGGATGCCATGGAGATGGAAGGCAATGCAGAGTGCTGGGGGATGGAGGGTCAGGTGTCAGATCCCTGGTGGGAGATCAAGAGGGCACAGGGTGCCAAATTGTGGGGATGCCACCTGTGGTGCCTTTCCCCAGAGCTGGGGACCACGCAGAGCTCCTGGCCTGACTGGCAGGGCCTAGCGCTTGACCACCTGGGCAGCGTGGTTTGTGGTTCTGTCCAGGTTAGGATTCCAGGCGTTCTGGGGACCAGGGCTCATCAGGAAGGGAGCTCCTCCCTGTTGCCATGGTTACCCTGGGTTCCCATCCCCCCCCCCCCCCGTGTTTTCCTCTGGTACTCTTGTCCCTTGGGCAGCCAGGCTTGTCTCCCTCCTAGCTTCTCCCTGCCAGCCTGCACCTGTCCCCAGGGGTCTACGGGGTTTCCTCCCTGCTGCTGGCCCTGGGCTCAGTCCACCTGCTTGTGGCCGGAGCAGCTGCCCTAGAACCTCAGAGTTTGAGCCCAAGCCTCAGGGCTACCAGGAGTTGGACTGGGGACCCCTGTGCATTGGGGAGCTCACCACCTATGTTCCCCCTCCCCCCTCAAGTACAGGCCTAGCTGGAGGATGCTACAGTTGTCCCATTAAGGCCCCTTGCTGAGAGGTGGATGGGTGAGTGGCAGCCAGGAAGGGAGGCCTGGTGCAGTTGGAGTCACGCTGTTGCAGCCGTGGGGCCGAGGGTGTTGGGGACAGAAGCTGCTGCACAGGTATAGTCCACTCACACCTGGAGTTTGGACCTGTAGACATCGGATCTCTGCTGTTGCTGGGTCCCACTGGACCGCTAAGTCCTAAGGGCAGGGATGGGTGAGCATGTGTGTCTCCCCTGACCAGGCCATGTCATCTGGGCTGGGAGACATGCGTGTGGGTGTGTGTGATGGTTGAGTGAAGCCAAGCGGCAGGCGCAGAGCGAGGGGCGCAGACAGCAGCATCGTAGAACCAGCGCAGCTGGGCCGTGGCGGTCCTGGGCTTCCGTGGAGCTGCTGCCCACGCTCATGACTGCGTGCTCCGGGGGCAGCGAACTGCCACTTCCTGTGCCATGGGATGCTCTGACATCGTGTTTCAGCATCTCTCTGCTTTATCTGTCATCATCATCTGGCCCCCTGTGTCTTTTTGCTGGGTTCCCTAGCTCTGTCAGTCCTCTGCACACCGGTGTAGCCATCAGTCACCTGACTACCTTGGACGCACCTGTCAGCCACCCACGTCTGCAGACATCTACCTAGGACCATGAAGTTTGTGTGGAAGGGGAGCCAGGGTGTGGGTAGGGAAGGGGAGGTGCTGGCTGAGGGCAGAGCGCTGGCAGAGTGACACAGGGCTTGTGGCTGAGGTATCGGGTATCCAGACTGAGGAACCCCTCCCTGCTTCCTCCCTCTCCTTGCCCCCATCTGTCCCTCCTTTCCTGCTCCTCTGTATTCCCCGCTCCATTCTCCTCCTTCCTGCTCCCCTCCCCCTCCCTCCCCCTCCCTCCCCCTCCCTCCCCCTCCCTCCCCCTCCCTTTCTCCTTTCTTCCTCTATTCCCTTCCCCCCTCCCCCCCCTTCACTCTCTGTTGCTTTTTCCTCCCAGGCCCACAACTGATGGCCCGAAGGCTGGGCAGGAGGGTGCTGGAGGGGAGGGGTCCCCTGCTTTGAGGTGTTGCCTTGGGGACAGGCATGCTGCTGCTCCAGGATGGAAATGCTGTCTCCAGGGGCAACAGCCCTGTGTGTTAACCAGAGTGTGGCCAGGAGGAGGGTGCAGGGCCCCCAGGGCAGCTGTGGGGACGGGCAGGCATGGGCGAGAGAGCCTGGGCACAGGGCATCAGGGGCAGAGACGTGTTCTCTGGGCGCCCAGTTCAGGTGGGTCAGTGGGCTTCCTAACCAGGTCCCCTCCCGTAGTGTGGGGGTCCTCTTTCTTCATGCATCCTGGCTCTTCTCTTTTCCGGTTACCAGCATGCCTGGCCTCGGGCCAGCAGCTGCACACTCCAGGGCGGGGTGGAGTGGGGGACCACGCAGCCCCAGGGTGCTCCCGGTGAGGCTCCAGAGGGCCATGCATGGGATGAACTGGGGAATCCTGAACCCTGGGTGCCCCGCTTTGGCACTGAGGTCAGCCACAGCGAGGGACTGGAGCCGGTGTTAGGGCCACTCACTCAGTGTCCACCTACTCAGTGTCCACTCCCTCAGTGTGCCACTCACTCAGTGTCCCCACTCAGTCTGTGTCCCCACTCACTCAATGTCCACTCACTCAGTGTCCCAACTCACTTTGTGTCCACTCACTCAGTGTGCACTCAGTGTGCACTCACTCAGTGTCCACTCACTAGTGTCCACTCACTCAGTGTCCACTCACCGAGTGTCCACTCACTCAGTGTCTCCACTTAGTGTCCACTCACTCAGTGTGCACTCACTCAGTGTGCACTCACTGAGTGTCCACTCACTCAGTGTGCCACTCACTTAGTGTCCACTCACTGAGTGTCCACTCACTCAGTGTCCACTCACTCAGTGACCACTCGGTCAGTGTCCACTCACTGAGTGTCCACTCACTCAGTGTCCACTCACTCTGTGTCCCCACTCACTCAGTGTCCACTCACTCTGTGTCCCCACTCACTCTGTGTCCACTCACTCAGTGTCCACTCACTCTGTGTCCCCACTCACTCAATGTCCACTCACTTAGTGTCCCCACTCACTCAGTTTCCACTCACTCAGTGTCCCCACTCACTGAATGTCCACTCTGTGTCCCCACTCACTCAGTGTCCACTCACTCAGTGTCCACTCCCTCTGTGTCCCCACTCACTCAGTGTCCACTCACTCTGTGTCCCCACTCACTCAGTGTCCACTCACTCTGTGTCCCCACTCACTCAGTGTCCACTCACTCTGTGTCCCCACTCACTCAGTGTCCACTCACTCAGTGTCCCCACTCACTCAGTGTCCACTCACTCAGTGTCCACTCACTCTGTGTCCCCACTCACTCTGTGTCCACTCACTCAGTGTCCACTCACTCTGTGTCCCCACTCACTCAGTGTCCCCACTCACTCAGTGTCCACTCACTCAGTGTCCACTCACTCTGTGTCCCCACTCACTCTGTGTCCACTCACTCAGTGTCCACTCACTCTGTGTCCCCACTCACTCAGTGTCCACTCACTCAGTGTCCACTCCCTCTGTGTCCCCACTCACTCAGTGTCCACTCACTCAGTGTCCACTCACTCCGTGTCCCCGCCCACTGTGTGGCGCTGCACTCGGTTCTGCCTTCTGGTCTGTGAGAAGTTGCGGCCTGGGCACCTCGTGCTGCTGTGAGGAAATGCCAAGCGCAGGGCAGGGGCAGTCGGACAGCAGGGCAACACCTGCAGCTGCTGCTCGAGCGGACGAAGGTGGAAACCGACCTCCCAGTGCCCAGGGGACAGGGGACAGCACTGCCCACACGGCGACGGGCTCATCCAGTGCCCAGGGGACAGGGGACAGCACTGCCCATCGGCGACGGGCTCATCCAGTGCCCAGTGCCCAGTGCCCAGGGGACACCACTGCCCACACGGCGACGGGCTCATCCAGTGCCCAGTGCCCAGGGGACACCAGGGCCCACACGGCGACGGGCTCATCCAGTGCCCAGTGCCCAGTGCCCAGGGGACACCACTGCCCACACGGCGACGGGCTCATCCAGTGCCCAGTGCCCAGGGGACACCACTGCCCACACGGCAACGGGCTCATCCAGTGCCCAGTGCCCAGTGCCCAGGGGACACCACTGCCCACATGGCGACGGGCTCATCCAGTGCCCAGTGCCCAGTGCCCAGGGGACACCACTGCCCACACGGCGACGGGCTCATCCAGTGCCCAGTGCCCAGGGGACACCAGGGCCCACATAGCGACGGGCTCATCCAGTGCCCAGTGCCCAGGGGACACCACTGCCCACACGGCGACGGGCTCATCCAGTGCCCAGTGCCCAGTGCCCAGGGGACACCACTGCCCACACGGCGACGGGCTCATCCAGTGCCCAGTGCCCAGGGGACACCAGGGCCCACACGGCGACGGGCTCATCCAGTGCCCAGTGCCCAGTGCCCAGGGGACACCACTGCCCACACGGCGACGGGCTCATCCAGTGCCCAGTGCCCAGGGGACACCACTGCCCACACGGCAACGGGCTCATCCAGTGCCCAGTGCCCAGTGCCCAGGGGACACCACTGCCCACACGGCGACGGGCTCATCCAGTGCCCAGTGCCCAGGGGACACCAGGGCCCACATAGCGACGGGCTCATCCAGTGCCCAGTGCCCAGGGGACACCACTGCCCACACGGCGACGGGCTCATCCAGTGCCCAGTGCCCAGGGGACACCACTGCCCACACAGCGACGGGCTCATCCAGTGCCCAGTGCCCAGGGGACACCAGGGCCCACACGGCGACGGGCTCATCCAGTGCCCAGTGCCCAGTGCCCAGGGGACACCACTGCCCACACAGCGACGGGCTCATCCAGTGCCCAGGGGACACCAGGGCCCACACAGCGACGGGCTCATCCAGTGCCCAGTGCCCAGTGCCCAGGGGACACCACTGCCCACACGGCGACGGGCTCATCCAGTGCCCAGTGCCCAGTGCCCAGGGGACACCAGGGCCCACACGGCGACGGGCTCACCCAGGGCAGCACAGCAGACCAGCAGCAGAGCCACACAAAGCTCAGCTCTTGCGCGTCAGACACCCGGCTTGGGGTCCCGCCTCGGGGGGCGCGCGGGCGCCTGGGACCCCCGAGGACGCCGAGGCAGAGCAGCTGCAGCGCCGGGTGAGAGCGGGGCAGGACCGGCGGACGCGGAGCTGCACGGCCGCCCAGCCCGCGCCTTTGTGCGTCTCGCACTGACATTCGAGGGGCTCCCGGCCCCCCGAGGGTGAGGGACCCGCCCACGCAGGGTGAGGGGCGGTGAGGGGCGCGCTGCCGAGCCCCCCGCCCCCGCGCCGCCCGGCTCCGCCCCTCGTGCGGGGTCCGCGTCTGCGGCTGCGTCCCCCGAAAGACGAGGCTGCGCCCGGGTTCCAGTCCGCAGGGAGAGCGAAGGGCAAGGCTCCCGCGCGACGTCGCCACCCGAGCCCGAGTGGCTCCCCAGGGATGTGAGTGCGCCCCCCGACCCCGAGGCCCGCGCTCCACGCCCTGACCGCGGTGAGCGCCCGGGGCTGCGCGCGGGAGGCCGGGAGAGGGGCTGGGTGCGGGGTTCCCGGCCCCTCGGCTCAGGGGTGGCGGTGGGGGACCTGGTGCCACTCCACCCCAACCGGCAGGTGCGGCCGCGGCCCCCTCGTCCTGCCCTTGGCGTGCGGACCGCACCTCCCGCTGCCCCCGCAGGTGCCCAGCGCGTCATCATCCCGTCCGGGAGCTCCGACCCCTTCCTCCCGGAGCGGGTGTGCGGCACGGTGGGCGCTGGGGGCGCGGGCGGGGGATGGGCGGGGGGCGTCACGCGCGCTGCAGGCCGCCCGCCCTTGGCCCTGGATCCCCCCGCCAGCCGGCCGCGTTCCGAGGCCAGAGAAGGGGGAGGGTCCTTGGGCTCGCCGGGGCCGCGTCTGCTGACCGAGGCGTCTCCCTGCTAGGCCCGAGCCTCCGAGGACCCCCGCCCGCAGCCTCCGCGCCTCCGTGCGGCTCGCCCGGAGCATGCTGCCCGCAGCCATGAGGGGCCTCGGCCTGGCGCTGCTGGCCGCGCTGCTGTGCTCGGCGCCCGGTGAGTCGGGCCGCGCGGGGCAGGGCGCGGGGCAGGGCGCGGGGCAGGGCGCGGGGCAGGGCGCGGGGCAGGGCGCGGGGCAGGGCGCGGGGCTGCAGGCTCCTGCTGCTCGCGGCCTGAGCCTCCGGGGAGGGGGCGTGGCTCCTCTGGAGAACCTGCCGCGGGAAGTGGGGGGAGGCCTGGGCCTGGCCGGCCTGGCCTGGTCATCCTTCACCCCATGCCTGCCCAGCTCAGGGCCTGTGGTGCCAGGACTGCACCCTGACCACCAACTCCAGCCATTGCACCCCGAAGCAGTGCCAGCCGTCTGACACGGTGTGTGCCAGCGTCCGCATCACTGACCCCAGCAGCAGTAAGTGGGGCCCTGTGTGTGGGGGGCACGGAGTGGCCGGGGGCTGGGCCCGACCCTCCCTGGCTCCTCCAGTGCGTGGGGGCTGGTGGGGTTCCTGGGGGCGTGTGGCCGCCCAGGCGGGGTTCAGGTGACGTGCCCGTCTCTGCTCAGGCAGGAAGGACCAGTCGGTCAACAAGATGTGCGCCTCCTCGTGCAGCTTCGTGAAGCGGCACTTCTTCTCGGACTACCTGATGGGGTTCATCAACTCGGGCGTCCTAAAAGTCGACGTGGACTGCTGCGACAAGGACCTGTGCAACTCGGCAGTGGCCGGGCCGCGGTGCAGCCCCTGGGCCCTTGCGGGGGTGCTGCTGCTCAGCCTGGCGCCTGTCCTGCTCTGGGCGCCCGCCCTCCCGCGGGGCCGCTGACCTAGCAATCCTGCCCAGCTGGGCTGGCTCCGTGCTCTGGGGGGAGGGCCTGCCCACCCCCCAGAGGTGAGGCTTCCCTGCCTGTCCACCAGCTCTGCGTCCAGGACCCCGTGCAGCCTGTGGGGCGGGCCTGGGGAGACCGGGACTCCCGGGTTACTGGGGGCAGCCAGGCCAGGCCAGACCCGGCCAGACCCGGCCGAGAGGGCATCTGCCGTGGAGAAATAAAGTCACTTCTGAGTCCTGAGACTCGGTCTGAGCGTGCGTGTGGGCGTGAAGAGGCAGAGGACACCTCGTGGGTAGGTGGGTGCTCGCCCAGGGAGCACACAGCATGGTCCCAGGGGTTCTGCACACTCACCCAGGCTGGCAGAGTGGCAAGCTGCCTGGGCAGTGCTGTGTTGGCTGCCCTGTGTGGGGAGGGCAGAGGGAGCCCCACCCTAGTAGCAGGTGTGCTCTCACTGTGTCTCCAGGGCTGCTCTTCTGGGGGAGGGAGGGGATGAGGAGCTGGGCCCGGCAGGTGCACAGGCCTACTGTCCCGCTGGAGGAGCCTGCTGAGGGCCATGTCCACTGTGGGCCATCTCCTGTCCTTTGGACACCCACTTACTGCTTTGTGTGTTGGGGGGCCCGGGAGCCCAGGAAGAGGAGGAGGAGGTAGAATTGACAAAGACCCCAGGAAGTCTTGGAGTGTGGGGAGGGGTGATCGGTGCTGTCCAGGCTGCTGACCCCGTGAGCTGAGCCTCCTGCTGGAGGGAAACGTGGGGAAGTGGGGGATGTTCTCACTCCTTGGGGTGTTGCTCCTTCCCTCCACCCTAGGGACCACAGCTGCAAGGTGGGCCGTGTCCCCTCCTGGCAGCCATCCTGTGCCCCCACCAGCCCAAGCCAGGGAGCTGTGGATAGCCCCGGTTCTGGAGAGTGGGGGCCGACTGAGGGCTTTGTGGCTGAGGAGGTGGCCGCCTCCAGCCATGGCTGGCATCCAGCCCCTGAGTGAGAGCTGCGCTCCCTGCGGCTCTGGGCTCAGCACCCCCATGCCGGTCTTTGCTCGCCCTTCCATCTGGTGGCCCTTGAGCCCAGCCAGGAGCGCAGCAGGGGGCGGGACCTCCTGTACTGTGTAGCTCGGTGGTCCCAGGCTTTCCTGGTGGGGCGGCAGGGGTCC
Source organism: Ochotona curzoniae (assembly GCF_017591425.1). Taxonomy (NCBI): domain Eukaryota; kingdom Metazoa; phylum Chordata; class Mammalia; order Lagomorpha; family Ochotonidae; genus Ochotona; species Ochotona curzoniae. Next base: position 788,125 of record NW_024466508.1, read on the forward strand.
CGCCCCTTGCCCTTCAGTGTATGCAGCTGCTGTGGGTCGCAGGGGACGAGGGCTGTGGCTCTGAGTGCTGAGTGCCTGCAGACCCCAACCCCTCTGCATGGTGTGGCTGGGACCGCGCGGGGGGGACGTGCCTGGGGTGCACAGTGACCTCGGAGCCCGGGAGGACCCCAGAGGCTGTGAGTGTGTGTTTGTGTGTGTGCTTTTAACTTTGCAGTGAGGGCTGGAGGCCCACGTGACTCCATGGCAGCGTTCCTGTCCCGTGGCATGGCTCTGCCCTGCCGCTTGCCCTCGGGGCTGGGGGCCGCACAGCATGGCACGTAGTGAGCGTAAGGAAGGTGGTGCATCAAGGCCGACACGGTGGCTCAGTAGGCTGTTTCTCAGCCTGGGGCTCTGACATCCCACGTGGGCAACGGTTCGTGTGCCAGCTGCCCTGCTTCCAATCGAACTCCCTGCTTGAGACTTGGGAAAGTAGCAGAGGACGGCCCACACGCGGGAGACCCAGGAGAGGCTCTCGGCTCCTGGCTTCACACGAGCCCAGGTGATGGCCGTGATGGTCATTTTCAGAGTGAAGCAGTGGATGGAAGATCTCTCTCTGTAATTCTGACTTTCAAGTAAAATGAATACAGCTTCACAAAAATAATATTTAGAAGAAAAGAAGTGCAGCAACAAGGAGCAAATTCACAGCCCACCTGTGAGTTTATCTCTTAATGTCTAATTACCAGAGACTAGAATGCGAAAGGGAGGCTGCCTGCCCACGTGGGGCTCCAGGCTTGGGGTCTTGGGGCAGGGGAGCGTGGTGACAGTGGAGGAGTGGGGACGGGGACAGATTTTCCTCTGGGCTTTTTAACCTTGGGAGGGCTGGCTCCCTGGATGCCATGGAGATGGAAGGCAATGCAGAGTGCTGGGGGATGGAGGGTCAGGTGTCAGATCCCTGGTGGGAGATCAAGAGGGCACAGGGTGCCAAATTGTGGGGATGCCACCTGTGGTGCCTTTCCCCAGAGCTGGGGACCACGCAGAGCTCCTGGCCTGACTGGCAGGGCCTAACGCTTGACCACCTGGGCAGCGTGGTTTGTGGTTCTGTCCAGGTTAGGATTCCAGGCGTTCTGGGGACCAGGGCTCATCAGGAAGGGAGCTCCTCCCTGTTGCCATGGTTACCCTGGGTTCCCATCCCCCCCCCCCGTGTTTTCCTCTGGTACTCTTGTCCCTTGGGCAGCCAGGCTTGTCTCCCTCCTAGCTTCTCCCTGCCAGCCTGCACCTGTCCCCAGGGGTCTACGGGGTTTCCTCCCTGCTGCTGGCCCTGGGCTCAGTCCACCTGCTTGTGGCCGGAGCAGCTGCCCTAGAACCTCAGAGTTTGAGCCCAAGCCTCAGGGCTACCAGGAGTTGGACTGGGGACCCCTGTGCATTGGGGAGCTCACCACCTATGTTCCCCCTCCCCCCTCAAGTACAGGCCTAGCTGGAGGATGCTACAGTTGTCCCATTAAGGCCCCTTGCTGAGAGGTGGATGGGTGAGTGGCAGCCAGGAAGGGAGGCCTGGTGCAGTTGGAGTCACGCTGTTGCAGCCGTGGGGCCGAGGGTGTTGGGGACAGAAGCTGCTGCACAGGTGTAGTCCACTCACACCTGGAGTTTGGACCTGTAGACATCGGATCTCTGCTGTTGCTGGGTCCCACTGGACAGCTAAGTCCTAAGGGCAGGGATGGGTGAGCATGTGTGTCTCCCCTGACCAGGCCATGTCATCTGGGCTGGGAGACATGCGTGTGGGTGTGTGTGATGGTTGAGTGAAGCCAAGCGGCAGGCGCAGAGCGAGGGGCGCAGACAGCAGCATCGTAGAACCAGTGCAGCTGGGCCGTGGCGGTCCTGGGCTTCCGTGGAGCTGCTGCCCACGCTCATGACTGCGTGCTCCGGGGGCAGCGAACTGCCACTTCCTGTGCCATGGGATGCTCTGACATCGTGTTTCAGCATCTCTCTGCTTTATCTGTCATCATCATCTGGCCCCCTGTGTCTTTTTGCTGGGTTCCCTAGCTCTGTCAGTCCTCTGCACACCGGTGTAGCCATCAGTCACCTGACTACCTTGGACGCACCTGTCAGCCACCCACGTCTGCAGACATCTACCTAGGACCATGAAGTTTGTGTGGAAGGGGAGCCAGGGTGTGGGTAGGGAAACTGTGGGTAGGGAAGGGGAGGTGCTGGCTGAGGGCAGAGCGCTGGCAGAGTGACACAGGGCTTGTGGCTGAGGTATCCAGACTGAGGAACCCCTCCCTGCTTCCTCCGTCTCCTTGCCCCCATCTGTCCCTCCTTTCCTGCTCCTCTGTATTCCCCGCTCCATTCTCCTCCTTCCTGCTCCCCTCCCCCTCCCTCCCCCTCCCTCCCCCTCCCTCCCCCTCCCTCCCCCTCCCTTTCTCCTTTCTTCCTCTATTCCCTTCCCCCCTCCCCCCCCCTTCACTCTCTGTTGCTTTTTCCTCCCAGGCCCACAACTGATGTCCCAAGGCTGGGCAGGAGGGTGCTGGAGGGGAGGGGTCCCCTGCTTTGAGGTGTTGCCTTGGGGACAGGCATGCTGCTGCTCCAGGATGGAAATGCTGTCTCCAGGGGCAACAGCCCTGTGTGTTAACCAGAGTGTGGCCAGGAGGAGGGTGCAGGGCCCCCAGGGCAGCTGTGGGGACGGGCAGGCATGGGCGAGAGAGCCTGGGCACAGGGCATCAGGGGCAGAGACGTGTTCTCTGGGCGCCCAGTTCAGGTGGGTCAGTGGGCTTCCTAACCAGGTCCCCTCCCGTAGTGTGGGGGTCCTCTTTCTTCATGCATCCTGGCTCTTCTCTTTTCCGGTTACCAGCATGCCTGGCCTCGGGCCAGCAGCTGCACACTCCAGGGCGGGGTGGAGTGGGGGACCGCGCAGCCCCAGGGTGCTCCCGGTGAGGCTCCAGAGGGTCATGCATGGGATGAACTGGGGAATCCTGAACCCTGGGTGCCCCGCTTCGGCACTGAGGTCAGCCACAGCGAGGGACTGGAGCCGGTGTTAGGGCCACCAGGGAGAGCCCTGGGAACCTGGACGGGGTGGGAGGCAGCGGGAGCCACTCCCTTGCTGACCACTGGGGCAGCCCCAGGTCCCGTAGGCCCGTCAGTCCCTCGTGCGCGCTCCTGCCCCCAGAGTCCCTGCGGTGGGGTCGGTGATCATGTGGGCCCAGGCTTCCCAGGGAAGCTGTGGGGTTGTCCCTGGCTTCCCTCTTCTAAATGCCAATCTGAACAAGCTAGACTGGGGCCACGGAGCCTGTGGCGCAGTCACACAGGGCCAGGCCTGTGACCGTGCTGGCAGTGACCCATCCTTGGACAAGCCTCCTTAGGAGCCCCTGGGCTGATTCTGCCTCCTGTATGTGCTCGTAGGAGAACTCCCCGGGGCCTTCATCGCCCTGTGACCCCAGCCTGGGAGGTGCACATGCCACCTCCAGTGTAACACCTCCGAGGGGCATCGCTTCTGCCACGGCTACTCCCAACAGCCACTGGGGGCACGGGCACAGGCCTGGCTTGCCTGTGCGATTGGAAACCCTGGCCCGATCTCTGACTGCAAGAACACAGCCTGCTCTGCTCTGTGTCCATGGGACCTTGCGACTGGCTGAGAAGGGCAGGAACTGAGCCGCTCCCCTCCCCCAGCCCCGACTTTCAGCCTTGCAGACCAACTCCGCATCCCTCTGTCCTGCTGTCAGTCACTGGCGGGTCCTGAACCAGGTGCACGTCCTGAGCTCGGTTCAGTAGCCATTCATTGGTATTCTAGAACGTTCTCTATGTTTCTTCCGCACAGAGGTTCTTGTCTTCTGGTAAGAAAAGAATTTCAAATGTGATACTGATTTATTTATTTATTTGTGTAAAAGCTGAAGAGCAAGAGAGACACAGCAGAATCTTCCATCTGCTGGTTCACTCCCCAGACGGCTGCAATGGCCGGGGCTGGGCAAGGCCAGAAGCAGGAGCCTGGGACCCCATTCAGACTTCCATACGGATGCTAGGGGCTGGGGCTCCTGGGCCGTCCTCTGCCGCTTTCCCAGGTGCATTAGCAGGGAGCTGCCTGGGAGCAGATGCCAACAGCGTGGGGTCTGGCTTAGCTCACCTTGCCCGGTGCCTGCTCCAAGCTGGGAAGATACGAAGACAGCAGGCAGGACCAGGACCCAGCACCCCTGGCATCGCTGCTACGCTCAGTCACCTCTGCCTGCCCCACTGGGGTTTCGGGGTGTTTGTGGCCTCTTCCCAGGCCGTGGAGACTCAGCAGCTTCCGGGGCGTGAAATGATGGGGAGGAGGGGCAAGCATGAGCCTTGGACGTCCGGCAGGCAGAGCGTGACTCTAGAAGCCGAGACTCGGGGTCTGCAGCATCCAGACGGCAGGTTGGTGAGTCCATGGCAGAGGGCTGCAGACCCTTGCCCCATGGGCCTCCTCCTGCCAGCTTTGCTCTTTGCCCTGTCAGCTCCAAGGACAGCCTGTGCTGGATCCTGCTGATCTGGGCTCTGTCGACCAGGGGCTCTGTCGGCAGACCCCAGGAACAGGATGGACCTGGGCGCACATGGACAGAAGCTGGCTGCTAGCCTGATGTGCAGGCATCTTGGGTGAAGAGGGGTGGTCACGAAAGGGCACCCAATTGAGAGGCCAGCTGGGCATCCAGCAGAGTCCACACGGGGCCCTCGGGGGTATGGGGTGCTCCTCTCTCTGTCCTCCGGGGGTGTGGCTGGGCCTTTGTGGGTGCAGGGCTGTGTGTTTGCCTCTTGTCCTGACCCAGCCTGCTCCCCACAGGAGCCCCCAGGCGATGCGGAGGAGCCTCTGGGCCAGGGAGATTAGCAAGAATATCAGGTGATCCAAGAACCATGTGCAGGGCAGCCAGGCCCCGAAGCGGGGGCTGCAGCCCTCCGTATCCATCACTCTGGGGCGGGCATCCATGCGCAGCATCAGCAGGCAGAGTCACCACCCAGGACTCCCTTCCAGCTTCCCTTGTTGTGTGGTCTGTCTGGTCAGCCTGATCTCTGATGTCCAGCGGGGATTATGCCTGCGGCCTGGTCTCTGTGCCGCGGACGAGCATTGGGAGCCCAGGGCCTCGGTCTCATAGGCCAGCAGGGACCCCCCCCCCCCCAAGGGAAGCAATGGACGGCGACCGTCCTGCCTGCTCATGTAGGGGATAGGCAGTGGGGCAGAGGGATGTCGGAACCGGCTCAGAATTCCCGACTGCAGATGGAAGCAGGAGAGAACAGCCTCTGCCGTTGGTGGTCGTGGCTTCCTGGGCCCTCCAGGGTGGCTGTTGGGCGCCCCTGGGCTGAGATGGACATGGGTGCTGAGCAGGGGTGGAGTGCTGGGGGGCAGGTGCTTGAGCCCTGGGCTGGACGCTATGAAGGTGAAAGCTCCATCTTAGCCTTCTATGGTCTCTTCTGGAACCATGTACATGGCGCCTGCTCTACCTCTTGCTGCCTGACTCCGGCCAGGAGTTCTGGGCCCTCAGCCAGAACCCTTCTCAACCCGCAGTTGCTGGTAGGCCCTCGCAGGACCTCTGACCCAGTGTGTCCCCAGCCACAGGAGCAATCTCTGTCCCCCATGTGGCTTCAGCGCTGTGGACTGGTTCTGCCCTGATGCAACAGCCCCAGCGGCAGAGTGTGCAGAGTCAGGCCTGGGGTGGCTGGCCTGGAGGAGCCTGGGGCAGGGTCCGGGGTGGACAGCCAGGCTAGCGGTCAAGGCAAGAGGGTCAGGGCCGGCCAAGCAACTGGAGGCAGGAGGCCAGGCAGGGCCAGCAGAGCCAGCAGGAGGAGGATGAGGCCGGCGTGCAGCAGAGGCTGCCCCCGCCCCGTGCGCGGGGCCTGGTTGCAGAGGTACCCGGAGCAGCAGTGCCTGAAGATCCTGACGTCGGTCTCAGGGCTTGGCGACCACTGGAATACGTGGTTGGTACTGGGGCAGTGGCGTGCACAGCGCTTGCTGATGGACACCATCGTCCTCTGCCCTGCAGAAGAGACAGCCATGGCCCAGCATCCCGAGGGAGCAGGTGCACGAGGCACTGTCCCCGCCCTGTGCCACCCTGCCCTGCCCACCATCGCACAAATAAGGCATAACAGGCAGATCCCGCCAGCTGCGGGCCATGGCCCGGGCTGCTCCTGCCACGGCTGCGGTGCGAACAGGTGGGATGGGAGATGGCAGCCAGAGAACAGTGGGGCACCAGCCCCGGATTGGCCACCTGGCGCCGACCTTAAGGAATGTGGCCCAGCTGTGCCGCGCCCTACGTCCCAGGCAGGGGGCAGGATTGCTGTGTGGGTCTACGTGATCACGTGGTAGCGTGTTAACTGTATGATCTGTGGTAGCGTGTTACACTGTATGATCATGTGATAACATGTTACACTGTATGATCTGTGGTGACGTGTTACACTGTATGATCTGTGGTGACGTGTTACACTGTGTGATCTGTGGTAGCATGTCACACTGTATGATCTGTGGTGACGTGTCACACACACTGTATGATCTGTGGTGACGTGTTACACTGTATGATCTGTGGTGACGTGTTACACTGTGTGATCTGTGGTGACGTGTTACACTGTGTGATCTGTGGTAACGTGTTACACTGTATGATCTGTGGTGACGTGTTACACTGTATGATCTGTGGTGACGTGTTACACTGTATGATCTGTGGTGACGTGTTACACTGTATGATCTGTGGTGACGTGTTACACTGTATGATCTGTGGTGACGTGTTACACTGTATGATCTGTGGTGACGTGTCACACACACTGTATGATCTGTGGTGACGTGTTACACTGTATGATCTGTGGTGACGTGTTACACTGTATGATCTGTGGTGACGTGTTACACTGTATGATCTGTGGTGACGTGTTACACTGTGTGATCTGTGGTGACGTGTTACACTGTATGATCTGTGGTGACGTGTTACACTGTGTGATCTGTGGTGACATGTTACACTGTATGATCTGTGGTGACGTGTTACACTGTGTGATCTGTGGTGGCATGTCACATCATATCACATGTAACAGCCTAGTGTTTCACATGTCTGGTAGTGTTACATGGCATCATGTTACTGCAGTTGGATCCTATTGAGTGGTACTGCAGGAGGGTGTCTGTTTGTCTGTTTTTTGTCTCTCTGGCCAGGGATACGTCGCAGGTTCCCTGTTCCCACCCAGTATCTCCCTCCCCACCCCCCCTACCACGCACAGGTTGTCCTGGGGTGGACAGAACCACGGCTAGAAGGGATGGGGGTACCTGCCCTCAGCTGTGGCTCATTCTGCCAGTGGGCATGGCCTGCATGGGCCTCCTGCAGACGCTTCCCTGTCATGCTGTGGGGCTGTGTCGGGGCCTGCCTGCCCCTTTCTAACCTCTCAGGTGTCACACCTGTGCCCCGCCCTGGAACTCACCCGCCAGGATGAGCACCTTGTGGGACACACACACGTGGTCAGTGGCAGTGCAGTTCGTGGGCAGGCAGTGGCGGGGGCTGGACACCTTGAAGCACTGGAAACAGCTCAGGTTCTGGGCTGTGGGCAAAGCACCCAGTGAGCGTCAAGCTGCCTCCCACTGTTGCCCCCACTTACCTTGGCAGCTCTGCTCACCTGGCACCTCCAAACAACCTGTATCCTCAGCCAGCAGCAGGGACGTCCACAGGACCAGAATGAGTCCCTCCATGGCACAAGGGCCTTCCTGGGAGGAAGTGACTTTGCCTAGTTCCTTCTGGCTTCTGGTTCTATCTGCTGCCTGACTTTGGCCTCAGCCCCCTCCCACACCCCCATCCACAGCCAGGGGCAGTCCCAGCCCTCCTCTGGCACCTGCACCTGCTCAGGCTGACTGTCCTGGAGGCGAAGTTAAGGATCTCAGCTGGCTCTGGCTCAAGGAAGGACCCCTGAGGGCCTAGGTGTCCTTGGGGACCCAGGAAGGGGCAGGGCTGAATCGCAGTGGGTAGAGGAGGGCTGGCCTCCCCACCTGCAGACAACACCCCCCCCCCCAAAGGCAGCTCAGCTCTGAGGGTCCTTTTCCTAGCAGAACACACTGTGCAGGGATGCCGGGGGCTGGCTCTTAGCCCAGAAGCTGGGATTATGTGGGGGAAGCAACCAGGAAGTCAGGGGCTGTGAGGGGGAGGAGGGACGGGAGGGGTTGTGGGTGGTGGGTCTGGACAGAGCGCTCAGGCAGGCAGCAGCCCAGGAAGGGCCAGGTAGAGGGAAGCGGGGGTGGGCTAATCCCACCACAACCCCAGTGGCTTCCCAGTCCGCCCCCTCCCGCCACCGGTCAGGTGAGGCTTGCGGGGCCAGCTGTGCGGGAGTGGATAGGAGGCCTGCTCTCTTCGATTCTGCCCCGGCTCTGTCTTCCAGGTCTTGGAGCCCTCGCCGGTGTGTAGGCAGGCAGGGCACGCGGCTGCTTGCACCACCCAGGCTGGCCTATTCCTTTCCCTTTGTTTCCTAACGGCGTTGCAACAGCTGCTCCAAGCAGGATGCCCGCCCCTCAAAAGGGTCCTGCGGAGGCCAACTGGGCTGACCAGGGTCCCAGGAGGCTCCCTGCACCTCCAGGGCACCGCTCCCTGTGGCCCAAATGCTCAAGTGTGTGAGCAAATGGCAGTGGGCTGCATGGGGTGTGTGTGTGTGTGTGTGTGTGTGTGTGTGTGTGTGAGAGAGAGAGAGAGAGAGAGACAGAGAGAGAGAGAGGCCCTCGGTGCTCCCGGCCCCACCCCAAGACCGTTGCGGCAAGGGGAGCCGGTAGGCTGTCAGGTTGTGCCCCGAGGCAGCAGCACCCCTGGGGAGGTGGGTGACGGCTGCCTCCTGCTTGGGCGGACCCCGGTGCCTGGCAGGTGTTTGGCCACGACACTGCTCAGGACACCCACATGATGGCACCTGTGTTCTGAGTCTCTTGGCTACCCTCCTGCTTCAGATGCTGCACGTTTCGTGCGGGGGTTGAGGGTCTGCCTCGGTGGGAACTGTGTCTCTGCATCCGTTTCTGCGTCACTCGCCGGACACTCCAGGTCAGTGGCCTGACATGCCCCTTTGCTCGAGGAGTCTTCTGTCCATTTCCTCTGGCCACCCTCGTGTGGCCCTGGGCAGCACAGCTGGAGGAAGGGGCCCTTTCTGTGTTCCCTGGAGTGCTGCCCGGCTGGGCGTGCACAGTTCTGGGCTGCTGCTTCCTTGCCTCCCCTGGGGACATGGTGTAGGTAGGAAGGACATTGTGAGTCTTTTGCCATGCACAGCCAGAGCCAGCTGAAAATGACTAGTCCGGGAATTCGCTGCTCCACGTGCTAGATGAATAGCTTGTCTTAGGGAGCTGGCCCTTGCTGTTGAAGCCCCCTCCCGTGGTGCCCTCGTGACAGCCTTCTCTTGAAAGTCTGATGCTGGCGACAGACCCCGACAATCTGACATCACAGCAGTCCACGCGTGGTGTGTCGGCTCAGCCTCACAGCAGTCCACGCGTGGTGTGTCGGCTCAGCCTCACAGCAGTCCACGCGTGGTGTGTCGGCTCAGCCTCACAGCAGTCCACGCGTGGTGTGTCGGCTCTGGGCACCGAGTCCATCGCTGCAGGCCAGTGAACAGTGTAGCACGCCGGGAATGTCTGAGTGCTGTTTGTGCCTCTGGTTTCTGGAACGATTGTGTGGTCTTGGTGTGATTTTTCTTTTCAAAGATTTATTTATTTTATTTGGAAAGGCCAAATTAGAAAGAGAAGGAGTGACAGATAGATCGTCCATCATCTGGTTCACTCTCCAAATGGCCACAATTACGAGTTGAGCCTATCCAAACTCAGGAGCCAGCAGCTTCTTCTGGGTCTCCCACGCGGGTGCAGGGGCCCAGGGACTTGGACCGTCCTTGACTGCTTTCCTAGGCCACAGACAGGGAGCTGGATGGGAAGCAGGGCCACTGGAATTAGAACCAGTGCTCATGTGGGATCCAGGAATGCAAGATGAAGACTTTAGCTGCTAAGTTATTGTGCCAGACCCAATGTTTTTACTTTATTCTTTCCCCTGGTTCACTTCCCCGGATGCCTGCGGTGACCAGGGCAAGCCAAGAACCTGGAACTGTGTGTGTTGATGTCCAATGTGGGTGCAGGGTCCAGGCACCTGAGCATGCACCTCACCTGTGCATTAGCTGGAAGCTGGCTTGGAAGCAGAACGGCCAGGACTTGAACTGGTTCTCTAGCATGGATGCGGGTGTCCAAGTGGCCTCTCAACCGCCGTGCCAAATGCCTGCCCCAGGCTGCCTCTCTCACGGCTCTACAAAGCACACATCCCCCCGTGCTGAGGGGCTTTGCAGGGGTTCAAGGTTTCTCAGAAGCACCGCGGGCAGAGCAGGTGCGCTCTGGCAGTACGGCCCCTCAACCCATCACGCCTCCTTGCATCTGGCTTCTGGGGGCGCCATGGCCTCTTCCACCTTCACTTCTCAGGCCTTGACCAGCCTAGGAGCTCCCTGCCTCTAGTGCCAGTCCTCCAAATTGGGCACAGGAAGGCCTCCATGAGGCTCCGACCCCACGGGGGGGGGGCAGCGGGGTCACTTGTCCTATGTTCTCTTCCTGGGACTCCGCCAAACTGCCCATGGATTAACGAGGCCTTTCTGAGTCTAGACAGTAACCGCACAGCTCCTTGAGTCCTTCCACCAGGCCCGCCCCACACTCAGTCCTCCTTCCCACAGCCCACCTCACTTCCCTTCATCTCCCCTGTCCCCCTGTCCCCCTGTCCCCTTAGTGGCCCTTCAGTCTGTGGTTAGCCTTGGCTGGGAGCCTACCGTGGTTCCTTGCGCCCTCTTCTGGCGGCTGCGTGCAGTGTTGTTGGGCGTCCTGCCCTCTGCTGGTTGAGCTGCGGGTGACCTGTTGCCAATCTGCAGCTGCTTCCTGTTGCAACTATGTGATGTTTAATAACATTAAAAATAAATGAAAAAGTATTTGCTTTTATTAAGTCAGATTTACAGAAACAAGGAAAGACAAAGGGAAATATCTTCCACCCACTGATTTTCTCCCCAAATGGCTGCAACAACCGGAGCTGAGCCAATCTGAAACCAAGAGTCCTGAAATTCTTCCAGGTCTCCCATGCAGGTGCAGGGTCCCAAGGCTTTGGGCCGTCCTCCACTGCTTTCCCAGGTCACAGGCAGGGAGCTGGACAGGAAGTGGAGCAGCCGGGCACGAACCGGTGCCCCTATGGGATCCTGGTGATTGCAAGGTGAGAATTTAACCATTGAATCACTGTGCTAGGTCCTGTTGTTTAATAATTCTTTGTGTCTTTTTAATAACAGACTAGAACACATCTCTCAAGGATTGTCTCCCTTTATTCATAGCTTCATCATGTAAGGTTTTCCCTTTTCAATAGTTTTAGTTACTTACTTATATGTGCTTGAAAGGGATACTGTCCACTCTTTGGTCCATCCGAAATGTCCACAGCATTAGGGGTGGACCAGGCGAGGCCAGGAGCCAGGAGTTCCATCCAGGCCTCCCCCGTGGCTGCAGAGGCCAAGCACTCGGCTGATGCTCTACAGTGTCTCTGCGTGTTTCTTCTCTTTCCTTTTCCACGCGCCTCTGCTCTTTGGAGCTTGATGTCACTTTTGTTCTTGCTTCTCCTTGGATTTGGTCATGTGTCCTGGGCCGGGACACTGCTGTGGGCGAATGCCTGGCCAGTGCTGTTCTCTGGAGGTGGCTGAGGTGCTGATGAGGGGCCTGGCTACACGTAGGCTGGAGTATCTGGCAGCAGCGAGAGGCCCATGCTGCTTCCCTCTTGTGATCCGGTCTGTCCCTCACTGTGGGTCTGAGCTCCAGCCCATCTTCTGAGTGCCTAAAGACCCTGCTTGGCTCTTCAGGTCTGCCCTGGATGCTGGCTCTATGCAACCTGGCCTGGGCGTCTTTGCCCTCCCTAAGAAGCAAAATTTAGGGAAAATCTTTTGCAACATTGGGCCAAGATGTCTTAGGCCATGAGAAGCATGAACTCTGCAAGAATGAACTGTAAGTCAGAATCATCAAGTTTTAAAATTCCACTTTTAAGAGGGTTGGTGCCATGGTGTTCAGGCCAAACCTCTGTCTGCAGTGCCAGCATCCCATGTAGGAATGGGTTCAAATCCCAGCAGCTCCACTTCCCATCCAGCTCCTTGCCTGTGGCCTGGGAAAGCAGTGGAGGATGGCCCAAAGCCTTGGGACCCTGCACCCGCATGGGAGAATTGGGAAAAAGTCCTGGCTCCTGGCTCCAGGCTGGCCTGCTGTGGCCGTTGTGGCGACTGGGCAGTTAGTCAGTGCTGGAAGATTTCTCCCCTTCCTCTCTGTAACTATCTCTGTCTCAAATAAAATCAATAAATCTCTTAAAAGAGAGAGAGAGGCTGGCATGAGACCAGGCCAGAAGAGGCAATCTTGTGGCAACCTGTGGGAGCTCGAGAAGGGTGCGTGGAGTAGGTGTGAAAAGGACAGAAACGGACCACTACAGTTCCAGGATCACAACGGACAATGCAAGGAAACTGTCCCCTTTATTTATACACAAGCAGTCACAAGCTCTGGCACAGACTTTTTTTTTTTTTTAATTTTTAAATTTTTTATTACATATATATATATTTTTACAATCTTTACATAGTTAATTAGGGTAAAAAGGTTCAAGGGCTATAGGGAAGTGGGTAAGACTATTATTTCCATATTGTTTCCTTCATGTATCTGAGGTAAAGGGGGATATTGAGGGAGAAGCCCCACCCAGTTTCCCACCCTCCCCAGGTCCCGGATGTGGGGCATGCTGAGATACTCGCTCAAGTGGTTTTGATATTTCAACAGTTATGAACAGCTGCCAATCTTGCCACTCCAAGCACGATGAGGTCTTTGAAGAATCCACTGGTTGACATAGTCCATCATAGAGTCTCCATTTGCCCTGTATTCCACTGCCAACATATAGCTGAGGTGGTTGATTGACTTGTTCTGTCTTCTGTCTTTTCTTGGTTAGGGTTCTGAGTCTGGCATTTCGATTGGGGAGATCCCCAAAGAAACTTTGTCTGAGGTGTTCCCAGGCCAGAATCTAGCAAGCACAGGGCCCGGCTCAGTCCATCGCCCTGATCAGCTGGTGGTTGCAGTTGCTGGGTTGGTTCTATTTCCAGCCCCGACTTCCACTGGAACCAGTGGGTGTTGCAGCCCAGCCTGGTTCTGCCCAGCACACACTCGGCCCTCACATGAACCAGTGGGTGTTGCAGCCCAGCCTGGTTCTGCCCAGCACACACTCGGCCCTCACATGAACCAGTGGGAGCTGCATCTGGCACAGACTTTAGCATCATGGTCAAGTGGGTGTTTCCAAGGATAATTCTGCTGTTTGTTTCACCTTAAAGCTCTCAATAGAAGTTCTCAACAGACGTGCATATCAATCAGTAACACATTCCTACTACAATCCTCATTCCACAACTTCATCTTGAATCAGTTAAGAGAGGAAAGGCATCACAGAAGGAGGGAGCTAAAGATCAAGGATGGTCAATGGGGGCGACAGAGACAGCATGAATTGTAAAAGGCCCTTTGTCAAGACTTCTCAGCAACGTCAACTTCTAAGCTCACATTGATAGTCAAGACCAACTCCACAGTGGCAGACAACGCCTAAATAGATGACAGATTCTCAGCAGGGCGGCCCCATGTCCTTGCAAAGGGAGGTGGAGCAGCCTTCAGGTGGTTGCAGAGATGCGCAGGGCCCTGCCATGCAGCGGGAAATTCCTTGCGGCCCTGCCTGCAGGGGAACAGCTCTCTTCACACCTTTGTGTCCCCCACACCCGCTGCACAGATCCCAGCAGTCCAGGCCACAAAAGGAACAGGAGGATGATAATAAAGACGCCTCAAACCTCCCCAGGCACACTTTGTCAATAAAGTGAACCGCACCCTCAGCAGGGAGTTTGCTTCCTGTGAAATTCTCAGCCTGCGAGAAGTTTGAGATTTGGGGTCTTCCGACATTTGATGGTCTGGCTTTTTGGGGAGGCTGTCCTTCAACAAATTCCTCCTTTATTTGTTTCTTAGAATGAAGAGTGGCCAGATGTATCTCAGCAGTGTGTATTGGAGCAGCAGTTTCATTTTTGAGCAGATAAACCCTAAAATAAAAAGAATTAACAAAATAATTAAAACTACTCCAGACATCCTAGTGCTATGAGTTTTGGAGGGCCGCCCTTCAACAAGTAATGTCTTGGTGAGTGGGCCTTTAGCAATTTAGCAACACTTATGTACGTATTTGAAACTTTTGTCTTGGATTTTTGTGATTTTTCCCTTTCGATGTATTTCTCCCATTAAGTGATAGATAAGTTATGGGAATGTGTTACTGATGAGTAAATAGGTAATTACATGCCCCTGGCCTTGGAGTCCTGGCTGTCGCCCAATGGCTATGATTGAAAAATGAATAACGGCTTGCTTTGAAGAAAAATGATTATAGTAACTTACAGAATTATCTTTAAGAGCACCTGGCTGACCATGAAGTGAAAAATAAAATAGTCAAACATCTGTGCCTGCCGGCTTAGTCATGAAGTTAAAAGTAGCACAATCAGACACGTGTGCAGAGCCTTGCGCTGTGTCTGAGTAAAGAAAAAGGAGAGCTTCTTGAGCTGTTGATGGAGGGCACCAGGTGACAGTGTCCGGGTCTCTTTCCGCCGACTCCACACACCCTTCTCAAGCTTCAAACTTGATAGGGTCCAGTTTTGTCAATTTCCCATGAAGACAGAGAGCCTTACTGATAATGCAAAAGCAAGCAGAGTTTATTGTGCCAGCATGCTGGGGTCAGACCGATCTTGGGCACGCAGGCCAGCCAAGGAGGGGTCGGACCCTGAACTAGCAAAAGGCTAGAGATTATACAGACTCCTTCAGTGGTTACATGCATCATAGCCCGCGCAAATCCAAACGCAATCAGACACGTCATCTTCAGGGCTTCCAGGTGCAAACAGTCCACTTCATTCCCACACACATTGTCTTTACGGCCCCTGGGTCCAGACAGCTCATTCCATTCCCCCACACATTGCTGTTCCAGGGACCGGATGATTGTACCACTGTTCTCCTGCACCTGGGTGCATTCCATAGCTAAGGCTTGTGACACTGTTCACAAGGTCACAGAGGAGCAACGTTTATCGCTAAAGTGGAGTTTTCCCACGGTCCAGTCGCATCCCGACCTAGCAAAGCAGCAGCTTCTTGGCAGAAAGGGCCTAACAATGCCTAACGCTAACATTCTAACATGCTAACATGCTAACATACTAACATTATACTAGCACTCTAACAAACTCAGCTGGAGCTGGCCTCCGGCAGTTGGGGGCAAAATGAGCAGGCTAGGCTGCAGCACCCGCCAGTAAGAGTCGGGATTGGGAATGGACCAGGCTGCAGCATGCGGCGGTAAAGGCCAAGATGGGGGATGGGTTACTCTAGGCTGGGTCAGAGCAACCAATTATGGGGCTTGCGAGGGGAGTGGTTGACAATGATGCAATACCACAGCTCTCAGGGTCACCTGTCAGGTGGTCTAGGTGAGGTCACAGGTCGGCAGGAGGGAACACCTGGGTGGTGGTGGGCGGGGGTGGGGTGGAGTGGGAGAGGCTTCCAAGCTTGTGAACCTGAACTAGGTGCCTAGCTCACTACACAATGTCCAAAACAGCTGCTCGAGCTCTTGTGTGTTCTATAATATCACTAATAACAGCTTCTTTTTCACCTTCCGTTTCATTTGCTTGAGTCACTTTTTCCCTTCTTTTGGGTAAAAGCCTATAGAATTTTTAAGATTTGTTTGCAGGCTTGGCGTTAGATTAAAAACAAAAACAAACAAACAAACAAAAATGTGCCCAAGCAGCGGGACTACTGAGACTGGAATGGTGATAAAACCAGAGTGTATTTTGATCTGCTCCCTGCCGAGGCTCATGGATCCGCAAGGCAGCGGAAAACTGAAAGTCATGGAGTAGGGTTCTCTTTTCTCCGCCACCTCGCTAGCAGGTGTTGTTGGTAGTTTTCTGTATAGGGCGATTCTTTCTGGCATTAGGTGGAACCTCAGTGCTGTTTTTATTTGAATTTATGGCTTTTAAAAAAATCCAGTCTACTAATCTATGACGTTTGATTGATGAATTTAAGCCATTTACACTCAGGGTTAATATGAATGGGTGATTATTTAGTTCCGTCATTTTAGGAATGGGTTGTTCATTGGTTTAGTCTTCTGTTACTTTACTGGAATGTTCCTTGCATTTGCCTTTGGTTTTGGTGGGTGCTATTCCTCTTCTCTGTCAAGAGAACATCTTTAAGCATCATTTGTAAGGCAGGTTTGGAAGAGGCATATTCTTTTAACTTTTCTTTACTGTGGAAGAATTTCATTTTATTTTCACAGACAAAGGAAAATCTTGCTGGGTATGTCATCCTGGGCTGACAATTTTTTTTTGGTATAATCTGGAATATGTCACTCCATTCTCTTCGGGCCTGTAGTTTCCTGTGAGAGGTCTTCTGTGAGTTTAATGGCATTCCTTTGTGTGTCAGTTGATTTTTTTTCACGAGCACATTTAAGGATCTTTTCCTTAAAGGAAAAAATATTTTCCTTTTGCATTGCAGAGATCTTTGGTGAAGATGCTGAGAATGGCCCCGAGGGACGCTGCAGCAGCAACAGCCGCACCTTCCGCTTTGGACACTGTTCAAGGATACCTTTGAAGAACCGTTCCATAGGCTGCAGCTTGGAGGACTCAAAGTGTGGGAGGCTGCAGTGTACCCACGTCTCCCACATTCCCACCTTGCAGGATCACCAGTCGGTGTTAAGAGGCGTCACGTGCTTCGGGCTGGGTGAACACCGAGCAGTGGGCATCAGAGATAACGGTAGGGTGAGAGATGGCACCAAGGGGCTTTTCTGCAGGAGCTCGGTGTGCAACCAATCTGTGGATGACCTGCAGTATGACTGCTTCCCTGAGAAGTGCAGCCACAGCGGAGTTTGCAACAATAATCGGCTCTACCACTGCCACGTGGGGTGGGACCCCCCCGTGGGACCCCCCACGGTGCCTCGGCCCAGGGGCCGGGGGCAGCCAGGACATGGGCCCCCACTCAGAAGGCGGCACCCAGTGAACTGACATGAGCCCCATTACCTTCTGGAGGGTGGTCATGGGGTGCCTTTTTGCCTTCATCTTGGCACTGCTTTGTGGGGTTGCCACAAATGTACGCACGATAAAGATGACCATTGTTAAGGAAAAATCCATCCCTGAGCCCTGATGGAATGGCCAGTGGCCTCCAGACCACTGAGCATCTGTGGAGGAGAGCCAGTGGAGGTGACAGCCGTGCTGAAGCCTGTCCACACACCACACACAGGGGTCCTTCCCTCACCAATTCCTGCTGGTGGGAGCAGCTGCTCTCCCAAAATAAATCTCTGAGACCTTGCGGCTTTGTCTCTCAGACCCTACCAACTGACAGCAGTCCACAGGGGCTGGTGTCTGTGGGCAGCAGCAGGGTGCCACCCAATGTCCCTGACGGCATGTGTGTGACATTTCCCTAAAATGTGTCCCTGGGCTTGGTGTCTTCTCTCCTTTCCAAATCCAGAATGAGTTCAGGGCCACCCATGGCTAATCCAATGTCTCCCCCTTCCATTCAGGAGTGGCTGTAAATGTTGGGACAGAGGATGGTGGCTCTCGACCCCTTGATGGGCCACAAGCGTGGCTGCCACCACTACCCTGGCCTGGGAGGGAGCAGACTGCCAGGCTGAGAGGCCACAAATGGGGTTTTAAGCCTCGTTGAGTGTATATCAAAGGCAAAACAACAAATACTGCATTCCTCTGATTTCACTGTTTAGACATCTGCAGAAGCTGGGGCTTAGCTGGACCACTGCCAGGAGCAGGGGGGCTCCCAGGGGTATCCCATGTGAATGGCAAGGACTCTAGCAGCGGAGGATTGTCTCCCAACCCATGCGCACTGGCAGGATGTGGCAGTTAGGAGTGCAGTGAGGACTGCCATCTAGGCACTGCAGTATGGGATGCAACAGCCCAAGTGGCGTTGAAGCACTGAGTGTCAAGCCCTCAGCCCCTAAACCTTGTGCAATGTAAGTGCCACGGGTGTGGGGAAACTGCAGTCCTCCTTCACTGCTTGTGACGATGAGATGGGGCAGCACAGTCGGTCACTTCTCCAAAGAGCGAACTTCGTGTGAGCGCCCGGCCCCAGCCTTCCACGAAGCATGTGCATATCACACATGGGTGCGTGCAGACGTGCAGGTGTGGACCTTTGCCGGAGACCAGCTCCAGCCAAGTTCGAAGCTTGAGAAAGGCGTGTGGAGTCGGCGGAAAGAGACCCGGACACTGTCACCTGGTGCCCTCCATCAACAGCTCAAGAAGCTCTCCTTTTTCTTTACTCAGACACAGCGCAAGGCTCTGCACACGTGTCTGATTGTGCTACTTGTAACTTCATGACTAAGCCGGCAGGCACAGATGTTTGACTATTTTATTTTTCACTTCATGGTCAGCCAGGTGCTCTTTCTTTTTTTTTTTAATTTTAATGATCTTTACCTAGTTGATTAGGGCTCAAAGGGTCAAAGCCACAGGAAAGTAAGGGTAGGACCGTTGTTTCCACATTTTCTTTTTTCCTTCCTGTATCTGGGGGGAAGTGAGAACAAAGGGAGAAGCCCCACCCAGCCTCCCACCCATCCCAGGGTCCCCGACGTGGGGCATGCTCCGAGGGCACTGCTCAAGTGGTTTCGATAGTTCTGGATTGCTTCTGGTCTCACCCTTTAAAGCACAATGAAATCTCTCCAGAATCCACTGGCTGACACAGTCCACCTTACAGTCTCCGTTTGCCCAGAGTTTCACTGCCAGCACTTGGCTGGGGTAGTTGATCAAGTCTTCTGTCCTCTGTGTGGTGCCAGGTGTCCTCTGCAGGCTCCAATGGACTGGCATATCCTCCCTGTGCACCTGGATATGCTGCGTAGCGTTCCTTCGGAGCCTCTGAGGAGGCTCAGCTTTGACATACACTCCATGGTCAGACCGTGGAACCTGCAATTCTCTTCATGGTTGGGGTTCCGAATCTGGCAGTTCAATTGGGAGGATTCCCAAAGAAACTTTGTCTGAAGTGATCCTAGATCACATTCTTGGGTGTGCTTGCCAGTACAGGGGCTGGCACAGACTGTTGGAGTGACTCCTAATAGCCCCCACCAGGCCTGCGCCCTGCCTTGGTCCCCATGCTTGCCAGTATGGACAGCAGACTTGTCCAGTGGGTCCCACATCCCATTCAGCTCTCACATGTGTCAATGGACATTGAAGCCTAGCTGAACCCACCCAGCCCCACTCTCCAGCCCGCACACCTGCCGATGGGTGCCGTTCTCTGTCTAGCCACGCCTGCCCCAGTCCTGGATCCCACATCCCATTCAGCTCTCACATGTGTCAATGGACATTGAAGCCTAGCTGAACCCACCCAGCCCCACTCGCCAGCCCACACACCTGCCGATGGGTGCCGTTCTCTGTCTAGCCACGCCTGCCCCAGTCCTGGATGTCATGCTCACCAGCTGGAGTGGCAATCTAGGAGGGAGGTGCCCACTGTTTCCTCCTGGGCCCACTCCCACTCCAGGGTCATGCACTCTCCAGGTGGGTCTGCAGTTTTGTTTGACAAAATTAGCCCCTCATGCCAACATGTGCTAGTTGATACTGCAGCAGAGCCCAAACAACCCACAACCACTTTGACTTACGCTTGGGCCAGAAGACAGTCAACCCAGCCTGGCTTTTCCCTGACGCCAGGTAACATGGGGCCCCTAGGTACTGTAGCCCTGCCTGGTGTATCTGCCCCCATCCCAGTCACTCTCTGTGTTGGGATTGCTGTTCCGCTAGGGGAGCCTGCCACATTTCCCCTACCAGCTTTGCCCCCACCCTCCCTTGTCTCACTTGTTCTGGTTGGGTGCTGTGGCCTGTCTGTCATGGCCTGCCTCACCTCTGCTTTTGTCAGTGGGTGCTGTAACCTGACTTGGCCCGGCCCTGCCCACCTCCAATCCCAGTTTACATTGGTGGGGCTACAGCCTAGCCCAGCCCTGCTGGCACCTTGCCCATTCCTTCCTTTGTACTGGTGTGTCTTGCGACCGAACCCGGCCTGACCCACACTCCATTCTGGTGCTTGGATTCATCAGCGGGTGATGTGAACTGGCCTTGCCTGATTTACCCTGACCTACGCCAAATTTATGGCATTAATACCATTCCTTGGCCTGGTCTTGGCTGCTCCCCATTGTCGTTCTTGCGCCCACCTGCATGGACTGTGTCCTGACAGAGGAGTTTCCCACGCTCCTCATCAGAACTCTTATAGCCCAGTTTAGCCTGGTCCACATGCAGACACAGCTCACACCCGGCTCATCAGTGGCAAAAACCTAGCCTAGCCTGCCCTACACCTACCCTGGTCCTCTCATGCATCTTAGGTTCTGGGGTCTAGCACAGTCAGGCACACACGGCCCCAGTCCACACTTTTGCCAAGGTATGCTGCAGCCATACCTAGACCAGAATGCAGTTCCCATTCCAGCCCTGTGCTTACCAGCCAGGGCATCCCCTTGGCTCCTCAACCAGATCTGTTCCAAGCTATAGCTTTTGTACATGGCTGTGGTTGCACTTTGGCCTAGTCCCTCACCTGTCATGACCTTTGCCTTTGAATACTGTAGCCTGGCCTGACCCAGCCTAAACCAAGTCCCACCACTCACTGGCAGAGCAGGAACCTGGCCCTGCTCCATCTGCTCATGCAAAATGGTAGGTATGACAACCTAGCTGAGCTTGGCCTGTGTTCCAGCCTGGTTTCTGCTCTTGCTTGTGAGCTAAGTTTGGCTTGGCCCTGCCTGGTCATCTCCCCTCAACAACCCCCCCCCCCAAAAAAAAACCTCATATATTAGCTAACAGTTGGAGTTATCCTGCTCAGGCTGCCCAACTCCCAGGCCTGGAACACATGATCACCGCTGGAAACTGTGACCCCAGTATAGGGGAATTTCGCAGGTAACCCCACTTGACCCATGCTCCCAGACCCAGATCTTATATACTCTAGCAGGTGCTAGGCCCTTGTCCAGCATAGCATGCCACTCCACCTTGGTGTTTGTATGAGCTGGTAAAGGTTGCAGCCCACCCCACCCCACACCCTGTTTTAGGATGCACATTTGGGTGCTGCAGCCTTGATCTGCCCAGACTGTTGTCAGTTCCTTTACCCGTCAGTGAGGGCAGGTTCCATGGTCACACCTAGCTCAGCCCAGCACCACCCCAACTCCTGAGCTAGCCAGTGGGACTTGTATTTCCACAGGGTTGGGCCCACACTTCCCCCACAGAATCTACCCCTGGACCTGGTTCTCTCTTGTGCTGGTTAGTGTCATGACCCTGCCTACTGTGACCCATTCCCTGATCCAGCATTCTGTCAGGTACTGGGATCTAGCCCTGCCAGACAGGCGCCCAGCCATAGCTTTCATGGGGACTGGTGTGTTGGTCAGCTGTGTTCCATGCTAACAGCCCGTTTCAGGACTTCCATGTAAACCGGTGAATCAGTATGAGCTGAACAGATTTGATGGACTCTTCTCTCCAAACCACCAGGTCTCAGTCCCCACCTTTGCCTGCAAGTTCAGTGAACCGGCTGCTGAACACCCACCCCCAGGCTCCTCCCACTACAATATGGTGGCGACAGGGCCGGGCCAGCAACCTAATCCCGTTCCTGAGATTTCCTCATGGTGTCCTCACCCTGGGGGAAGGAAAGGCCCTGGACTCGCTCACCATGTGGCGACAGTGTCCATGGCCAGAGTCCCAGGCATTGACTTGGGCCTGGCTCAGGATCTCCAGCAGCTGTCATGCTGTTGAGGGCTCCTTCCACAAGCCCCTCGGTGGAACACCAATAAAGCAGTTTTGGTAATGCATACGATCTTTACACGTTATAAAATTATAAATTGGTAAGAATTACCTGTTGCATATAGTAACATAAGTTTACCATGGTTTTTCAAATGGTTTACAAATATAGATGGAGGAGAATACAAAGTGGATTATTGCGACAGACCGGCTCGGCCGGGAGCAGTCAGTGCGAGGGGGACAGGACCCTGGGACGGTGGGCAAGGATTCAGCGAGTGACAAACAGACACGACAACTCAAGGCACTTGTCTCTGAGTGCAGTTTGCAAAGGCAAGGCATCAGCTTATATACAATAGATGATTGCAAAGGGACATTCTCTTTGTTTATTCATGTGGTTACATTTCCACAAACAATTACTTCAGGAGGGTAAGCAGCTCTGTTGAGAAAAGATTGTTCTCCAACAGCCTGGTGACAGACTGCGGTTGCTATTTCTTGTGGACGCAGTTTGGCACCCGCTGCAGTTTTAATCATTAAGCAGTTAGCTTTCATTGTGTTTTGTGCCTTACATTGGTTTTAATATTAACCTGTCTATATTTCTAGTTTTTCTTCCTGTATGGCTTTTTAAGCTATAGATTTCTACTATAATCTTCTTTTTAGGAATTCTCAAAAATAGTCCTAAGTAGATTCATTAAAGCTAGTAACTTGATAGTTTTTATCTCAGACTGCTTGCTATCCTTGTCCAATCTCCTGTCAGAAGGCTTCATAGAACTATAAAGGAACCTCGAGCCTTTGCCGCACATAAACAGTATCATTCCAGCCATAAAGACAAGAGCAAAGAGAGTACAGCAGGAACGCCGAGACCACTGGAGGTGCAGCCGAGTCCAGGAGGCAGCCTTCCTTGGAGCTTCCGCCTCGGCCCGGTGATTTCTCACGCAGGCTCTACTGGAGGTGGCGTGACAGAGTATGATAAAGATTTGACCAAGATGACTTAGGAAACATACATCCAACAAGTAATCTGTCCTTTTAAATAATTTTTCTGTTACGAAAGCTTCAAAAGTCAGTTAAAAGTATAGCATTTCCTAATCAGTAAACAAACAGTAATGTATAATAACAATACATTTTCTTTTTACAATAACTCTTGCTGGAAAAAGCGGCATAAAATTAAGATCTAGGCCATCATGCAGTGGAAGAGAGCAGGGCAGTGGAGCTTGGCATCTGGGTAGAGAGAGTTTCCAGCAGCTTGTTGGCTGCTTGGAGGACCCAAGCCAGTCGGACTCCATGCTTGAGGCCCTGGCCACAGCCACCGCGACCATGTGGTGAGCTGGGCCCCGGCCTCCCCGGGCTCAAGAGGCTTCTCCCTTCCTGGTGAGTGCGCTGGGAGAGGGTGGGAGAGGGCATCTTGGGGAAAAGGTGGGCCTAGGCTCCACCTGCCACCAACATTGTGTGGTGGGAGGGACCAGGGGAGTGTGACCTTGGGGTCTGGGTAGAGAGAACTTCCAGCAGCCTGGTGGCTTCTCGGAGACCGGGCCTGGGTCAGACTCTATGCTCGGGGCCCTGGTTACAGTTAGCACGACCACACAGTGAGCAGGGTCTGGGCAGCCAGTGTACCATTTGATGCCAAGTTCTGCCTGCTGGTCACCCAGTGGCAACCTCTGGAGTATTAGGGGTGTGGAATTGCTGCCTAGGTATGTCCGTGAAAGAGGCCACTGTGCATGTGGCTGAATAATCAATCCTGAGGCACTCCCAATGACAGGGTAGCTTTTCCTTGAAGGTAAGCGAGGTGGGGACTGAGACCTGGTGGTTTGGAGGAGAGAGACCGGACGATCTGTATGGGTCATATTGATACACCAGCCCACCTGTGGGTTCTGTGTAGAACTTGTTATTGTCAAACAATGTTGACCAACACACCAGTCCCCATGAAAGCTATGGCTGGGCGCCTGTCTGGCAGGGCTAGATCCCAGTACCTGACAGAATGCTGGATCAGGGAATGGGTCACAGTAGGCAGGGTCATGACACTAACCAGCACAAGAGAGAACCAGGTCCAGGGGTAGATTCTGTGGGGGAAGTGTGGGCCCAACCCTGTGGAAATACAAGTCCCACTGGCTAGCTCAGGAGTTGGGGTGGTGCTGGGCTGAGCTAGGTGTGACCATGGAACCTGCCCTCACTGACGGGTAAAGGAACTGACAACAGTCTGGGCAGATCAAGGCTGCAGCACCCAAATGTGCATCCTAAAACAGGGTGTGGGGTGGGGTGGGCTGCAACCTTCACCAGCTCAAACAAATGCTAAAATGGAAGGGCAGATAGTAATGTATGATAACAATACATGGCGTGTGAGATCTGGATCTGGGAGCGTGGGTCAAGTGGGGGAACTTGGGAAACTTCCCTAGTGGGTTACAGCTCTCAGTGATGATCACATGGTCCAGGCCTGGGAGTTGGGCAAGCTGGGCAAAGTAGCTCCAATGACTCGCTAATGTAAGAATTGGTTATGAAATTGTATGAATTTCATACAATGTAGGAATTGGTTATGAAACTGGATGGGGCAGAGCAAACTTAGCTCACAAGCAAGAGCAGAAATCAGGCTGAGGGCAAAGCTCAAGATAGGTGAGGGACCATGCCAAGGTGGGTCAGAGCAATCACTGGTATGCCTGCGATCTGTGACTGGGAACAGGCCCAGTTGGGGAGCTAAGGAGACACCCTGGTCGGGTTGGGGTTCCCACTGGTGAGTGCGGGGGCCGGAGTGGGGGCTGCGTTCTGGTCTGGATCTGGCTGCAGTCTCCCTTGGCACAAGTGTGGACTGGGACTGGACACACCAAGCCGGGCATCTGACCGTATCTTTAATATAATCCAAAAGCCTACTCAGTTTTTACGTCTACTAAATGAAACTTCTCAATTTTTTAGATGGCTATCAAGGATGCCAAGGCTTATAATATCTGGTTGAAATAGAATATCTTTATATAACACAATATAGGTTAGATTTAATTATTGGCAATATGTGATACTTAAACACCTATAAAATAAGCACATAGCTTTTATCAATCTTGAACAATGTGAACATGCTTAAAGGCAGAAAACACAAAGATCACCTCAATATAGAATTTTATATTCTGAGACACTTCAACAAAGTCAGGTCTGGAGTTGGCTGGAGCTAACTAAAAAGTTTAATCATTAATTAGATAAAAGCAGTTAAGAGGAGATGTTACAATAATGTGGTTTTAAAGCTTCATTGCTGTGTCAGAAGATCAGATTTTAATCCATGCATTAATGATGAACATTTTATAAAATGCTGCAAACAGTATTTTAAAGACTATGATCAACCATATTGCATATAAATCATACAAGATGTATTCCTTTCACATTCTTCATAGCTTTCCCCTTCCTCTTTCAACAAATTTTATCCTGTAAATATTTTGTCCTCTTCAGCGCTGCGGTCTAACACAGCCCTTCTCTTGTAAGACAGAATATTTTACAAGCCGTGCCCTGTTTTCTTTTATCCAAAAACTTTCCTTTATAATCTTTTTCATCAAGAACACATTTGTATACTTGCATTTATTCTTTATCTAAAGACCAGCAGATAAAAGCGCATGGGTCATCGCAGACCTGGAAACATTTGAACAATGGATGTTACTGTTATACCATTTTATATTTGGTGCAAATGTTACATTTTTAAAAGAATGCCTTAAGCACATTGTTTATAGAGTACAAGAGGCTAGGTGTTCTTCTGTGGGCCCTGCTTAGTTTGTCTCTTACCCTGTCTCTCTTAGCTGAAAAGGTTGAGGTGGGGGTCTTGACAAAGGAAAAAAAGGTAAAATGTCTTGGAGAAACTGTGGGATGAGTAGCTAAATCGAGAGAGGGGCTAATAGAGGACAGGGAAGCGATTGTGCCTGTTGGAGAGAAGAGAGTACGGGTTTAACCCTGAAGTAGCTGTGCAGGAGGAGGGGCTTCTGTGGAGGAGGTTTGCTGCTGTGAAATGGCGGGGGCTGGAAATGTAAACTGCACAAGAGAATAACTCAGGTGGACATATCACAGGTATCCGAAATCGAGGTGCCTGTGGGGGTGACGGACAGGTGGTGCCTCCTATGGGGCAGACGCACCAGCCTTGGTGGAGACGTGGGAGTTGGGGAAGGTGGGACATAATGTCTAATTTGTTGATCTGGAATCCAAGTCATTAAGTCCAGGTCCTGTGGAAAAACACAAGCGTCCCCACCTCCAAAAGTTAAGCGCAAACCAGGTCCTTCCCATGGGCCCGGAAGGACATCCCTCCATTTTACTGGAGGTTTAGGGGAGGCTCCGGTAGGGGAGTAATCTCAAGACAATGAGCTCTCACTATGTTCATCCAAATAAAGATGGTTAAACACAAACAAAGCAAGATTTCAAATATGGGGCAACAAATGTTTGAATCCAACCTTTTGCAATTTAGATATGAGGTGGTTTTTTGTTTGTTTGTTATTGATATTGTTAGAATGCTCAACTATGGCTTGGCCCTGGGGTTATAAGGAATCCCAGTACAGCATGAAATGTTTAAATGTCTCAATAACAGCACAGAGCTCTACTTTCTGGGCAGAATTTTCGTCTGCCTTAAAGGAAAACTTTTCAAAATCTATGATTAGAGAAACTATTCTATTAGGTGACCCATCTGTAAAGACTAACAAAGCAGTTTGGGACACAGGGGTTAAGGAACAAATATTTTTAAATATAACCGGATGACATTTAATAAAATGTAAAAGGATTTTTGGGTAAGTGGTGTGAAATTGTACTCACAAGTGTTAAGAGTCTATTTGCCACGTCTCATTCTTTGATGTTAAATAAACAAGCTGTTCAGAGCTATAAGGAATAATTATTTTATTTGTATCTTTGCAAAAAGCTCCTCATTCCTATGACATCTTTTTATATTTAAGGTGGAGACCAAAGCACAATAAGGAGTAATAACTTTTTTATGCATGGAAGGGAGGTGTAGCCACTCTAAAGGCCCTTGTTGCCACAAGCATCCAGTTGGGGTGTGAACAACAGGTAGTATAATTGTCAAGGCAGATGCTAACTTTTAATTAGCATTTTCACTATCAGTACCAAGTTTTCTTTTAATTTAACTTATCATCATCATCATTATGAGATACAGTTCATAGATCCTGGGATTCCCCTTATCCCTTCCCATTTCCCTCCCCTGATTGAGTTCCTTACATCATTACTATAGTTCTTCATGCACAGTCACATGTCCATCACTGCAGGCATGGACAAAGCAGGGAGTCCAGCATCCTATTGTCAAGATACAGTAAACAGTTTCACTGGGAGTCCATCTTTGTCTGGAAGTAGAGATGCATACTGCATTGTATCCTCACATCTGAATATGACAGTCTCCATTGCACAGTTGCTGTACATCCCCTAAAAGGAAAAACCACAGTACAAAATCAACAATAGGAAGGAAGATAGAAATTTACAACACCAAGAAGTTAAATAGCATGCTACTAGATATGATAGTCTCCATTACACAGTTACTATGCATCCACTTAAATGAAAAGCCACAAAACAAAATCAACAACAAGAAGAAAAAAAAAATCAACAACACCATGAAGTTAAATCTGCTACTGAATGGCCAATGCGTCGCCGAAGAAACGTAAGAGAAAATTAAGAACCTTCTTGAAGAAAATGATACCACTGTACAATCTATGACGAAGTAAAGAGTTTAATCAGAAGAAAGTGTTTTGAAGAGATGAAACCAAATCAAAATCAAAATCAAAGTCCATGAGATATAGTTTCTATTGCTCTTTGTAGGTGAAATGTGTCTGCACTAGGCAACAAATAAATGGGTTTTGTTTTTTAATCCAGTCTACTAATCTATGACGTTTGATTGATGAATTTAAGCCATTTACACTCAGGGTTAATATGAGTGGGTGATTATTTAGTTCCGTCATTTTAGGAATGGGATGTTCATTGATTTAGTCTTCTGATATTTTACTGGAATGTTCTTTGCATTTGCCTTTGGTTTTGGTGGGTGCTATTCCTTTTCTCTGTCAAGAGAACATCTTTAAGTATCATTTGTAGAGCAGGTTTGGAAGAGGCATATTCTTTTAACTTTTCTTTACTGTGGAAGAATTTTATTTCATTTTCAAAGATGAAGGAAAATTTTGCTGGGTACATTCCCTGGGCCGACAACTTTTTTCTTGTATAATCTGGAATATATATTTAAAAAAATATTTATTTATTTATTGGAAAGCCAGATAAACAGAGAGGAGGAGAGACAGAGAGGAAGATCTTCCATCAGATGATTCACTCCCCAAGTGAGCGCAACGGCTGATGCTATGCTGATCTGAAGCCAGGATCCTGGAACTTCTACTGGATATCCCACATGGGTGCAAGGTCCCAAAGCTTGAGCCGTCCTCGACTGCTTTCCCAGGCCACAAGCAGGGAGCTGGATGGGAAGTGGAGCTGCAGGGATTAGAACTGGCGCCCATATGGGATCCCGGGCATTCAAGGCGAGGACTTTAGCCGCTACGCCACACTGCTGGGCCCTAATCTAGAATATGTTGCTCCATTCTCTTCTGGCCTGTAGAGTGTTACAGAGTGCTAGCAAGATCACTCCAGACACGTCTAAGGTTTATTAAGCAGTCTTTATTAACCAAGCTTGGTGATAATAGAGCATACTAGAAATAGCAGATCACAAGTCTATACGGCAATCCAACCAATCATAACCCAGCCAAACATAATCCCCAAAGGGGAACAAATGGTCATTATCTTTAAGTCCATCTGTTTAGCTGAAGACCTAATACCCCAGCTTCCCCAACCATATTGGTTATCCTAAGAGACATGCAACGAATAACCTGGACACACTTACAAAGCTGCAGACATTCACCTTTCCCTGGCTTCTCTGCCCACATTCCATCACTGCCAGGCCTCACCTTTCCTGGAACTCTTGATAGCACACAAACCAGAAACAACATTACTATATCCATTGTCCCATCTAAGCAGTACACCGGGACCATGATTGCTCTGACCAGCAGAGCCAGTAACCTGGACAGGGAGAGGGTCTGGGGATGAAGCACCGACAGGAGACCAGTGATGGTGGCAGTCTCTTGGAAGTTTGGCTTTATTGCTCCTTCACCTCTCCTTGCATACTCTTCCCCCCATGTCCTCATTTAGCAGGATATTAGGTACAGATGAGTCCAATTAGTCTATGCGTTTTTAGCCACAAGCCCAGTTCCTGTTCCTGTCCAGCTCAATGAGCGCTAATCAACTCCAAGGCCCACTGTCAATGGGTGCTGGCTATCACTGGCTGCACCCATAACAAGAGTTTCCTGTGAGTTAAATTTGTTAGATGATGGCCACCGACCGCCCGCCCTCTTGGTGAAATAATATCGGCAAGTTGTTCAGAGTTGAGATGGAAGCTTTATTGGAAAATCCGCTCCTGGGCCCCCTTCGCGCAGAGGGGAAGGAAGAGGGAAGCAAAAAGGGCGTCTGAGATACGTGTGGAGGAGTTTTATACCCCTCTAGACATGTGGGAAGGCAAAGGGGCTGTCTGTGCCCCAACTATGCAAGGAATGTCCATTCAGGTGTGCCATTGGTCACCTGGAATCCCGCCAGGTAGGTGACGTAACTGGCTCCTGTGGCCCCTCCTCCTGTTACAGGCTGGAGCCTAGGAGATGTGGGGGTGGGGCAGACCAGACCCTAGTCTCCAGTGTCCTGGGCAGCCATCAAAATTGACATTCCTTTATGTGTCAGTTGATTTTTTTCATGAGCACATTTAAGGATCTTTTCCTTAACTTAGTGGTTAAAGTCCTCACCTTACATGCGCTGGGATCCCATATGGGTGCCAGATCTAATCCCAGTGGCCCTGCTTCCCATTCAGCTCCCTGGTTGTGGCCTAGGAAAGCAGTCGAGGATGGCCCAAGGCCTTGCAACCCTGCATCCGCGTGGGAGATCCGGAAGAGCTCCTGGCTCCTGACTTCGGATCGGCTCAGCTCTGGCCGTTGAGCTCACTCGAGAGTGAATTATCGGATGGAAGATCTTCCTCTCTGTCTCTCTTCCTCTCTGTATATCTGACTTTGTAACAAAAATAAATAAATCTTTAAAAAAAAAAGAAAAAGAAAAGACCTACCTTCATCGAGCCCTAATGTTGGGCGCCAGTTGCTGGAGGCCAGCGCCAGCTGAGCTTGGAGCTCAAGAAGGGTGTGTGGAGTCGGTGTAAAGAGAAAAGATGGACCAACACAATCTTAATGGACGATGCAAGAAAGCTGTTGCCTTTATTGATACAGAAGCAGTCACAAACTCTCACAGACTCTTCACGTCATGGTTAAGTGGGTGTTTCCAAGGATAATTCTGCTGTTTGTTTCACCTTAAAGCAGGATGTTATGCATTCTGACCCTGCGGTCAGGAAGTTCTCCATAGACAGTATCAATCAGTAACACATTCCTACCACCTTCCTCATTCAACAACTTTATCTTAACAGTTAAAGGAGAAAATGCATCACAGAAGGAAAAACCTAAAGATCATAGACAAAAACCTTAAACATAGATTCCCACCACAACCATGGGCTTAACACCCTAGATTAGTCTAAAAGCATGTTTTACAATGTTAGTGTGAACATTCTTGGGCTCTTCCAGCCATATGGTCAATGCGGGCGGCTGAGACAGTATGAATTGTTAAAGGCCCGTTCACCAAGATGTTGTCAGCAACATCAACTCCCAAGCTCACGTTGGTTGTAAAAACCAACTCGCAGGGGGCAAACAACAATGCCTCAATAGATTACAGAATTCTCGGCTGGGTGGTTGTGAGAGAGGAGTTAGAGTGGGTAGTGGGCAGTCAGGGTATTCTGGGTCTCCGAGTAAAAGAGAATTTCCCCACCATGTCTTGGATTCACCAGAGCACGTCTCTGTCTCTTCCAAGGCACAGGGATGCTATTAGCATATCAATTCCCCACCTGAAGTATCGGCCATCACCTCCAGCCATTGTGGGAGGGCCTCAGGCTGATTTCTTTATCATTGAAAGGAGAGCAGGAAGAAGTGATACACATCTGCCTAAGGCCTGGAATGTCCTGTGTCTGGTACCTCTGTGGCCTTTTGTCCCAAGGCCAGGTACCATGGAAACCGGGAATTTTCTTTGTTCATGGAGAAACATCTTTGAGGGAAACCTTTAAAAGGTGCATTCCCCGCCATCAATACGGGCTCGGGTTCTCATTTTCCTCTTGCCACTATGGAGGACCAGGGTCTTTTTTACTTTTCCTCCTGCCACTATGGCAGGCGGTAAGGGTCCTTTCTATCTCAAAACCCCCTCCCGTCGCTAGGACGGGAGTCTCTCTTCTCAGCTTTTCTAATAAATCTTGCGTTAAAACTAAACTGTGTCCGCACGAAAATTCTTCTTTCCTGCGAGACAAGAATTGAGGTTGCTGCTGTGCTCGGGGTCAAAAACCCTACAACAAAGCCATTAAGGCAGAATCACAAAAGGCAGAAAATACCTACGTTCTTCAGGGGTGCAGACTGGCTTTGGCAAGGCAAGGATGCTCCCTGTGGGAGGCGGCTCAGAGCAGGTTCTCCGGACAGTTGGGGATGGACCTGGAGGTCAGAACCCAGGGGGCACCCTGCCATGGCGATGCATATGCTCAGGACACTGGCCAAGTGACTGTCCTCTGCCAGGAGCCCCTTCAGCCCGGAAACGTGGCCATGCTCCCATGTCACTCATCCTCACCTCCACCGAGAGCCCCGGCTGATGACGGAGTAGAAGGCAGGTGTGGTGCGGAATCACTTCCTTGGTGCTGGCTCCCTGTGCCACGGGTGCTACTGAGGTGTCCTTGACCTCGGCGTGTTGGAGCGAGGCTGTTCTTAACCCCTCCCAGCTTTCAGCTATGTCTGCATGCCTGACTCTGTGACTCAGAGGGGAGTTCTCTTCTGCTCAGGTGCCAGGATCCATAGTTGGCTGGGTCTTCATGGTCAGGGGCGGGTCCATAGTCGGCTGGGTCTTCATGGTCAGGGGCGGGTCCATAGTTTGCTGGGTCTTCATGGTCAGGGGCGGTGCTGTTGTGCCCAGATTTGGAGATCCAGAAATCAGCAAGAGTCTGAAGCCAACCCAAGTGCACAAGGATGGTTTATCAAGCTCAGCACATCTGAGCCTGGGCTCTTGGTTGAGAGCAGGCAGCTGGCTGACCGACCGGCTGGTCGGGACCAACACCCCTTACTGGAGTGTGGCCCCAAACAGCACATTCCTGGGGTTTTTATAGGGACAGTCCACAATAGCTTGAAAAGGGGCAATTCACAATAGCCTGCAAGGTGAGGGGAAATACCACAGTCCCTACCTATCTCCAGCAACTAAGGGAACCTGTAAGGACTTATTCCAATATCCCACCCTGGACCCTGAGCCATTCCTTCTTCCTCACAGCTCACGAAATCCACACCAATCCAGCCATCCACCAGTCAGATGTAACCTGGCATTCCACCTGAGAATCCCACCCCCAATCTCCCAGCCCCTTCCCCAAACCCGCCCACTCACCAATCATTCCCAGGCATTCACCTGCAGGCACCAATCCCCTGCGGCCTTGACCTCAATCCCTCCGAATCCCCGCCCCCCCACACCTGGCAGACAAAAAAGGCCCCCAGGTGCGGTTCTCTCTTCTTCTTGCCTCCTTTCCCCCCCTTCCCCTGTTCCTGCCCCACTCGTTTCTCTCTCTCTCTCTCTCTCTCTTTCTTGGCTCCTCTCCCTTGCTCTTCCTCTCTCTCCTCCTTCTTACCTCCCTTCCCCCCACCCTTCCCCTTTTCCTGCCTCACTGGAATAAACTTCCCAAGATATGTCGCTGCGTCTGGTGTTTTCAGCTCACGGTAAAGAACCAGGTTGCGGGAATTAGCTGCGCGTAAAGTATCGTAATACCCTATGAGCTACAACTAGAACTCTTCCACTGTTTTAAATAACTAACAGAACCCACTTAATTCCCTGGAGCGACCCGTGAGATAACCAGCCTTAGCTGGGCCCTGACTCATGAGAACGGGGGCCATCAGTGCTAAGGGTCACATAGCTTGTTTGCCCTGCGAGCTCAGTTTTTAGTAGCAATGAGCCATGAACAAGTGGTTGGGATTTCGACACTGAGGTTCTTCAGTGCTAACCAACAACTTCCTGTCTGGGTTCATGGTCGGGGGCTGGCCCTTTCTCCTTAGGACCGTGGTCTCCTGGCTCTGGGACCTGACCATCAGCCATTGCCTGGACCCGTGTGCCTCCACGTGCCCTCACAGACCTGCCTGTCTCAGCTGACTCCACCACAGGACCTCTCCTTGAATACATTCTTTTATTTGGTGGTGGCTCGGAGAGGGCAATGTGTGCAAGGGTCTGCAAATGTCCAGAGCTGCCAGGAACTCCATGGGGTGGAGCAAGGCAGGGAGGCCCAGCAAGAACACTGCCCTGACCACACCCTAATGGCTGTGCCGAGGTCCTGCCCTCCAGAAGGGATCTTGGAACATTCAGGAAGGAAGCAGTGCCTGGTTAGTTTTTTTTCTACCCAAAGGGCCTTCAGGGTGTGTGCGCGTGTTTCTTTTTCAAAACATGCTTTATTTGTTTTTTAAAGATTTATTTTTATTATTTTTTCATTGGAAAGGCGGATATACAGAGAGGAGAGACAGAGAGGAAGATCTTCCGTCCGATGATTCATTCCCCAAGTGAGCGCAACGGGCCGATGCTATGCCGATCCGAAGCCAGGAGCCTCTTCCGGGTCTCCCACGCGGGTGCAGGTTCCCAAAGCTTTGGGCTGTCCTCGACTGCTTTCCCAGGCCACAAGCAGGGAGCTGGAAGGGAAGCGGGGCTGCCGGGATTAGAACCGGCGCCCATATGGGATCCCGGGCATGCAAGGCGAGGA
Source organism: Ochotona curzoniae (assembly GCF_017591425.1). Classification (NCBI taxonomy): domain Eukaryota; kingdom Metazoa; phylum Chordata; class Mammalia; order Lagomorpha; family Ochotonidae; genus Ochotona; species Ochotona curzoniae. The sequence goes on from NW_024466508.1 coordinate 821,612, forward strand.
CCTTTAACCACTTGCGCCACCGCGCCGGGCCCATGCTTTATTTGTTAATTTGGAAAATGGGTTTACAGAGGGACATCTTCTGTAATCTGGGTCATTCCTTCCATGGCCGGAAAGGCTGGAGCTCTGTGTGCAGGGACCCAGCTCCTGGTCATCTTCCTTCGCTTCTTCAGGTGAAGGGACGGGGGGAACAGAACTGGTATCAGACGAGTGAGGCTGGGCAGTGTGGGTAAACACTGGGGCCCCCAGCCTGGTGGGAGAAAAACCCTCCTCTACCGACCCATGGCAACCTCAAGGGGCCAGATGGGGCTCTCACTGCGCAGCCCACCATGTGGAAGGCCACAGCCAGAATGCGCAAGTGGGGTGCTGTGGACCCCCAGTCAGACAGGTGTGAAGAGTCCCTGGCCTCCCAGCTGGGCCCCTGCACTGGTTGTGGGTCCCTCTCCAGGGACAGCAGGGGGTACATGTGGAGGGCAGGGCGTGGTCAGGAGATGGCTGAGGGGTCACTGGGATGCTATGTTAGAGAAGGCTGATGGGGAAAGCTGGGAGTCAGAAACCCCTCCTTCCAGGGTGAACATGTGAGCCCCACAACCGCACGGCACCCCAGCAGGGCTCAGGCCAGGGTGTCCTTCCCTCCAAGCTGGTCCAGCCTCATGGGGTTGGCAAGGGAAGGGCTCTGGCCTCCAGAGGCCTGGGGAGGCAGCCAGAGGGGCACCGCCCAATTCCCAGGGGTCTGGCAGGAAGTGGGCGGGAGAGCAGGCCTCAGCCTGAGTCATGTGGCAGAGTTCCAGGACCGAGCTGGAGTTTTCATTTCCTAGCTGAACTAGCTGAATTGAAGAAACGAAACTGAAGTCCTGTGGCTGCCTGGGGAGGGGTGGCCCTGAGCCCCCACCCTGCTGGCAGTCCCAGGCAGGGGGCAGGGCAGGTGCTGGCCGCTCAGACCTCAGGGGCTGGGGGCTGGTGGGGGGGCACCTGGAAGCTCCCTCCAGGTCCTACCTCCTGCTTGACCCAAGGGAGCATCAGGAAGGGGTGCCCCTGGGGGTGGGTGGGGCAGCTCCAGGCCGGCATAGGGATGGGTCTCCAGGCAGAGGCCCAGTGGAGTGCCTGGGGTGGCCTGAGTGAGTCAACCAGGTCCACTCCCTGACTGCACCTCAGGCAGAGGAGGTAGGATCAGGGTCACACCCACACCCGCGCCCAGCCTGCAGGCTGAGGAGGGGTCAGGCAAGGCTCCCTCCAGGCGCCAGCAGTTCCTGGGGGGGGAGGGGGTGAGAGAGGACCCTCCCCTCCCCCAGGCTGCAGGAAATGGAAACTTGGGCCTCCCTGCACTTCTTTGTTCAGCTCAGCCCCGCCCAAGGGGCTCCAGGCCCCCAGCCCAGGCCAGCGGGACCCCTGGGGGCAAGCACCCCAGGGAGCTCATCCAGCTGCAGGATGGCCAGTCACGGCCCCATGCACCCGACACCCCCTCCTTCCTGGGGCACTGGCGGGGGAGTTCCCCAGCACACCCCCAGGGCCCTGGCCGGGCACTGTCCCCCAGCCCCTCCTGTCCCTGGTGACTGACAAGCTCCCCAGCAGGGTTCTAGTCAGTGCAAGCCACCTAGATGGCTCCCCCAGGCCTGCCCTGGCCTTCCACACGGTGTCCGAGGTTGCCCGGAGCTCCAGCTGGGGCCCAGTGCACCCTGCCTGCTGCAGGCACCCTCAGTTCCAGCAGGACACGGGTAGGCCCCTGGCCTGCCTTTAGGTCTCTGGGTAGCTGGGAGTGGTGTGTAGGACCCTTTTCCCACAAGGGCCCCAAGTGGACCTGTAGCAGACAGCACTGGTTTCCCAGGAGTCCCCACTTCCCCATTCCCATCCAGGACCCTGCAGGGGTGGGAACATGTGTTTATTTGAGGCCTGGAAATAGTACAATGGCAGGGCAGGGGGGAGGTGAGCTGCCATGTGGGTGTGGGGATCCCAGCAGAGCGGCTCAGGTGCAGCCAGCCCCTGGACTCGGCTCTTTACTGTGTACGCACACACACACATGCCCGCTCTGTGTACAGATGGCCACACGTGCCCCCAGTGTGACCTGGGGATTGAGTTACACCCGAGGGGCCCTTGTCCCTCCCCGTGTTCCCCACCCAGGAGGGCTGAGTGCTGTAGTACTAGGTGGCCGGGGTCAGGCGTCAGGGGCTCAGGCGCAGCAGCACCGACAGCAAGCTGAGCAGGAGCCCAAAGGCCAGCAGGGTGGCGCTGGCCTGCAGCCTGCCGGGGGCAGCGCTGATGTTGCACAGCGAGCTCTGGCAGCAGTGGGTGCCCACCGAGGCCACCCCGAGGTTGATGCCAGGGCCCGGGCAGATGGGCGAGCAGTACTTGTTCAGGCTGTAGCCCAGGTCCACGTTCCCTGCAGAGGGAGGCAGGCGGTGAGGGGAGGCAGGGCAGTGAGTCCCCACCCTGGCGGCCCCGGCCGGCACTCACCGACGCCAGCGGCGGCCGACACAGTCACGCAGTACTGGTCCGAGTCTGAGCAGACGGTGGGTTTCAGGCAGTACAAGTTGCTCTTCTGATTCGAGCAGGTGAAGCATGTCAGCGAGTGGGCTGTGCAGAGAGGGCACCAGGCAGCTGTGTCACAACTGACCCAGCCGCCCGCCGGGCACCTGGGCAGTCACCCCACAGAGACCGAGCAAGGCGTGCCACCCCAGACAGGCCCCAGGGTGGCTTGGCGATGGCTCACCTGGCCCCACACTCAGCAGGGTCACCAGCAGCATCGGCAACAGGAACTTCATGCTGGAGGGGCAGGTGACGGCCACGGACTCAAACCACAGAGCGGTCCTGCGGGCAGGGCAGTTGGTTACAGGAACTGTCCAGCGAGGGCCCTGGCTCCTCCCCACAGGGGGTCACAGGGGCCCCAGGGGGTTGGACACACAGCACAGCAGTCCCCAGGGGGGTTCCTGACCTGTCCTTTGCTCACAGAACACCTGCTGGACAAGACGGTGACCCTGAGGCTGGTGCGGGGACTCTGTCCCCGGGTGGCCCCTACCTGGCAGTTCCGGGTTGGGAAGTGGTGACCACTCCTTGGGGCCAGATACTGCCTACAGCCCTGGCAACTCCCTGCCCCAGGCTAGACGGGGCCAGGGCTGGGGTGGAGTCCCCAGTTTGTCCCCTGTATGGGACCGCAAGTCACGCAGCAGGAACCCGGGTGGAGCTCTGCCTCTGCTCTATCTCCAGGCGGGACCTCTCCCCTCCCCCCGCACACACGCTCAGTGGGCAGAGAGCAGGTGGGCCAGGTCCAGCCGGGTTCTATTTCGGGAACAGCACGGGTGTGGGAGGATGCTGCCGCCCGCCTTCTGCTGGGGAACCAGGGCATGGTTTGGAAGCTCTGGAGGACGCAGCCTCCTCCTCTTCCTTCACAGCTAGGCTGTGCTTGGGGCACAGCCCTGGCGGTCTCCAAGGAGGGAGGCCCTGGCACAAACAGGTTCAGCTGGCTCCCGAGCTAGAGACGGGAACCACCCAGCCACGCGGGCCAGGGCCCATTTGGGCCACTCTCGGCGTGGAGGGGCCAGCTCGGGAAGGCGCAAGGGTACCAAGGCCCAGCTCCCCTCCCCAGGCCCCAGAGCCCTGGGCGCGGAGGCGACAGGAGAGCCGGGTGGGAAGGGACCGGTGTCCCGAGTGATGCTGCGTGGGCTACCAGGTTTCTCGTTTGCTCAATCGGAGCTCAAACAAAGCGCTCACGCGCTGCCCAGGGGCAGGTCCCGCCTGGGGGTCGCTGTCCCCTGAGCCCACAGCTGGCCGAGAAGGCGGCCGCTGCCTGCGCGCCCGCGGGCTAGCCAGGGGTTCCCGGAGCTAGTGTGGGGGAGCGGCTGCGCGCGTGCCGCCCCAGATCCCGGCGAAAGCAGGCGGGGCGGGCTGGGGGATGGGACCTCTGGCCCAGCTTCCCGGGGACGCCCGCCGGCCCCCCAGCGGATCCCCCCTCCACCGTCCCCGGGCCCCGCGGGCTCACCTCGTGCGCCCCAGAACGCTGCAGCCCGCGGACTCCCAGGCTGGCCGAGCGCGGGGCCGGCTGGGGGGCGGGGGCGGGGCGTGCGGGCCGGGGCGGGGCTCTCCGCGGGCGGGGACGGGGCTGGCCCGGTGGGCGCGCCGCGGGGAGGGGGGTCCCGGCCAGCGCGCTTGGGGCCCAGCTCCAGTCACTCAACTCCACGTGACTGGTGAGAAGACCCCTGCCCCTCCGGCCCCAGGGGGACGCGGTGGGCGTCGCTGGAGCTGGACCTGGCCTTGGCACGAATGCCTGGACTCCTGTGCAGGGCGGCTGTGGACCCTGGTCCTCGACCTTGAGCATCCCTGGGTGGTCGTGAATATGTGAAGAGGAGCCTGGGCCAGTGGGCAGTGGGGTGGAGTCCTGCCGGAGCCAGAAAAGGGAAGTCTCTTGGGGAGCAGAGAGGACTCTTCTGGCTGTGTCCCTCTGACCCCGTGAGGTGTATTGTACATGATGTTTGGTGTGTGTGATGTGTCATATGTGTGGTGTGGTGTAGATATGGCCCGGTGTCTTCGGAGCTGTGCCCTCCTTGTCTCCTGGCTGCCCTGATGCCCCCTCGTGGACCACAGCCTTGCCTGGGCCTGTGTTGTAGCTGTGGGTCGGGGTTCTGTGCCTGCTATGTCCAGGGACAGGAGATGCCTGCAGGCCCTGGTGGGGCCATCCCTCTGTGTCCAGGCCATGGCTGCCCTGCCGGTCACACTGGGCTGGGAGGACCCTGAACCCTTGGAGCTACCATAGCCCTCACCAGCCTACTAGGACAGGGGTGCCCTGTGTGCCCCTTGGTCTTTCCTGCTGGTGTCTCTATCCCGCTAGCAGTGTCAGAGCTGGAGGGTGGGCTCTTGAGCTGTGTGTCCAGCACCTGGCGGGCGGTGTGTCCACTGCAGCAGGAGCCCAGATGGGTGTTTGCAGTGCTGGGTGTGTCCTGCTCTTCATTCCAGGCCCCCAGCTCATATACCGGGGTGAGGTTTGCAAGTGCAGGCCTGGGCAGGGTGAGGAGAGGAACAGGCAGGCTCCCGTGAGTTGTGGGTGTGGAAGCCTCTATGTTCTGGTCCTCAGGGAAGGGAGAGCCAGCGAGCTGCACACGGCGCACATGGCCATGTTTTCATGGAACCCTCTCTGCCTCTCACTTGGGTCTGGGTATAAGTAACAGGTGCATCCTGGGGAAGGCACGTTTCCACTGACAGGCGGAGGGTCAGCTTTCTCCGGGGCTGGCAGGGACTTCAGCCACATCAGGGGTACTGGCAGCCTCACTCTCTTTACCATGGGATCCTGGGGACCACCGCGAGGGCTGCTTGGGAAGCGACCCTGGTTTTGGCTGGAGGGTGTGGAGTGTTCTGGAAGTGCCGGGGAGGGGGGTCTGTTCTTCAAAGGAGACCCCTCCCTCCCTCAGGGGCTGCCAGCTCCTCTCTTTGGCCTGTCTGTCCCCTGTGCTCAGCCATGGCTCAGAGGGCAGGGGGTGGAGGGAATGGCTTGGCAAGCAACAACTCGGGGACTCCCGTGGCGGGGGAAGCCTAGGCCTCCGTGAACGGGGAGTTGCAGGTCCCTGCCTGGAGGGTGGACCTGAGCCTCACTTTTCCGGACATCCCGGCAGGACCAGGACCTGGGTTGTGGATCCCTTTCTGTCTGCTGCCTACGCAGACCCTGCTCCTCCAGACACCTGCCCAGGGGAGCCTTCCCCAACCTGTGTGGCCACATCCCCTGTAGTCTAGTGGCCCCCCCCCCCCCCCCCCAGCCCAAATACCTCCAGCCTGTTCCCCAACCTTTGACCCCGGAGGAAGCGCTACGGGAGCCAGCCCTGCCTGCAGCACCCTTCCGGCCTGCAGGGCCCTGTGCTGCCGGCAGTCCTCTCTCCCCATCCGTGAGCGTGTCACAGTCTGCTCAGGTTTTGCACTTCCTCTGCCTGCATCTGCCCCCTGGAGGCCAGGCCAGGTGCAATGTAGATGCTGGATTGATGTGGTGTGGGTTGCAGAGGCAGCTTCTGGCAGTCCCGGTGGTGGTAATGGGGCAGAGGCTGAGACCTGGTGTGCGCAGTCCTGGTTCGGTGGTGCCTGCAGCAGCTCTGATTCCCCTGGGGTTCCTCAGGAGAGCTGTAGGGCTGAGCGGCCCCTCTCATGCCTCTTCCCCCCCCCCCCACTGGGGGAAAGCTGAGTATGCCTTTGGGGTGCCTCTCCCTCTTCTGCCCACCCCACTGAGGAAGCCCCAGATTCAGACCTGACAGAGCAGAACCCCCCTGTGAACCTGTTCCACAGCTAGCAGCTCCTGAAGGCTGGCTCTGGGCCCTGGATGACTCAGCTCCCTTCCCGGTGCCTCCTCCACCTGTCCTCAGGGTAGATCTGCTCTGTCAGCCTGTGGCGCCTAGAGAGTGAGCTGCACTTAGCCAGCAGACAGGTGAAAATCCAACTGATAACCCAGGCAAGCAAAGTACAGGGTTCCATGGGGGGGGAACATGCTGGCACGTCTCGGATGCGGGGGTCCCACTCTTCCTGCCGTTTCCTCTCCCTCTCCCATGCCCTCTCCCCTTTGTTGAATGTGGAGTGGCCGTCTGGGGAGGCTCACATAGGAGATCCCAAGGGCCAGGTTGGGTGATATGTGGCTGTGAACAGAGCAGATCCTCCCAGTGTTGCAGCAAACTTGAGTGTCAGCCTGGAGGGCGGGGCAGCAGCAGAAAGCCCTTAGGTGGTGCCCAATTCCGCCATGGACTCATTCAAATGGAGCCAAGCAATCAGAAGGCAGCATCAAGCCCGTCATCACCACTACTTCAGCTAGGTGCACCTTAGTCCTTCAGTGACTCGCTACCGTGTGGACCAATGAACCTCCCCCGGGAGCAGATCTCAGTCTGGTTTATCATCATTCTGGTCTGTTTTGGTGTGGTTTTTTATCTAGCATCAACATGAAACATGGCAGCAACCTCGTTTGTTGTCTTACACGAAAGAAGAAATTTCATGTGGACAGCTCTAGTTTGCAGGAAAGGATTTATTTAAGAAGAGAAGAGAAGGAGGCTGCTGTGCAGGCGGCAGGATGCAGCTCCAGGGGAGGAAAGACCGGAGTCGGATGGGAATCAGCGTCTTCTGCACCATCTCAGCTGAGTCACCCAGAAGGCAAGAAACTCATTGACAATGAACAACAAATAGAAGGGTGGGGCTGGTCAGTCCCTCCTCCCATTGTGACAGGCTGAGAATTCAGGCAGCACCTCCTGGCAGAGGCCCAGAGATGACATCAGTGTGACGTCTCCTTGCTTTGTTAGGACAACTCTGACATGGGGATTAAATATGTTGATTCTGTCCCTTTGTTCTGCAAGGGAGAAAGCTAAGAAAGACTGTATTTTTTATAAGGGACCAGAAGCCTGTTCTGAAGCATCTTTCAGCAAGTGCTGAAAAGTGCTCCCACCAGGATAGAAGGAAGATTCCAGGTGCACGAGGGAGGGTAAAAGGCAGTGCAGAATTAGCGGGGCTGGGGGGAAGGAGAGCAGGAGGAGCAGCAGGAGGAGGAGGAGCGGAATTTCCGCAAGAGGAGGAGGAGCAGAAGCAAGAGGAATAGGAGGAGGAGGAGGAGCAGAAAGAGGAGCAGGAGGAGGAGGGACAGGAGGAGGAGGGACAGGGGGAGGAGGGACAGGAGGAGGGACAGGGGGAGGAGGGACAGGAGGAGGAGGAGGGACAGGAGGAGGAGGGACAGGGGGAGGAGGGACAGGAGGAGGGACAGGGGGAGGAGGGACAGGAGGAGGGACAGGAGGAGGAGGGACAGGAGGAGGAGGGACAGGAGGAGGAGGGACAGGGGGAGGGAGGAGGAGGGGCAGGAGGAGGAGGGACAGGGGGAGGAGGGACAGGAGGAGGGACAGGAGGAGGAGGAGGGACAGGGGAGGAGGGACAGGAGGAGGAGGAGGGACAGGAGGAGGAGGGACAGGGGGAGGAGGGACAGGAGGAAGGACAGGAGGAGGAGGAGGGACAGGAGGAGGAGGAGGGACAGGAGGAGGAGGGACAGGAGGAGGAGGGACAGGAGGAGGAGGGACGGGGGAGGGAGGAGGAGGGGCAGGAGGAGGAGGGACAGGGGGAGGAGGGACAGGAGGAGGGACAGGAGGAGGAGGAGGGACAGGGGAGGAGGGACAGGAGGAGGAGGAGGGACAGGAGGAGGAGGGACAGGGGGAGGAGGGACAGGAGGAAGGACAGGAGGAGGAGGAGGGACAGGAGGAGGAGGAGGGACAGGAGGAGGAGGGACAGGAGGAGGGACAGGAGGAGGAGGAGGGACAGGGGAGGAGGGACAGGAGGAGGAGGAGGGACAGGAGGAGGGACAGGAGGAGGAGGGACAGGAGGAGGAGGGACAGGAGGAGGGACAGGAGGAGGAGGGACAGGGGGAGGAGGGACAGGAGGAGGAGGGACAGGAGGAGGAGGGACAGGGGGAGGGAGGAGGAGGGGCAGGAGGAGGAGGGACAGGGGGAGGAGGGACAGGAGGAGGGACAGGAGGAGGAGGAGGGACAGGGGAGGAGGGACAGGAGGAGGAGGGACAGGGGGAGGAGGGACAGGAGGAAGGACAGGAGGAGGAGGAGGGACAGGAGGAGGAGGAGGGACAGGAGGAGGAGGGACAGGAGGAGGGACAGGAGGAGGAGGAGGGACAGGGGAGGAGGGACAGGAGGAGGAGGAGGGACAGGAGGAGGGACAGGAGGAGGAGGGACAGGAGGAGGAGGGACAGGAGGAGGGACAGGAGGAGGAGGGACAGGGGGAGGAGGGACAGGAGGAGGAGGGACAGGAGGAGGGACAGGAGGAGGAGGGACAGGGGGAGGAGGGACAGGAGGAGGAGGGACAGGAGGAGGGACAGGAGGAGGAGGAGGGACAGGAGGAGGAGGGACAGGAGGAGGAGGGACAGGAGGAGGAGGGACAGGGGGAGGGAGGAGGAGGGGCAGGAGGAGGAGGGACAGGGGGAGGAGGGACAGGAGGAGGGACAGGAGGAGGAGGAGGGATAGGGGAGGAGGGACAGGAGGAGGAGGAGGGACAGGAGGAGGAGGGACAGGGGGAGGAGGGACAGGAGGAAGGACAGGAGGAGGAGGAGGGACAGGAGGAGGAGGAGGGACAGGAGGAGGAGGGACAGGAGGAGGGACAGGAGGAGGAGGTACAGGAGGAGGGACAGGAGGAGGAGGGACAGGAGGAGGAGGGACAGGGGGAGGAGGGACAGGAGGAGGGACAGGAGGAGGAGGGACAGGAGGAGGGACAGGAGGAGGAGGGACAGGAGGAGGAGGGACAGGAGGAGGAGGGACAGGGGGAGGAGGGACAGGAGGAGGGACAGGAGGAGGAGGGTCAGGAGGAGGAGCTGGACGAGGGACACGAAGGACCGGTAAAGATAACAAGGCAAAGGTGCTCTGGATTTCTCATGTGTGTACTTTCACGAGTCCCCGGCAAGGCGAGGCCCTGCAGTGACGGAATGTAGGCGGAGAGGCCAGGGAGCGGGGAACGTCTGCAGCTTTGTAAGTGTGCCCAGGTTGTATGCTGTATGTCTCTTAGGATAATTTCTATTGCCGGGGAAGCTGGGACATAAGTCTTCACCTTGATGGATGGACTTGAGGGTGATGACCATTTGTTCCTCCTGGGGTTTTGATCGACTGGAATGCCATGTGGACTTGTGATTTGCTATTTCTGGTGGGCCCTGTTATCATCAAGCTAGGTTAATAAAGACTCCTTAATGAACCTTAGACTCGCCTGGTGTGCTCTCACTCGCACCCCACAACAGCAGGGGAGGATGAGTAGAAGGGGGTGTGGCTAGGTAACGCTGTTTTAGCTGAAGGCGCTTGAGCTGAGTGTGATGCAGCAGCTCCCCGTGGGCCCAGCCTTGCCAGGTGCAAGTGGCAGTTCCTCCCAGGACATGTTATAGCTCTGAGTCATCGCAGAAGGCCACCCCAGGACAGTGTCAGGTCAGTGCTGCTCTCCACCCCGCACCACGCTGCCTTCCCTGTCCTCCGTGCTGGGCTGGCAGTGTGGGGCAGGTAGGGTCAGGGACAGCCCAGCTTGCCAGCACTGTGCCTGGCCTTGGGGCTTCTGCTGGCCCGGAGGCAGCCACATGGAGCCCAGTGTACATAGACCCCAGCCTATATAACCTCAGGCCAGACTGAGCCCAGCCTGCACTGACCCCACGTTGACCCCAGGGCCCAGAGCCAGTTGTCAGCCCCACATCATATCTGGGTTGGGGCCACACGAAGCACATACATACTTGGTCATCTGGCCAAGGGGGCACCAGCAGGAGGCAGCATGACTGCCAGGGGTGAGTGGCCTTCTGGGATGGGGGCTTGCAGCTGGCCTGGTGCTGCGGTGGGGAAGGGTGGCTCCGGAGCACACAGCCTGGTCCCCACCTGGACTTGTGACTGTCATGGCCAGGGCTCCAGACACACTCACAATGACACTCACTCTGGGCCTTGCTCTGGTCAGCTCCGTCTCCACGATGCCCACGTGGGTGCTGGCTTGGAGAGGGGCAGGGGGCTCAGCTGACCCGGAAGTGGGTTCCCAGATCCTCAGACCTGCCCGAGGAAATTCTTGATCTCTGCAGAGCTGACTTCGGGGTGTGGAAAAGCACTGTGTGAGCACACACACATGTTGGTCCCTGAGATCACACGTGTAGGGGCTGGGGGTGAATCATATCTAGCACACATGTGGGCAGGTCATGTGTCCCGCACCTGCCCCCAGCCCAGAGTTGCTGCCCTGCCAGGCTCCTGCGCGGGAGGGCTCAGAGGCTGCCTGGCCTCCGGGGAGGAGGCATTGCGTGACTAGGGCTGGTCTGCTGGCGGAGGGGGAAGCCCGGGCCCAGGGCAGGGTTCTGGTCTAAGGACTGGGTAGAGTCTCACAGGGAGGAGCCTGAAGGCTGACCGTGGTGGGCAGGGCTAGCCTGAAACGGATCCCTTCTCTCACCCTGCTGTAGGACCCTGCCTCCCACCAGGACACCGGGCCCCTTCCAGGGGACAGCAGCTCCTGCTGCCAGGTCTTGCACACGCCCACGTGGCTCTGAGGCCGGGCCTGGCTCCTGCATGCCCCCTGCTGGAGCTGCTTGTGCTCAGCCCTCAGCACCCCCCTGGGATGCAAGGATGCCCCTTCGGCCCTGGCCTGGGGAGTGACTCCCTTGTTGGACCATCTGGCTCTTGGTCTTTGTCATTGCCTTTACAATACGTAGATTGTGGTAAAATGACTGGCAGCTGCTGTGGCCCTAGGGCTCTCGCCCCCACTCGTGGGTGTGTGTGCAAAGGACACGCAGGGGCCGACCTTGTGGCTGTGCTGGGGAGTTCTCTTGTTTCCTAGGGCTGGATGACAAGGGGTGGGGTAGGCATGAAGTGGGGGCAGGGGCGGGGAGGGGTGAGAATGGGTGAGGTGGGGGCAGGGTGGGAGATGGTGGGTGGGGTAGGGGAGAGATGGGGCAGGGGTGGGGAGGGGCTGGGGTAGGGATGAGGTGGGAGCAGGGTGGGAGAGGTGGGTGCGGTAGGGGAGAGATGGGGTGGGGAGGGGGTGAGATGGGGTGAGGTGGGGGCAGGGTGGGAGATGATGGGTGGGGTAGGGGAGAGATGGGGCAGGGGTGGGGTAGGGGAGAGATGGGGCAGGAGTGGGGAGGGGGTGAGATGGGGTGAGGTGGGGACAGGGTGGGAGATGGTGGGTGGGGTAGGGGAGAGATGGGGTGGGGAGGGTGGGGTAGGGATGAGGTGGGGGCAGGGTGGGAGATGGCGGGTGGGGTAGAGGAGAGATGGGGCAGGGGTGGGGAGGGGGTGAGATGGGGTGAGGTGGGGGCAGGGTGGGAGATGGTGGGTGGGGTAGAGGAGAGATAGGGTGGGGAGGGGGTGAGATGGGGTGAGGTGGGGGCAGGGTGGGAGATGGTGGGTGGGGTAGGGGAGAGATGGTGCAGGGGTGGGGAGGGGTGGCTGGCAGCTGGGTATTTAGACTAGTCATCTTGGGGCTGGGGCAGTTCCTGCCTGGGGGCCTGATACTGGGCTTCAGGTTTTGGGAGGCTGGGTGAGAACTGGGGCGCCTAGGAAGGTGTTGGCCTGTGGGGTTGCAGTCAAATACCTGGGGAAGGTAGAAGGCTGTGGGAGAGACCAGGTAAATGGCAGAGGCTTGCCTGTGCCACAGCTCCCTGCCCCCACAGCTCCCCGCCTGTCCCCACAGCTCCCCGCCTGTCCCCACAGCTCCCTGCCTGTACCCCACAGCTCCCGGCCTGTCCCCACAGCTCCCTGCCTGTCCCCACAGCTCCCGGCCTGTCCCCACAGCTCCCTGCCTGTACCCCACAGCTCCCGGCCTGTCCCCACAGCTCCCTGCCTGTCCCCACAGCTCCCGGCCTGTCCCCACAGCTCCCTGCCTGTCCCCACAGTTCTGTGGCTGGTCTCAGCTCCACCCTAGGATAATCCTGTATGCTCAACTTGGTGCCACAACTTTGCACCCAGCAAACTCTTTGTCCAGGAGAAGGGTTGATGCAAGAGGGAAGAAACACGCGGAGACCTGGAGCCGCCCCTCCTGAGGCTCCTGCGTGTCTGCAGGACGATGATGCTCAGGGCCAGGCAGACCCCTCGTTCAGAATGGGTGTTCCAGGGCCCGGTCACAGACACCCCAGGAGTCCTGACCCCAGCAAAGGCAGCACGGACAGTAAGACATTCTCTTGACAAGACACACCGTCTTCTTTTCTTGGATGCCAAGCCTTCTCCTTACGGGCAGACCCACCTGTGGAAAAGCTTGTTTCAGAGCCAGAAAATCGAACTTTTGTTTCCTATTGGAGAATTCATGCTCAGTTCTCAGGTTTTTGATCACGTAGTTGGCTCTGTGAGTCACTGGACAGGCGAGTGACAGGGAGGGAGTGGAGTGGGGACCCCATCAGAGGGTTTACTCTCCACGTCCCCCAGAGCTGGAGCTGTGTCAGCTGAAGTTAGGGCCCCAAACCTGCATCTGGGTCCCTCATGTGGGTGCCAGGGTCCCAAGGATTTTAGCCAACAGGCAGAAGCAGGAAGCTAGATCAGAGGTGGAGCAGCCGGGACACACACTGACACCATGATTCTGGCGTGCAGGTGGGGGCTTACCCGCTGATACACGAGATACCTTGCCTCCGTTTGTTTTTTACTTCTATCATTTAGCTTAGAGCACATGAGGGACTAGGCAAGTGGGGTCTTTCTTGGTCAAAGGCAAGTCCTGAACGCTGATTTGCACTGTAGAGGCCAGCAGGTGGCGCTGCACTCATACCTGCTGTTCACTTTGAAGCCCCTGAGCATCTAACTGGGACTAGGCTCTCCTGCCCTGCCGGGGAGCCACGCGTGGCTGCTGACTCCTGCAGACGTCTCGCTATCTGTCAGACAGCACCGATTCACCTCGGTCCTCCGCCTAGAAGTGCTGGAGTTAATGGTTTTAGCTTGGGTGAGACACGGTAGGCCAGGTAGGAGATGCTGAGGGAATTCTACCAGACACACCACAACATGTGTGTACACAGATGCACACATAGACACACAACACACAGGTACAACACACATAACAGGTATATATAACATGCAACACACACAGGTCCAAGCGCACAACATACATATATCGCATGGACACACAGAGGGGCGTGTGCACAGCACGCGTGCGCGCAGAGGTGTGTGCAGACAGCACAGCACACATGGATACCCGTGTAGACACAGACAGCACTTTCCAGAACCAAAGACCTCTTCTTCACCAAGTCCTCGCTGGAGAGGGTCATTGGTGGTGGGGGTCAGGTGGCGCTGTCCCCCAGCGCTGTAGCAGGCAAAGGTTGCTCAGCTGGGTCTGAGCCGGGGACGCCCGGTCACTGGGTGGCTGTTCCTGACCAGGCTACAGTGCATCAGCCCCTAGCTGGGTGTGGGGCCCAGACAGCCAGCATCCCCACAGGGGTTAGCCTGAGGTGAGCTGCTGGTACCCGCCAGGGGCCATCGCACCTCCCCTGGACAGTCGGCCGTCTCGGGCTGCTTGCTCCTGGGTGGTACTCATGGCTGCTGTTACACAGGTGGGCATTTGCTGCCAAGGTCAGTACTGCCCAGATGAGCTGTGATGCCAGTGGAGTCCACCAAAGGGGCTGGGAGGTTGGGGAGGCCCCCAGGTGGCCTCACACTTTCAAGTTAGCCAGGGAGCATGTGAGAGGGAGGCAGAAGCGGGTCTCAGGCTGTGGCCAGCTACCCGTGGGGCTCGGCCGGGTGGGGGGCGGGTTGTCTGCCCTGTGGTTTTCAGCCTGCTTCTCTGGGCATGCTGACCAGAGCCCAAAGTCTCAGCTGCCCCAGCCCACTTCCTCCAGCCAGTGTGGAGCTTCGCCAGCTGACAAGCAAGCGTAAGTCAGTGTGAAGCCAGCAGGGAGGCGGCCAAGAAGCTCCACCTTGACCCTGCGGTAGCAGGACCCTCTACTGGAGCCGGCCATTGTCTGGGTTGTGTGCCAGGCTTTCCAGCACAGAATTCAATCCCATAGCAAGAGGGAACAATTAAAAAAAAAGATTTATTTATTTATTGGAAAGTCAGATAAACAGAGAGGAAGATTTCTGTCCAATGATTCACTCTACAATGACCAGAGCGCAGCTGATCTGAGACCAGAAGCCTGGAGCCTCTTCTGGGTCTCCCACGCGGGTGCAGGGTCCCAAAGCTTTGGGCCGTCCTCGACTGCTTTCCCAGGCCCCAAGCAGGGAGCTGGAAGGGAAGTGGGGCTGCCAGGATTAGAACCGGGGCCCATATGGGATCCCGGTGCATTCAAGGTAAGCATTTTAGCCACTAGGCTACTGTGCTAGCCCTGAGGGACCAGTTGTTTTTTTTTTTTTTTTTTTAAAGAAACATCTTTTTAAACTTTTATTTGAAAGACACAGTTGAGAGAAAGAGAGAATCCAGTCTGGTTCACTTCCCAACTTCCCACAGTTGCAGCAGCTGGACTGGACTGGGCTGGAGCCAGGGGCCAGGAGCTTTGCTCTAGTGTCCCACATGGGTGCAGGGGCCTAAGGAATGGGGCTTTGCTTCACGCTTGCCCTGGCTTGGGCCGCTCTCCCTTCGCCCTGGAGCTGTCATTGCCACAGGAGTCCACGGACTCCCCCCACCTCTGCCTGCAGACACTGGGTGCTGCAGCTACGCTCCCAGAGAGGGTCCCACCGCCTAGCCCTGTGCCTCTCTGGTCTACCTGCCCATCCGGGCTAGGTGTAGGCCCCCGCCTGCAGGCCTCAGCATCCTGCATTCCACAGACACCTGTGCTGGCCCGAGCTGGGCTGTCAGCTGGTACCCTCAGCTGTGGTTGGTCTTTGGGGTCCTGCTGTGAACTGTGCCCAGACGGGTCCAGAGGGTGTGACAACATGGCTGCCGCATGGCTGGGCAGGCTGAGCACTGTGCACCAGCGTGCGCCCAAGGCGGGTTTTGTATGACGAACGGTAACTGGCTGGGGGCTGGGGGTGCTTGGGGATGTCCCTCCTCCCCCACTCGGAACAGTCGGGAGGGCAGCTCGGGGCCACTCCTGTGGAGTTGGGGAGATGGACAGGGTGGGGTGGGGGTGCAGGGGACCCTGTTGAGCGAGTGGTGCCCACTGTAAGGGATCGTCCGAGGGCTCCGCAGCAGCTCCCGGCCCTTCCCAGCCCCTCCTGCCTTCCCGTACCACGGACGGCCGTCTGGGCGTCTTCCTGCGGCCAGGCCTGTGTCAGGGCTGGGACCAGACAGTGCAGGGAGGGTCTGTCTGAGGGGGGAACGATGCTGCTGCTAGTATGACCGGGCTGGGGGCTTTCCCTCTACACCGCCACTCACCGGGTCGGGCCCCCCTTGGCATTTCCGTGATCTGGGTGTCTTGAGGTCCGCGGCCCTCCTATGTTGCCACTCACTGGGCTGGGTGCCCCTCTGCATTTCCGTAATCTGAGTGTCTTGAGGTCTGTGGCAACGCCGGGTCCAGAGTCCTTGGGGTGTGCTCCTCTTGGGGGAGGGGCTGGGAGCCTGGGTGGGAGGGTCTTTGGGCCATCCAGCTGTGAGCTGCTGTCCCTCCCAGGCTGTGGCTGGGAGCCGTGAATCACTGGAGCCCTGGGGTGGCCTGAGGACCGTCTCCCCAGGGACCCCCAGACTCTGTGCGTGGATTTCATAGCCCCTGGCCCTGCAGGGAGTTGTGGCACTTGCTTGAAACCAAAGTGTGGGACGAGGAGATGCAGGGAGGTCCTCTCCCCGGACCCCTGCCAGATCCCTGTGGGGGGTCTGTGCTGGGGGCAGGGGACATGGTGATGGAACAGCAGACATAGTGGAAAGGGGATGGGTATGTTGGACCCTGAAGGGTGTCCCTCAGTCCCTCGGTCCTCCAACCCATGGCCCAGACGCGGAGACAGAGGCATGGAGAAGTAAACTCGCTCAACAATAGCAGGTCTGCCGTTGCGGTGGGCCCTCTACTGTCCCCAAGCAAGTGGCTGGAGGCCTTAGCACCTGCAGCCCCAGGTGGGCTCTGCCTGGAGTGGAGAGGCAGCAGGGCTGAGGGCTTGAGGCCCCGCACTGTAGGGGTGGGATGAAGAGGTGGGGCCTGACTTCCCCTGGTCTTCTGGATGTCACACAGGCTTCCGTTAGGAGAGGATCATAGCAAGTCTCAAAGTGGCTACTTGGCAGGGGGAGTGGCCCAAACAACCCAGGGTATCAGAGGCACCACAGAAAAGGGGTAGAGGTGGAAGTGGGACCAAGAGTTGCTCGGAAAGGAGGTGTGGGTGGAGCAGAGCTGTGCCAGGTCTCTTCTGCTGGTGATCTCATGTTGTCTGGGCAGCCTGGTGGCCCTGTGACCCGCACTGTGCTGATAACAGGCACCCAGAGGTGAGTAAGAGTGGTGCTGGGATAGTCTGAGCGTGTGGTGCTCCTAGAGACTGACTCATGCCAGGTAACATGACACTCTGTTCTCCACCTTTGTTACCTCCTCTGACAGAAGGGCTGCCCCTGTTGCCACCACTGCCATCACCACCATCACCATTATCATCACCATCACCATGACTGCCATCATCACCACGACCATCATCACAACCATCATCACCATCCTCATCACCACCATCACCATCATCACCACCACCACCGTCACAATCACCACCACCATCACCACCATCACCACCATCATCACCATCATCACCATCATCACCACCATCACCATCACCACCACCATCATCACCACCGCCATCACCATCACCATCACCACCATCACCACCACCATCACCATCACCACCACCATCACCACCATCACCATCATCACCACCATCATCATCCTCATTACCATCATCATCACCACCACCACCATCATCACCACCGTTATCACATCCACATGGAGCGAGAGTTAGCACTTCACTGGGAAGTGTGTGGCAGGGGCCTGGGTGGGTGTTTGTACTCAGGGACACTGGCCAGAAGTTTGAGTTGCCTGGAGGTGACCTGCAGGCTGAGGGGGCCAAGGGGCCTGTGCTCACCTGAGGGCCTCTGCCTTAGTTTGTGAGCACTTGAGCCCTTGGCCACAGCGGTTGAAGAGCCTGGTCCCTGGAGGAGCTGAACCGGCTTTGTAGCTCTAGTTGCTGAAGGTGCCCGGCTTCCCAGGGATGATGTGGCCTCCCAGCCCCATCAGGTGTGGGTTCCAGGTGTGGCGACCCTGACCTTTGGGAACTTGATCATGGAGGCATCTTCCTGCCCACCAGCCACTGGGTTGCTGGAGAGACCAGCCTTGGTTAGGACAACAAATGCTCCTCCCTGGGCACTGGTCATGAGTGAGCGAGTGGGGTGTCACCTGGCTTCCTTATCACAGATCTCCTGACCCCTGGCCCACTCCCTGCCTGCCTGGCCACAGGTAAACATGACAAGGATGTGGTTACCAGGGAGCCTGCTTGGGGGAGGGGCAGCCTTGCACCTGCTACCACGCCTGTTCCCAAATCCTGGTGTGCAGGGGCAGGTGGGTCTGTCCCTTCCACCGGCTATGGAGAAGGGGGCCTGGGGGCACTTTTTTCTTTAGGAAGTGGGGTCCCCTGGCTATTCCTGGGTGCTGTGAGGATCAAAGTGTGCTGAGACAGCCCCCAACCACTGCCCAGGCTCAGCTGCAGGAGATGGGGGAGCATTCAGCTGAGCCAGAGGGGCCCCCCGACACAGGAGATGGGGGACCCTGTGCTTCGGCTAGGGCTACAAAGGCTTATGGGAGGATGGGAGGCAAAAGCCATGGCATCCATCCCGCAGCGCTGTTTGGGCAGTCAGCCACCTGGAGTCTTGCTGGGGCCAGTCAGGGCAGTCCTACCCCAGTCTCCTCAGGGACAGGCCTGGTCAGAGGACCTCTGTGTGCTCCCAGTGTCCCCTCAGCTCCCATGGCCACATGCTGATCTAGTCTGACAGGTGTACAGGGACACACAGAGGGGCGGCTCTGTGGGGACATGGCGGGGCGATGCAGAAAACCTTCCGAGAAGTGCCTTTACTCTGGTTTCCAGTTCCCCGGAAGGCAAGAGGTGTGGCCATGGCCACTAGCCCCAGGTGGACAAGGGGCCAGAGGCCGGGTGTGCTGCCCATGGTGTCTTGTTGTGGCCACACCTTGCAGATGACACATGTGTGGATGTGTGGTTGAGAGCAGGGGAGGAGCAAGAGCCCAGCCCAGTCCAGCTAACGGAGCCCTATAAACAGCAGGCTGGCTGCCTCCTGCTCATTTGCTCTGCTCATAGACACTGCCTGCCTGCCCATCTGCCCAGCCTGGGGATGAGGACCCATCTGCTGTGGTTGCTGCCTCTGCTGCTGCTGGCACGGCCAGGTGAGTCCCAGAGCACCAGGGTCTGGCCACCTCCCTGAGGCCCTGGGCTGCTCTGGGCTGCCTGGAATGGCTGGCCCCAGGAGCTGTCTGTACCTTCTCCCCCAACCTGGCTGCTTATGAGTTATTTAGTTGGAAGGCAAAGCTAGAGAGAGAGGGAAGGGGAGAGGAAGGAGTGAGAGAAGGAAATGGACGGAAAGAGAGAAAGGCGATCCTGTGTCCACTGTTTCATTTCCCAAATGGCCATTGCCACCAGGCCTGGGCCAGGGCAGAGCCAGGAGCTCAGCCAGGTGTCCACACGGCTGGCCAGGGCCCAGGCACTCTCGGGGTCCCCTGCTGCCTTCCGAGGCACATCAGACTAGAAGTGATATGGGATGTGGGGGGCCCGTCTGCACCCCAGCACCAGCCACCCTCTCTTCTTCCTGGACGTGTGGCTGTACTTGCAAAGTCCTGGGAGCTGCCCTCCATGAACTGATGGGGGATTTCCAGGTCGGGTGCTGGACTTCTGGCCGCCCGGGGCCTTGGTTTCAGCTTTGGAAAGTGGGTGGGGCACAGGGTAACTTCTGGGACTTTCTGGAAGGCATTGACAGGCTGAGTCTGTGCTGTGTGCTGCTCATGCCCTGGGTGCCAGGGGAGTGTTGGGCAGGGGGCCTGGGCAGGGCTTGGTCTCTGACCCTGCCGTGTCTCCCACAGCCCGGATGCTGACATGCCATGACTGTATGGCTATGAGGAACTGCTTCCAGCCCACGTCTTGCCCAAATGGCACACGCTACTGCCTGACCACGTGGAACAGTGAGTCCCTCCCTCTCTCCCTTGGCGGGTGGGGTGGGTGGGCAGTGCTTGGGACCAGCAGGACAAGAGGAAGGGCCTGTGGGGCTAACCCAGGTGCTGGTGTGAGTACTGGGGCAGCCCTGACCCAGGCTCCTCCTCCTGAAGTGGGCTCCATAGGAAGAGGGATGGGCATCCGTGCACAGGAGATGCCCCCTTGGTGTGGGCACACAGCAAGTGATCTGGGGCCTGTAGCCAGAAAGGGAGAGGGTGGGGGCACTGGGCCCCGTCTCTGGCTGTGCACTGAGCCCTCTGGCCGGCCCTGTGAGCCGGGGGGGAGCTGTCAGCAAGCTGGGCGTCCTAAGGGCAGGAGCAACTCACAGCCCCTGCTGTGTTCTACAGGTCTCCCCAGCCAGAAAACGCTGGTGATAAAGTCGTGTGCTTACACCTGCCCTGGCTATCAGGAGAGCTTGTCTCAGTCCAGGGCCTCCTGCTGCAACACTGATGTCTGCAATGGGTCAGCGCACCACAGTGGCTTCTGGGGGCTGCTGGCCCTCAGCCTCGGGGTCGCCATCCTCTGCACGTAGCTGTGGGGCTCAGCCCTGGGAACATGCCAGAGCCTCGGGCTTAGCCCTGTCCCCTGGGAACCACCACCGGCAGTGTGGCCTCAGGCAAGGCGACTCCTGCGGAGAAGGACATGGGAGACTTGCGAGCTTCAGCCTGGCTGGAGACTCCGCACACAGATGCTGGTGCCGCAGCTGTCCAGAGGGGCCCCAGAGGCGGCCTCCTGCCGGCTTCCAAGGCAGCACCCTGGGACCCCGTGCCGGGCCTGAGGCTGGCGCCCTGGAGCTTTCTGGGGCCCCTGGGTGAGCCGGTTTCCCCCGCTCCCTCCCTCCTTGTCCGGCTCTTGAGTGGACAGCTGTCTCCTGGATCCAAATCCTGGCAAATGGCTGCAGAGACTGGCCAGCACACGAGGAAAGGC
Organism: Ochotona curzoniae; assembly: GCF_017591425.1. Lineage (NCBI taxonomy): Eukaryota > Metazoa > Chordata > Mammalia > Lagomorpha > Ochotonidae > Ochotona > Ochotona curzoniae. Next base: position 842,056 of record NW_024466508.1, read on the forward strand.
GCTTGGCTGCATGGCAGATGGGCACTGTGTGGTTGGTGCCAGTGGCAACAGGGCTGGCAGAAGGGGTCAGCATCAGGCTGCCCTTCTGAGCTTCCTGAAGGACACAGAATGTCTGGCCCTGACTGGAATCAGCTGCTGTAGACTGCACGGTGCTGTGCCCCAGGATGGGGGTCCCAGGGCCCAGCCTCCCCAGCCCCCAGGCCAAGCCCTCAGCCTTGGGGATTCCTGTGAACCAGACCTACTTCAATAAAAGTCTCCATGGAGCTCACGCCCGTCTGTGTCCGTGGGGGCCCTGGGTGGGCCCTCCTCCTGCTGAGAGACCCCCACCTCTTCCGGCCAACAGTGGGCTCCCTGGGCGCAAGGCCGGTGTCCGGCAGTGACCAGAGCTGGGATTCAGGTGCTGGTATGTCCCTCCCCCGCTTCCCTGACAAGTGCCACTTTCTGGAGGGGATTGAAGATGTCGCCTGGGCACAGCAAACGCCACCTGCCTTGAAACTGTGCGTTTGTGTTGTGTGCCGTGTGGCCGGAGCGCAGCCTCCTCCTGCTAGCACATGGGCTGGGGTTGGGTGGGTGGGGAGGGGTCCACATCGTCTCCTGCTCTGTCCGTACACAATGAGCGGGTTCCTCCTGCCTGCCTGCTCGGCAGCATCTTGTTTCATCCCCGGACCTCAGAGATGCCTTGGGGATTGCCACCAGGGATGCCTGCTTGGCCACGTGGGTCACAGCTGCCATGGTGAAACTGGCCGGGCAGGACCGCATTCCCCTGGGGGCCGCCCCTGCTTGGCAGCCGGTGCTAGTCATGGGGTGCGGAGCTTGCAGCCCCTGCACCATCCTGACTCAGCGCCACTGTCTTCTCACCGCCGTATGGTGCCCAGCTGAGGTGGTATCGCATCCACAGAATGTTAGCTCTGGTTACAGTGAGAGGCAGGGCAACGGACCGACACCCCTCAGCTGAGTGCGGCCGGGAACAGCACCTTCACGGGGCTCTTAGACACCCCTCAGCTGAGTGCGGCCCCGAGCAGCACCTTCACGGGGCTCTTACGGGGCAGTTGGCAACGGCTTGTTGTGCTTGCACAGCCTGTGTCCGTCTCTTCTCCCATCTGGTATTAAGATAACCAGGCTGAGGACTGGATTCCAGGAAGTGAGAATGATCCGTGCGGAAGGCCATGTAGATGGCTCGTCTGCGAGCTCGCAGTGTCAGAGTTTCACAGCCAGCAAGCAAAGCAGGAATTACGACAGTGGCGGGCAGTGCACTTAGGAATGAGCTGTGTTACCCCACTCAGTTTCCAACTCTGCAGTGGGCTCAGAGTTCAAGAGCCTGGATGCGCTGACGAGGCAGTGCTGGGGTGAGGTGCAGAGGCAGGGTCCGACTGTACCAGAGGCGTCGGGAGCCAGCTTCCTGCGCTGGTCAGCATTATCTCTGTTAAGAAGAAGCAAGTAGAGCTTGGAAATGAGGCCCTGGTTGGTCACGCGCTTGGGGAAGCCTGACCCCTCCACCACTTCCACGGAGTGGAGCCTGAGGCACTGCTATGCGGGAGCCATCTGATCCTGGCTTCCCGGCCCAGCCCTGAGCTCATGGCAGCTCTGGGGCCCGTATTCCTCATTTGCCAAGCAGTGTGCAGGGGCCCAGACACAGAGGTGGGGGCAGGAAGGCTGGGTATGGGCTCTTAGGGCCAGCGATCCTGGCCTTGGGCTGCTTGCCAAGCTGGGCCTGAAGCTGGCTCATTGTTGCTCTGCATGACTTGCACAGGAACTGCCACACTTCCCAAGGCCCCCAAGAGTTCCATGTCCCCTGGGCCCGGCCGTGGCAGGGTGGCCCTGCTTCAGCACTGTTCCCTATCTGTGTCCCTCACCCCTGGCCCGGATGCCCAGGGGCCGCCTTCCTGACCTCTATCTCCAGAAGCTGGTGCTGCATGCCCCCTCCAGTGGCTGGGGACCTGGGCCAGCCTGCAGCAGCTTCCTCGCCCAGGGAGGGTACTAATGGGTCCATGGTGGTGCCAGGCCTGGTCAGTTAGCAGGAAGCAGAGCGTGTGGAGTGGCCACAGGTGTGTGCGTCATGCCTCGTTCTGCAGCTAGGGCTGGAGTCTTGCAGGCTGGCCTTGCAGTGGACGAGAGCCCAGGGCCGGCAGGGAAGAGGCACAGGTGGCGGCTGAGTACCTGGGGAGCCTAGGCCGCCCCTCGGCCTGGAGTCAGCGGTGCACCCTGGGATCTGTGTGCTGCTTCTGAAACCTGCGCCTCAGCTGCCTCCCGAAGGTGTGCGCCCCACGTGGATCTCACTGCGCGTTTCAGCTGCTCTGCCACCAGGGTCTCAGGGATGCCCCACGGGCAGGCAGGTACAGCGGGCAGCCCCTGGGGCAGGCAGGCACAGTGGGCGGGGTCAGCTCCCAGTCCCCAGGGCAGGCAGGTACAGCAAGAGGGGGGCAGCTCCCAGCCCCCAGGGCAGGCAGACAGAGTGGGCAGCTCCAGCCAAGTGCCCACTCCCGGTTGGCTCCCCAAGGGCTGGGTTGGGCTCTAGGCTGCATCTCTGAGGGGACATGGGGCCGAGTCAGAGCCTTTCCGCAGCAGAACTGTCTAGGGAGGACTGGCCAGGCCTGCCAGGCAGGGGCCTGCCCTCACTCCACTGCCCTAGGGGAGATGGCTCAGGCAGGAGCGAGCCGCGGCCAGGAGCTGCGGGCCCAGGTGCTCGGGGGAGTCCATAGGCTTGGTGCTGGGTGTCCACACCAGGGAGAGGGCATGTGGATGAGGGGCCTTCTCCAGACTGGCTGGTGTTCGTCTCTCCAGGGGTAGGTGGGCTGCAGTGCAGGTGGATTCCTGGCCCGTGGTCCCAGGGGAGAGTCATCCAGGAACAGAGCAGGACCGACCTGGAGAAGGTCAGGGCTGACATGGGCAAGCACAGCCTGGGAGCCAGGGCCACTGCATCACGCACCAAGGACGCTCTGCCAGGCCAGCCTGTGTCCTCCTGCTCAAGGACAGCTGTGACGTCCCCAGAGACAAGGCCCACACTATTCATCTCTGCCTGTTGAAAGGGCATGCTGTGAGGTGACACCCCCGGCTGGGGCCCCCGGGGAAGCAGTGGGTGTCAGGAATTGGGACAGAGAAATCCGCAGGAAAGCCAGACATGGCTGTCTGCTGCCCAGTGGCCTCCCCTTGCCATGTGGATCTGCCCAGCCCAGTGTGTCCACGCCCACAGCCCTGCTCTGAAGCTCTGTCTGCCCTGGCACACGTGGGTGGCTGAGCTCTCACTGCCCCACCACCGGGAGCACCGGCTTTCACTATGGCTGGAGGGAGTCATAGAGGCCGGGCATGAGGGTCCAACTCTGGGGCCACTGTGGGCAGCAACACCAGAGCCTTCTGTGTCCTGATGCAGCCAGTCAGGGAGTTCTGATGACCACAGACCCAGAGGACATACTGCACACACTCTCACACACACTGTCACACATTCTTACACACTCACACATACTCATGCACAGTCCAGGCCGCCAGCAGCTGGCATCTCTTGCTGACCAGGCCCCTGGCAGCTGGCATCTCTTGCTGACCAGAAAGATGTGCTGGGAGTGACGTTCATTGAGAAGCATGAGCAGAGAGGGACTCACGCTGACCATCCTGCAACAGACATGAACGATTTAGAAGAAGAACCCTTGACCGACACAGGGCCAATGCTGTGTGCGATGCTGGCATCCCACTGGAAGTGCTGGCTCAAGTCCTGGCTACTCTGCTTCCAACCCATCTCCCTGCTAATGCACAAGGTGTCCCAAGCACGTGGGCCCCCGCGACCTCCAGGCTCAAGTCCGGCTCAGTCTGGCTGTTGAGGTCATTTGGAGGTGAGCCAGCAGTTAGGATATCGCTCTCTGCCCTGTCTCTCCTTGCCTGTCTGGAACTCTGCTTTTAAATAAACAATTTAAAAAAGAGATCTATTTATTTTTATTGGAAAGTCAGATCTACAGAGAGGAGGAGAGACAGAGAGGAAGATGTTCCGTCTGATGATGTTCCGTCTATGGTCCCAAGTGGACACAGCGGCCAGAGCTGAGCTGATCCGAAGCCAGGAGCCAGGAGCGTCCTCCAGGTCTTTCATGCGGGTGCAGGGTCCCAAGGCTTTGGGCCGTCCTCTACTGCTTTCCCAGGCCCCAAGCAGGGAGCTGGATGGGAAATGGGGCTGCCAGGATTAGAACCGGTGCTCATATGGGATCCTGGGCATGGAAGCCAAGGACTTTAACAGCTGGGCCCCAAATAAATAATTCTTAAAAAATAATATTGCACTATGTATGGAAAATATGTTGATTTGCATGTCACATATACTCATCATGATCACTAAAAGTGCAACCTTAAAAAATGGAATAATTATGTGAATACATTAAGAGATGGGCAATACACAAAAGAACACTGAAAATTCAAAGTTTTGAGAAAAGAAGTGAAGGGTTTGTGATAACCCTTTGCTCTTTTCCTTTCTTTACAATTAATATTGCTTTGTCTTTTTTTTAGATTTTTTAAATTTATTTGAAAGAGAGAGAGCGTGCGCTGTTACTCTATGCAGCTACAACAGCTAAGATCTGAGTCGGGTGAAGGTCAGGGGTCAAGAGTTTCGCCTAGGTCACATGGGCAGCAGGGTCCGCGCGCTTGGCCATCTGCTGTGACTTTTGCTAGAGCTGAATTGGAAATGGAGCAGCTACGACGTGAGTCGGCGCCCATACGGGACGCTGCTATTGAAATAATGGGTTTACTCACTATGCCACAGTGCCAGCCCCACTATTACTTTTTTTTTAAATGTATTTATTTTTATTGGCAAGGCAGGTCAGATATAGAAAAGAAGGAGACAAAAAGAAAGATCTCTATCTGTTAGTTCACTCCACATATGGCCACAGTGGCTGGAGCTGAGCCAATCCAAAGACAGTGGCTTCTTGCAAGTCTCCCACGCAGGTGCAGGGTCCCAAGGCTGGGGGCCATCCTGTGCTGCTTTCTCAGGCCATTAGCTGGGAACTGGATAGGACATGAATTGGGACCCATATGGGATTCTGACGCTTGCAAGGTGAGGATTTACCATTAAGCCATCGCACTGCCCCCTCCCCAGTACTTTGAAATTGTGTCAATATATTTTCCTAAAATCAAATGATACCTTCTGTAAGCCTTGTTGTAACCATGGAGCAAACACCTATTATAGAAACTTCAAAGATAGCAAACACGATTTTCAAACACGTTTCTAGAAGTCACATGTCCACAGGGAACACTGTCAAAGAGAGAGACAGAAAGGCAAGAATTAAACAAAGCAAACAGCAGCAAAGATTGGCAAAGCAGGAATTTCCCTCCAATAACCGACTCCAATGGAAGTGATGAACAACTGAATCGTTTAAAGCAGCAACAAGACGCATCTCGTGCCGTTTCCAGGAAATTCCTTCTGTCTGTACGGTCGTACTTAGCTCGAAACTGCAGACGGGGCGTGCGGGTGCGGGGCTGAGCCCCAGTCACCTGGCTTTTTATCTCTGAGATAAAGAGAACTTGAAGTCAATGAAGAATAAGAGATGGGGGTCAGTTTGTAAAGATGAACTGTGAACACACATGTACCCCAATATTAGAGCTACTAACTCCATCAAGCAAATATGAAGAGACCTTAATGGAAATATGAACCCCAACACAATGATAGTGGGGAACTTTGACAATGGACAAGTCATGCGGGCAATCTCCTGCGAGTCAGCGGAGTTAAACTCCACCCTGTATATGTTGCAGATACACGCCAACCACGAGATGCAGAATGTCCGTGCTTCTCCTAGGTGTCTTCCAGGAAAGAGCACGTGGCAGAGAGATAAGGCTCAGTGATTGTTAAACACTGACATCGTACTGAAGCTCTTTCTGACAAGAAGCCGATACAGCAGAATCCACGCTGAGAAAATCTTGTCAACTGTATAAACATGGCAATGGTGTAGCCACATGCATCAGGAAGGCGCCTTGGCGGAACATTCTCACAGGTTAGAGACAGACGGAAATGGAGACAGAGGGGCAAAGCCTATGCGAAGTGGCGCTGGTATGAGGAAGACACATATCAGGCATGTGCTGTTGCACTGAGAGCAATTAGAGAGACACACGAAACTCAAAACCAAGCATGAATAAAACAAGCAGGACTTGAAAAAAAATCAAACCCAAACCTCTCAATGAAGAGTTGGTTTATTAAAAAATAGCAAAAATTGGCAAAATCTTGGTTTGATTAATAAAAATACAAGATTGAAATAGATGAAATAAGTGGGAAATGAGGTGTTATAGCTGACCCCTCAGAAACTGACCTGCAGGAAAGTTGGACTCTGAGCACCCTGACGCCGTGGGAGGAGCAGGTGACACGGGCACTAAGTGACAGCTCCACTAAGTTCTACCACGACAGCCACAAGCTCTTCAGACAGAATTCCTCCAAACACATTTCACGACATCAACAACATGTTGGCACCAGGGCCAGACAAGAACACACACACAAGGAGAGTTACAGGCCAATATAACTGCCGAGCTCAGATGCAACATTAGAAGACCACATTTAACAGTGCATCATGAAGTTCACTCACCATGCTCACCAGAGATTCAACCCAGGGTACAAAATGATCTGACACATCAACAAATGTCAACAGGGCGAAGCACAAAAACCCCACAATCATCTAAGCAACACAGAGAATGCATCCGGAAAACTTCCAGACCCCTTCCTGATCAAAGGAACCAACCTGTAAAGGCCATACCAGAAGGAGGATGAGAAGCCAACAGCTAACGTTACGGCCAATGGGAAAAAGCCAAAACGCTTTATTCTAGGACATGGAAGAAGACAAGGGCACTCTCTTTTTCTTTTCTTTCCTTTTCTTTCTCTTTTTCAAGATTTATTTATTTTTATGGAAAGGCAAATTTGCAGTGAAAAATAGAGACAAAGATCTTCTATCCACCGGTTCACTCCCCAAGTGGATGCAACAACTGGAGCTGATCTGATCTGAAGCCAGGAGCCAGGAGCCAGGAGCTTCTTCTGGTCTCCCACGACGTGTAGGTTCCTAAGGGTTTGAGCCGTCCTCGACTGCTTTCCCAGGCCACAAGCAGGGAGCTGGATGGGAAGTGGAGCAGCCGGGTTTAGAACCAGTGCCCACATGGGATCCCGGTGCCTGCAAGGTGAGGATTTAGCCATGGGCCCAAGGTGCTCACCTTCCCTCCTTCCAGTCAAATGGTCTTGGACCACGAGGCTCAGAAGAAACCAAGGCCATCCCAATGGAATGGGAAAGGTTGAAGTGTCCCTGACTGCAGCTAACAGGATCTGTCAAACAAAAGCCCTCACTGACACCACCAAGAACTCTTTGAGTCAGAGAACTGGGCAATGATCCAGAATATAAAATCAACACACAAAGATCAGTCAACATTTTGTGTGTCAGTAGTGAACTATCTGAAAAATATCTGAGATGGCAATCTTACTTCCAATAGCTGCCTAATACACTGAATCAGACAACGAAATGCAGGAAGCGTGGAAGATGTCGCAGTGGAAGCAGGCCTGTGCTGCAGTGTCCACACAGCCCGAGGCGACATTCTCCACCGAAATAGAGAGAGCAGCCTTGGCATTCAGAGAGAGCTGCACAGAGGCCCAGATAACGAAAAAGAAGACGCCTTGCCCCGTGTAATGCAAGGTTGTACAACAAAACCAGCACGGAGTGATACACCAGCAGACACATGGACCGAAGAAACAGAACACAGACATGGTTGGTGGAGCCATAATGGAAAATGTACAAAGTTCCCTCAGAAAACTAAAACCAGAGCTGTTGTGTGAGCTGGCAGTCCTACTGCTGGCTGTGTGGCGAAGATGTGCCCACACTTCCAAGAATATCTGTGCCTCTTTGTCCACCAACTGAGGAATGCAGAAAGCATGACCCACCAGCACCGTGGAGGGTCGCCCATCCATAAAGAAAGAAACTTCTGTCACTCACAAGGTGGACAGCATCTTAGATGGTGAATGTTGAGCTAATTATGAAGACCAGATGACAATGCCCGTGGACTCTGAATCTCAGCAGACTGAGAATGCTGCAGGGAGCAGATGCCCTGCTGGGATTGTGCATAAACCTTGCTGGCTAACCTGTCTGGGGAGGTGTGAGGAGCCTTCATTATCTCCCTCTTCCTTTAGTGATTGTGGCCTGAGCGTATCTGAGTACAAAGTTCTGTTGGATTCCTTTCCTAGTTAGAGCTGTCTACTCACAGGTGTTGATTCCTGTAACTCCTGTTTACCTATCTGGCTACTTGGGTGGGCTGGTGATTGCTTCCCTAATCCCTTGTGATCTATTGTTGGAGTAATTTACATACCATTGTTCAGTTAACCTGTAACTTTTGCCAACCTGCTTGTCCTGCAAAAAAATTGGCATAAGACGCCTAGAAAAATTCAATGAAGTGATCTTACCTTGACTGAAATAAGCAAAGCACAGAACAACAAATGCTGTGTGAGGCAGCTCATGTGGAATGTGAAAATGTTGATGAGTCTCAAAGAAGTTGATGGTAGAATGGTGATTCCTGAGGCTGGCTGGGATGGGGGAGTGGGGAAGGAAGAGCTCTGATGAGGAAGGAAGGGAAGGAGGGGGGAGGGAGGGAGAGAGAGGGGGAGGGGGAGAGAGGGAGAGAGGGAGGAGGGGAGGCAGGGAAGAAAGGCAGGAAGGGAAAGAGGGAGGGGAGAAGGCAGGAAGGAAAGAGGGAAGGAAGAGAGGAGGGAGAGACAGAGGGAGGAAGGGAGGGGAGGAAGGCAGGAAGAGTGGGAGGGAGGGAAGGGGGAGGAGGGAGGACAGAGGGACACCAGTGTCTGGTTGCACAGCAGGGTGGCTGAAGGCTGTGGTCATGCATTTTAAGGAACTGGAAGAACGGATTTTGAGTGTTTTTGCTGCAAAAATGAGAAATGTTTCAGCAGACTAATAGGCCTAAACTGACTAAAAGTTGTCACACTGTATATACGTATTAAAATATCACACAATTTATGTGTCAATAGCAATGTCACACTGCCAAATTCCAGAGCAGACCAATAAGGGGCTGTGGAGGGATTCCTGCTGGCTGTGTTTCTACTCATTCTCAAGTATTTTTTTTAAAGAAAACATTTATTTATTAATCTTTTTGAAAATTGTAGTATCACTGAGAGAGAGAGAGAATGAGAGTGAGGAGAGAAATCCTTTGTCTGTTCACTCCCTGTTAGTTCTTTAAAAAGGGTGTGAGTTCTGGTTCCAGCTCATAGGATATTTCGATATCTTACGCGCAGCTAATTCCCACAACCTGGTTCTTTACCGTGAGCTGAAAACACCAGACGCAGCGACATATCTTGGGAAGTTTATTCCAGCGAGGCAGGAACAGGGGAAGGGGAAAGGGAAGGGGTGGGGAACGGAGGCCAGAAGGAGGAGGGAGGGGAAGAGCAAGGAAGAGGAGGCCAAGAAGAGAGAGGGGGAGAGCCGCACCTGGGAGCCTTTGTGTCTGCCAGGTGTGGGGGGCGGGATTGGGAGGGATTGAGGTCAAGGCCCCAGGGGATTGGTGCCTGCAGGTGAATGCCTGGGGATGATTGGTGAGTGGGCGGGTTTGGGGAAGGGGCTGGGAGATTGGGGGTGGGATTCTCAGGTGGAATGCCAGGTTACATCTGATTGGTGGAAGGCTGGACTGGTGCAAATTCTGTGAGCTGTCAGGAAGACGGAATGGCTCAGGGTCCAGGGTGGGATATTGGAATAAGTCCTTACACTCCCCAGCTAAGGCTGGGTGCCAGGGGCAGGGGCCAGGGGCCAGGAACAAGGAGTCAGGGGCTGCAGCCTTTCCCACATGGGGACAGGACCCAAGTATGAGTCACTCTGCTGCTTCTCTAGGCATGCAAGCAGGAAGTTGAATTGGAAGTAGAGCAACCGGGACTCCAGCTGGCACTGTGATATGGGATGCTGGTGTTGCTCGCAGAGTTGAGCCCGCTCTGCCATCAGGCCAGGCCCTGGGAGTTTTGATAACGTTATGAACTCCAAGAAAGAAACACTAATGCAGGCCAGACCAAACAAGTGCACCTGCTGGAGACTCGGTTAACAAGACTTTCTGATGCTGTCAGGATGTACAGCAAACAAAGGTGAAAGTATCTCCTTTCTTCTCTTGGACCGATTCTTCCTAAATTCTGAAAAAGGAAACAAAGCCTTCCTGCGGCCTTGTGGTTATTTGCATGAGTCTGATAAGAACTCTGAATTCACAGTTGAGAGTTACACATATTTGAACATACGCGTGGAACACGTGGGCTTCAGGTTTCCCACGCAAAGGGAATTGGCCCCACGTTGCTGGCCCAGGAGCCAGAAGGCATTAAATGTCTCAAGTTAGGTGTGAGCTTTGCCTGGGACTGGTTTTCTTGCTTCTAGAAGTTTCTAAATGAGATATCGCCCATGGTGCATCAGTTGTCTTACTGCATGCTCCAGGCAAGCTGGAAAGCCAAATTCAGTTTAAAACAAGCTTGTCTTTCTTTGGTAAAGACTAGAATGACTACACAGAGGAATATTTCTTCTTCTTTTTTTAATTGGAAGATCAGATATACAGAGAGGAAGATCTTCTGTCCAATGATTCACTCTCCAAGTGGTCACTACTGCTGGAGCTGCACTGATCCGAGGCCAGGGGCCAGGAGCCAGGAGTTGTTGGCGGTCTCCCACATGGGTGCAGGGTTCCAGGGCTTTGGGCCGTCCTCGACTGTCTTCCCAGGCCACAAGCAGGGAGCTGGATGGGAAGTGGAGCTGCTGGGATTAGAATCGGCGTCCATATGGGATTGCGGTGCGTTCCAGGCTGCTAGGCTACCGCTCCGGGCCTGAGAAACATTTCTCAAGAAAACCTATGCTACACTTGCTCAGATTATAAGAGAGAAATGATTTATTTTTATAAAGGTTTTTTTTTTTTTAATTGGAAAGGCAGATCCGATTTATGGAGAGAAGGAGAGATAGGAAGAAATATTCCATCTGCTGGTTCACTCCCCAAATGGCCACAATGGAATTATTACAAATAGCCATATGCCAACAAATTGTAAACTCAACAAAAATAGATTTCTGAACATACATAATTGATCAAAATTGAGGTACAAAGACATAGGAAGTCTGAACAGACCCATAACCAGAGGTGAGACAGAACCAGCAGTGCAGTCGCCTGACAAGGACCAGCCCAGGACCAGCAGCTCCACAGCTGAATTCTCCACGTCTTCTCAAAACTGCTGAAGGGAGGGAAGCCTTGAACCTCAGTCCTTAAAGCCAGCATTTCCTTAATCCCCAAACTGTACAGACACAGCAAAGACACTAGCAAAGCGAAACCAACAGTCCATCAGGCCATCCTCTCTGTCCCTGGCATGCAGGGATGGTCCAGAACAGGCAAGCCAGCAAGTTGAAAGATCAAACCATATGCTTATCTCAATCGATGCAGAGAAAACACTTGATAAATTTGACAATTGACTTTCACAATAAAAACTGTAAAGACTGGATGTAGGAGGAACATATCCACACAATCCAGACGACACACGACAGACCCAGCCAGTATGGCTACTGAGCGGGGTAAGTCTGGAAGCATCTCCACACAGGTCTGCGAACAGACAGGAGTAACCACTCCACTACTATTACGCAGTGTAGTTCTGTGGTTTTCTCAGCAGTAGACGAGCAAAAGAAACCAAACAGTTGTGAGTTAAAAGGAGGGAGTCATACAGTCCCATTCCCGATGACAGGATCCTGTATAAAGAGACGAAGACTGTCAGAACCAATAAGAAACTTTGGTTGCAGGGTACAGAGTCACCACAGAAAAATCCACAGGTTCGAATTCACCCCTAAGGCTCCCGCTGAGGACTCCTTACAAGAGCTACAAAGTGTCTTAATACCTTAGGATAAATTTAACCAAAGCTATATAGCATGTCCACAGTGAGATGTATAAAATACTAATTGCAAAATTATAAGAGCAGAAACGGGAAAATCGTCCATGTACATGTGTTGACAGAACTGACGTTAAGATGTCCTTCCTACCCAAAGCAATCTTCAATGTGATCCCAATAAGAATTCCAAGAACATTTTTCTTGGGCAGAGGGAAAAATTCCAGAATTCATAAGGAAACATAAAAGACCCTGAAGAGCCAAAGAAATCTCAAACGATAAAAAACGAAGTTGGCAGAATCACACCAGCTTCCCAGACATGCCACAGGCCTGCATTTCACCAACACAGCCTGGCACTGGCACAAACCAGCCATGCGCTGCTGACCCGAAGCAGAAACCCCAGGGAGTCCCCAGCCCCCACTGCCAACCAGCGTTGGACAAGTGAGCTGAGGCTCGCTGCTTGGAGAAGGACAGTCTTCAACAATGTTGGGAAAGCTGGATTTCCACCTGAGGAGACCCCTACCTTACAGCCTGTACAAAAATCAACTCATAATTGATTAATGATCTAAATTTCAACTTGAAAACATCAAACATTATACAGGAAAATATAGAGGAAATGGTCTAATAAAATACTTCTTGGATAGGATCTCAGTAACACGAACAAAACAAAAATAGACAAAAGGGATTCCATCAGGCGAAGAAGGTTGGGCATGGCACAGAAAACAATTAGTGAAGCAACATCTGAGAGAAAAGGAGAGAGCATTTGAGAACGAGGTATCCAGTGAAGAATCAATACCCAGAATGTGTAAGGCACTTGAAGGAATTGGAAATAGCAAGACAGACAAACCAGTTTGGAAATAGGCAGCAGTACAGGTTGGCACTACGGTGCAGCACAGAGAGCTGTGGCGTGGCTGCTCCACTTCCCATCCAGCTCCCTGCCTGTGCCCTGGGAAAGCAGAGACGTCCAAAGCCTTGGGACCCTGCACCCGTGTGGGAGACCCGGGACAAGCTCCCAGCTCCTGGCTCTGGCTTCAGCCTGACCCAGCTCTGGGCTTCGCAGCCATTTGGGGGGTGAACCGTTACATGGAAGTTCTGTGTGTGTGTGTGTGATCTGTGAATGTGTGCATACATGTATGTATACATATGTATAGGTGTATGTATGTGAATGTATCTACGTGTGCTTCCAGCTCTGTAGCTTTGCCTTTCAAAATAAATAACAATCTTTTAAAAAAAGATTTATTTACTTTATTACAAAGTCAGATATATAGAGAGGAGGAGAGACAGAGAGGAAGAACTTCTGTCCGATGATTCACTCCCCAAGTGAGCGCAATGGGCCGATACTATGCCGATCCGAAGCCAGGAGCCTCTTCCGGGTCTCCCACGCGGGTGCAGGGTCCCAAAGCTTTGGGCCGTCCTCGACTGCTTTCCCGGGCCGCAGGCAGGGAGCTGGAAGGGAGGCGGGGCTGCCGGGATTAGAACCGGCGCCCATATGGGATCCCGGGTGTGCAAGGCGAGGACCTTAACCACTACGCCACCGCTCCGGGCCCAACAGATGCTTTTCAAAGGATGAAATATCAATGGCCAACAGACTTACGAGAACTTAGGATCCCTAGCCATCAGAGAAATGCAAGCAGAAAGCCAATATAGCAATTCATCATTTAAAAGAGAACAACCCTGAAGTTCTGGTGACACTGTACAAAAGGGCGCTCGGTGCCTAACGGTGAGTGTGTGTGTGTGTGTGTCTGGAGGGCTTTAGATTGCCCAAGGAAGATGATTTGTGTGTGTGTTGGAATGGGGGCGGCTGAGGGCATGTTTGTCAGGGGAGAAATGACTTCTGGGGGCTTCCATGGGCTGGCCACTACACTTACAACTAGTAAAGAAGCCTCGGCTGCTTTGGTTTAGAGAGGGAAAACCAGAGGGCACGCCTGGGTTGGGCCAAGACATCTGCCCAGGTGGGAGACTTGGTCTGAGCTAAGCAGAATCTCCTGCTACCTGCTGGCATATGCCGAAGCTGGGGTGGTGGGGGGCACATCTGACTGGGCTAGGCCACAGTACCCACCTGCTAGTGTTGGACCGGGGGTAGGCTCAGTCAGGATGGGTTGCAGCACCCGCCAGAATGTGAGAGATCTGAACACCGGGGCAGATTCCCTAGGGGATTTGTGGGTTGTCTCTGGGACTGCACGAAAGCTGGGGTGGTGACAGGCTGAGCTAGGCTGGTCCTGGCTGGGACAGGGAGAAGGCCAGGTTGGGCCAGGACCAAATACGGCTGCAGCACTCACTGCACACGTGGGACCTGCAGTGGACCTGGTAGGGGAGCTTGGGAAACTCCCCTGCCAGGCCACAGTTCCCACTGGGGAGCATCAGCGTTATGGCTGGGACTGAACCAGGCCAGGCAAGGCTGCAGCATTTATCAGCATTTGTGTGGGATAGCTCTGGGGCAGAGTGAGCTGGTCCAGGCTGCAGTACCTACTGGCACGCATGAAGGCCAGGATAGGGTGGGGGCTGTGCATGGATAAGCTAGGCTGCAGCACAAAGCAGCAAGAGCCGAGGCAATGGGTGGGTCATTCCAGGCTGGGTCAAAGCACCCGTCAGCATGTACAAAATCTGGGGCTGGGAATGGGTCTGGTAGGGGAACTTGGGTTACTGCCCTGCTATGCTGCAGCTCCCACTATTGAGTGCGAGAACCAGCGCTGTGGGCAGACTGGGCTGGGCAAGGCTGCAGCACTTGTTGGCATACATATGGGTTGGGCCTGATGGCAGGCCAGATTACAGTAGGCTCTAGCACCTGCTGGCAGTCACAGGGGCCAGAATGGATGTGGGACAGATCCAGCTATGCTGTGGCAACTGCTGGGTCACCTGAGAGCCAGGTCTGGGCTAAGCTGTAGCATTCACCAGTAAGAACAGGAATGGGTACCAGCCAGTCAGGCTAGGCTATTGTAGCCGCCTGTGAGTGCCAGGAGTGGAGGCTGCCCATGTCAGGCTGGGCTACAGCACATGCTAGCACACACACAAACCATAGCTGTGGGCAGCCTGGCGGGATTGCCTTGACTAGGCCACAGTCCCTACTGGTATGCCTGAAGACTCTGCCTTTGGCAGGCTGGGCACAGCACCCATCAGTTCACAGGAGAAATGAGGCTGGGGGTAGAACTGACCAGGCAGCTGCACCTACCAGTATGTACGTTGGTTGGTGCAGATGGCAGACCAAGCCTGACCCTGCAGTGGCTGATGCACACAAGATTTAGGTCTGAGGTCACCCCAGGCAAGGGTTTTTTTTTTTTAATTGTTGTTTACATTGTATTATGTGGTACAGTTTTATAGGCGCTGGGGATTCCCCCCACCCCTCCCATACCCCTCCCCCCATGGCGGATTCCTCCACCTTGTTGCATAACCATAGTTCAAGTTCAGTTGAGATTCATTCCTTGCAAACACATGCCTAGCATAAAGTTCAGCGTCTTATTGTCCAGATAAGTTCAGTGGCCTCTTGGGGAGACCTTCTCTGGTCTGAAGGTAGGGCTAACAGAGTAAAGATCCAGTCAGTTAAAAGCCCCAACAAAACCTCAGTATCAATATACAACATTATGGAATTAATTGACATAGTATTGGGTAAACAATATGTTAAAAATAATGCAAGTTCCATTCTTCGAACCCCAGGCAAGGTTTTTTGGGGGACTCCTCAGCTAGACCACTGGACTCAAACCCCAGCCACAGTAGCTCATCTAGGTTGGCAGAGGATGTTGGGTGCCTCGAAAGAGGGTGAACAGCAGAAGAGGTTGGACAATTTCTTGACCAAGGTGGACTTAGTCAGCCAGTAGATCTTGGGGAGATCTTCTCAATCCTGGCACACAAAGCCAGCAATGTCTCAATGCCAAGCAATTCCCTGGAACACTGTTCCCCACATTGGGGTCTCTAAGGCAAAATCAAATGACTGTTCCCCAACCCCAGTGCTGATGCAGCTCGACAGCAAGGAGTGGTCACCTACTCCTCCTTCCCTGTGGACACAGCCCTCCCCACCCTGACTGGAGGTCCACATGAGCATGCGTCCCTCTCAAGTACGTAAACAATATTAAAAAGGAAATGAGTAATTCTGAAAATAAATGGTGTCAGCACAATAAGATATCTTCATGCAAAAATAAAATAAAGACACAGCCCCTCCAATCATCACACAAATTAAGGAATCTGAACTATAGACCTAAACAGAACTCCTAGGGGGATAAATAAGAGAAACTATACATGAGTTTGGATTTGCTGGCAACTTTCAAGTTTCAATGACAAAGATGTTGCCTTCATGGTTACTGAAAACGTTTCACTCTCTGAAAGACCATCTACAAGAAACAGAAGGTAAATCGCAAACCCAGAGAAAACATTTATACACATGGTACCTGATGCTGGACTACTACACCGATTATATGAGGAACTCCTTCCACTGCACAACAACAAAGTGAACATGCAACATACAGGTGGGCAAGTGATCTGAGCAGCCCTGTCACCGGAGCTGACCTACAGATGACAAGTAAGCAAATGAAATGGTCGAAATATGTTGTGAGGTAACTCTAAGGAGCGATTTGAAGGTCGTCATGGAGACCGAGACCCGGTCATCCTGGACCCGGAGTCATTTTCTCTTCTTCACAGCTTGTAAGATTCACGCTGGTTCACCTGTTCATCAATCAGCCAATCCAGCCTCACGTGAGCATCTCACCCCCATGTCCCAGTCCCTTCCTCAACCGCACCCACTTACCAGTTATCCTCAGGCATTCATTTGTAAGCACCAATCCCCTGGGGCCTGCCTTCAATCCCTCCCAATCTCGTGCCTTGTGCACCCACCTGATCATAATGAGCCCCAGGTATCTATATCTGGCCTTCCCCTCACCGCCCTACCATCACCTCAGTCCTGTTCCCACCTCTGTCCTGTTCCTGCCCGATGGAGGCGCCTCCATGTTCATTTTTCCTCACTGCTCTTCCCACCATCTTCGTCCCGTTCCTGCCCTGCTGGAATAAACCTCCTAAAGTGCCTCGTTGTATTTGGTGTTTTTGGAAGCATCTGGTTGCGTCTGGTATTTTTGGCTCATGGTAAAAGAACCAGGCTGCGGGAATTAGCTGGCGTAATAACGTAAGAACTCTAAGAACTCGAACCTTTTAAAATAACTAACAGTAACTGCCAATTAGCCAAGGAGCAAGCTATCACCACCCACCTGTGGAGAGAAGAGGCAAAGACAGACATGGGGCGATGGGGACACCATTGCACCGTTGTGCAAAGCGCAAGGTGCTGCACATTCTTAGGAAGACAAAATCAGAGACGCCCTCTCCTTGGTTCATGTGGAAATTGGCTCAATGCTGAGATCCATGCAGCTGCCTGTTGGCACCTTTGTTAATTTCCTAAATGTAGAAGGAACCAAGAAGCTCGTTAACAGGTGAATAAATAGCCGGCACTACATCCTGAGCAACAGAAGTGAAATGTCCACCCATAAACAGACCACGGAACCTGGAAGCCTTGAAGACTGTGTGATGCTGGATCTGGTGCAGTCCAGAGAGAGCATGGAGATGGACAGATCCCAGGGGCTTTTCAGGCAGAGCACCACAGTGAAGGACACCTATCTTGCAATGTTTGTCAAAACCTCAGAATGAGCCCCAGCAAAAGGAAGCCCTAGGGATCCCAGGATGCTGGCGATAGTCATGCATCATCTAGACTCAAAATCATCGCAGAAGTGTCTCTGCCCTGCAGGACACTGGGAGTGGTGAGCAGGAATACAGAGGAATTCTCTGCTTGCTTAGTTCAGGGAACAAAAGTGTACAGAGCAAGTCAGCTTTCCAAGATGGATGCTCCTAACACCCAGAACACTGACAGCACCCTTGGACCTCTGCAGGTAATGATTTCCACTAACTCACAGGGGATGGCTCCTGCTACGGCGTTCTCAGTGCTTGGCATGCACTGTGGCCCGAGGGATACACAGGTTACTTTCTGAAAGGATGGCTACTGATCAATGAGTTCTCTCTCTCCGTTTGGAAATTCTGTGGATGAGTTCGGTATTTTGTTCCTGCTGGGGACGAGGAGGCAGGGCTTTCTGTTTGGAGGCTCTGGGGTGTGTTTCACGAGGGAGGCCCGAGGGAGGGCTTGTTGGAAGACAGCCATTAGCCACTGCCAGGCATCTTGCGCTGCAGTCTATCAGCAAAGTCGCTTTGAGAAGGAAGAAAAGGGGGAAGAATTCACAGGTGTTGGTCAAGGCATGAAATGATGTCATGAGCATTCATCCTGTTTTTCCTTGTATTGGGAGTTAAATACTTCCTTTTCCATAGTTAAGACATTTCATATTTGTTAAGAGAGAATCATAAGCACTTAATGTCCATCACCATACTCAGAACTGTGTTTTTAGAGGTCGGTGAAAAGCAAAGTCTATTAAAAGACTCCAAGGATCTCCCATCTGTTGATAAGATAAAGGTGTCATCCATCTTGGTCCCCACAACCACAGGGAGTGGGGGAGAAGTCTGTGACATATGGCCTGACAGCCACATCAACCCCTTTACTGCAGCCCATGGATGCCCTCACATTCCCATCCCTAGGGTAGGCTCTGCAGGGAGAGCAGCGGGGTAGCAACCGGTTTCATTCCCACCTGGGCTGGGCCACTCTCGACCTTGACCATTGCCTGCATTTTTGACGAGGACTCAGGGACAGTTTCTTCCATGACGTGATCAGTTTCCAAGTGCAGGCTCTCAGCAATTAAAAGGACCGGAGCTGAGCAGACCGGGGGCGTCTCAAAGTGATGCTGAGGGCCAGGGCAGCCATGCGGATGGCAGGGTCCCGGCTGTCCCTGCGAGGGACGCGGACACTGAGCACCAGGGCAGCTGTGTCCCCCAAGATGGTGCTGCCCTTTGAAGCCATCCCGCAGTGCCCCGGCTCCAAGTGGCTGCAGATGCTGCAGATGTGGAAGAAGCAGGGCTATGAGAACCTTCACCTGGAGATGCACCGGAACTTCCAGGAGCTGGGGCCCATTTTCAGGTACAGGCCTGCCTGGCCACCGGCTGGGTGCTTTGCCAGGCAGCCAGGACTGCCAGTGCCCAGGGCAGCCTGTACTGAGTGTTCTTAGGGAGCCAGGGAGCAGTGTCGGGCCCGATGGGGGGACTGTGGTTGTTCAGGAGGACTGGGCGCAGGCTGGGCTCAAGACCAAGCAGTGGGCCAGGAGGGGCTGCCTGTGGGGGTTTAGCGTGTGGGACCCCATTGAGGTGCACCCCCAGCAGGCTCTGTGCTCGCCTGCAGATACGACATGGGGGGACGACAAGCAGTGTCTGTGATGATGCCAGAAGATGTGGAGCGGCTGCATCAGGTGGACACCCAGCAGCCCTGGCGGATGCTTCCAGAACCCTGGGTGGCCTACAGACAGCACCGTGGGCAGAAATGCGGCGTGTTCTTGCTGTGAGTGGGCATTTAGGATGAGGAGGGAGGTGGGAAGGGCAGCCTGGACAGAGTGGACCCCCAGCACACCTCTGTGTGTGTTTGTATGCATTCTCTGAGCACTGCACACTGTGAGCCCTATCCACGTATACATTGCCACTAGCAGGCGTCAGGAAAAGGGAAAGACGGTAATCTCCTGGGAACTTAGGGTCCCTGAAGGTGGGAGACCATGTTGGCCTTTACTCTCCTTCCTCTGGTGGTCAGCACGATGCAGGCTGTCTTCGGGGATGGCTGGTGGTGCCGACGCAGCAGTAGCAGCTTGCTCAGGGAGGGTACGAAGGGAGGGGTGGGTGGGCCAGGGTCCATGCAACGACCAGAAGCCCAGCTTAGGGAGGGGCCTCGGTCACCACATGCTTAAACACTGGTGGTCACCACCTTATATATTCACAAGCCACCTGACAAAAGCATCACGCAGGGATAGGCACTGAAGAATCTAAAATGGTGTACTGACCACACAGATAAAATAATGATATTTTTGGGCTAATGAATGATTTAAATGTATTGCCTGAAACAGAGGCAGATACAAAAACAAGAAAACAAACTCCAATTCAGAACATTTTGAATAGGCTTTCGAGGCCAAATCTGGAGGTCCTAAAGGTTTGTCTCTAACAACAGAACAACACAACTCTAGTTTCTCCACTTTCACCAGCAGAGTCTCCAAAAACAAAAACCAAAAGGAAACTACTCCCCAAGATTGTGATTTCGTTGATATCTTTTGGGAGGCTGGCTAAGCAGGAGTGCAGCACGCACCCTCCTCAGGATTTGTTCCTTTATACATTTCTGACATTCTCTGCACTTCAGAGGCTGGCTCTCTGCAGGGAAATGGGGTTCTTGTTGGTGGGTCGAGGCACTTGAAGTTCATCAGCCCACTTCCTTCCTGCTTCCAGAGTGTCTGGGCAGAACCCGCTGATGACCCACTTAGCACTCCCTGCCTGGGGCTCACTGCTTTTCATGTGGCCATCCAGCCCTCTCCTGGGCGTCTTCAGTGTGCTGCTAGGCTGCCCTGAGTTCATCTCACAGGGAAGCCGCTGGGCCTCCCGGAGTTCATATCCACATTCTTCATCTGCTTGAGGAGGCTGTTAGCCATCATACACTCATGCACCCCCCATGAGCCTCGGGCCTCCTGCTGCATTGAGACACCCACCCTGCATCCAGTGTGCGTGGGAGAGCCGCCCGCATCGGCCCTGCTTTACTGGTTTCCCATGGGGATGGGAGAGGCATTAACGAGGGGCCTGCTGCACGCTGGGGCAGCCCCAAGCTCTTCTCCCACCCTGCAGGAATGGACCCGAATGGCGCTTCAACCGCCTGAGGCTGAACCCAAACGTGCTTTCACCAAAGGCCGTGCAGAGGTTTATTCCCATGGTGGACACAGTGGCCAGGGAGTTTGTGCAGGTCCTGCAGCAGAAGGTGCAGCAGAACGCCCGAGGCAGTCTGACACTGGACCTCCAGCCCAGCATCTTGAACTACACCATAGAAGGTGGGGGCAGGGAGGGAGGGTGCGGGCAGCTGGTGGCTGGCAACAGGACTGCGTCCCCACAGCAGGTCTGTCCTCTCGGCAGCCAGCAACCTTGCCCTTTACGGGGAGCGTCTGGGCCTGCTTGGCCACACCGTGAGCTCCGAGAGCCTGAGCTTCCTCCGTGCCCTGGACACCATGTTCAGATCCACCATGGAGCTCATGTTCCTGCCCAGGAGCTTGTCCCGCTGGACCAGTACCCACGTGTGGAGGGAGCACTTTGAGGCCTGGGACCACATTGCCCACCATGGTGAGGCCCGGGAAGCCACATCCAAGGCCCCTACCTTGGGAAGGGTTTGGACATCATGGTGCAATGGATTACTCCTGCTCCAGCCACAGAGCTGGCTAGAGGCTGTGCTGGGCTTGCTGACCTGAGACTTTATGATGGACTAAGGAGAGCCAAGGAGTGGGAATGGAGCAGGGAGAAGGAGTGGGAACAGAGCAGGAGAAGGGGTGGGAATGGAGCAGGAGGAGGCTCTGCTAAAGAGGAAGGCTTGTTGTTTCCTAAATTCTGTAGCCAAGCAACGCATGCAGAACATCTCCAAGGAACTGAGAGTTGACCGCGATGGACACTACAGGGGCATTGTGGCTGAGCTGCTGCTGGATGCAGAACTGTCACCTGATGCCATCAAGGCCAACTCCCTAGAACTCACTGCAGGCAGCGTGGACACGGTCAGGCAGAAATCAGCCCACCTTGGCGGGGAAGCCCACCTGAGGCATGGGTGTTGTCCCCCAAACCAAGGCCGCCAGCAGCCTCTGTGTCTTCTGGAGCCCTGTTGTCCTCAACTACAGGCAGTCCTTCCAGATTCCTGCAGAGGGACCTTGACCCGGGGGGGAGGAGAATGCAGCCTCTGAGAGGCCAGACCTGGGAGGGAGTGAGCCAGGGTGCAGAATAAAGAGATGTGGAGTCAGCTGGGTGCATGGCAGAGGCTCCTCCCAGGAAGGATCCCTGCCCTTGGGTGCTCAGCTCTAGGGGAGGCAGTCATGGCAGCAGGAGGACCCTGAATCCCTGAGGGTGGCATCAGAGCCCAGGACCGAGTGGGTCCAGATGACCAGTTGCTGTGGGCAGGGATGGGAGGAGGCCACCTTTGTATCAGGACATAGCAGAGTACCTGTGCCACGGAGACCCCGAGGCTGCCCAAGCCAGGTGTGTGTTTGATCAGGCCCCTTGCTGCTGCTGAACAGACCAAGCAGAACTGTGGGCATGTGATGGGCCCTTTAGGCCAGCCCAGGGAGGCCAGGACACAGGGGCTGTGACCATCGCAACTCGGGATTCCACAAGCCCCTTTCCAGGGGATTCTGAGGAGAGGAGAGACTCTTCTAGTTGTAGAAGAGGTTGAAGTTCGAATCGTGCACAGGCTGGGGCAGAGTGAGACTCTGGCTGGGATGGGCCTCCATTCCCAGGGATGCAGGAATAAGACCATGAGTTCATTAAGGGGATGCCCTGGGATGTCTGCCTGATGGATATTACCATCTCAGGAAGGTGGTTACACTTGACATGGGACATGAGCAAACCTTTGGCTGCTGTCAGAGCCTGAGCCCTGTGCATTGGACTCTTGCAGACTGCACTGTCCATCCTGATGACAATCTTTGAGCTCGCCCGGAACCCCCCTGTGCAGCAGGCCCTGCGCCAGGAGAGCCTGGCAGCCACCGCCACCATTGCTGCCAATCCCCAGAGGGTCTTCTCAGACCTGCCCCTGCTGCGGGCAGCCCTCAAGGAGACCTTGAGGTGGGTCCTGGCCAGTTGGCTGCCCCAGCTGCCCTGCCCTTTGACCTTTGGATTGGCAGGATGGGGAGGGACATGGCACCCTGAGTGCCCTGATGGTGCTCCTGCCTAGGCTGTACCCGGTGGGTTTGACTGTGGATCGAAAAGTGAGCTCAGACATGGTGCTGCAGAACCACCACATCCCCGCTGGGGTGAGTGACCCCTCACCTTCTAAGCTTGAACTCCTCCCACACTGCCTTCAGCAGAAGCTGACATGACCTCTGCCCTGTCCACAGACACTTGTCCAGGTGTATCTCTATTCACTGGGTCGCAACCCTGCAGTGTTCCCGAGGCCTGAGCGCTATTACCCCCAGCGCTGGCTGCACAGAGGCCCAGGTCGAACCTTCCAGCATGTGGCCTTTGGTTTTGGGGTGCGCCAGTGCTTGGGGCGCCGCCTGGCAGAGGTGGAGATGCTGTTGCTGATGCACCACGTGAGCTGGCATGGGGAGTCTGGGAGTGGAAAGGGTCGTGGGTAAATGATCTTGGTGTGGGTTGGGGTCAGGGGTGTCTCTGCTCACTCCTTGGGCCATGGGCCACACTTCCCCAGCAGCAACAGCTTATTGAGGACTTGGGATGCTCAGTGAGCATAAGCAGCCATGCCTCTGTCCTAGGTGCTGAAGTCCTTCCTGCTGGAGACACAGTCCCAAGAAGATATGACCATGGTCTACCACTTTGTCATGAAGCCCAGCAACTATCCCCTGGTCACCTTGCGTCCTGTCAACTAGTCACCCCTCTGTAGGGCCCCACTCTGCTACCTGCCTCCCTCTACTGGATTCACACTGCCACCCCTGAGCACCCTGCCTAAATCCAACCCCAACAAGGTGCCAGCCTGCCAGACTTGGCTCAGCAGAGTGGATCAGGACACCCTGGTGGCAGGTTCTGGCCTGCAGCAGGCAGTGCCCTCGGTGTGTGACCTCATCCCTTTTGGTAGGGCTCCTGAAGTCTCCTGAGACCTCCCGTGTGTTGCCATCTCACTGTTCTGCCCTCTGCCATGCCTGTGTGTGGTGGTGGAGTCCTGACAGCCATTTACAGGGAGAAACCAGCATGTCAAGGGAGCTGACAGTGCCCAGCTCTCTGAGGTCAGTCACATGGCTGCACCTCACGTCCCGTGCTGTGGGCCTCGCTGTCAGCCACTAGTGCTGTGCTGGGGCTCAGCTCCTGAGCTTGCTGACGGCCTGGGGCCTCACATGCAGGTAACTGCTGGCAGTCATCTTGGGTTTGTGTCCAGGCAACAGCACGGATAGACTGGGTTTCCCACTCTCCTGGTGGCTCTGCTCATAGGTGCCTGTGGTCAACCTAGGAGGACAAGGCATTAGAAACCACCATGGGGGCACAGGGAGGCAGCTGTGAACTCATGCAAGGCGAGTCTGGGCATTCTGGCCAGCTGAGGGCCAGCTAGGGACCAGGAGGCCCACCCAGCTCCACCCTTCTCCTCCCCTTCAAACCCTCTTCCTGTGCACTGTAGGAGGACATGACGTCCCCAACACAGGAGACCAGTGTGTGTGATCACGTGTCCTGACCCCCAGTCTCTGCACAAGGTTAGATGTCATGGTCAGAAGCAGCCCTCCACATCTCCTGTTAACGTAGTTGCCTTGCTTGCTTCATGGAAAGTCCTCTAATAAAGCTTTACCACGTGCTGGTGTGTATGTTGTCCCAGGCCACTCGTCCGCAGGTATCTCTCTCTCTCGTATGTGTACATGGTACATTCATCTTCCTTAACTCTTCGTTCCATGTGTTCCTAAATACCACTCTGCTGCCACAGACAAGTTTGTGGAGGACTCCTATATGATTCTACGCTACTGTGTCCCATCGCTTTTCCTGTGTGTGACATGTGTGTCTGTGATGTACGCTTCTGTGTCCCATGCATAATTGGAAATGGCACTGGAGTTGCTTGTGTCAGATATTCTGGCTTTGCTATGGTCTAGGCAGGCAGTTGTCTCAGGGTCACGAGTATGGAAGCTACACTTCCCCTGCTGTGTAATACTTTTCACCCACTCGTGTCTCTCCATCACTAGGTAGGATTTGGGGTAGGGGGTGTGGTGCCTGTGGTGGCTGATTCTCCTCTCTCCAGTGTGATGACCGGTTCGGCCTTTTGGCTGCCTGGGCACAGTTGGTTGGTTGGCCTTCATTCTCTCTCTCTCTCTTCCCCCGGGGGCAGTGTCTGTCCTGCTTGCACACTCAGAACAAGTGTGCCTTTGGGCACAATGCATCAATCTCTCTCCCTTCCCTCTTTAGTCTGTGTTGCAAGGTTTCTTCCGTTTCTCATGGTCTACACTTGTTTATACCTTGCTGGTGCCTGTGCTTAAGGTGCTTCTAAGTAAAAGGCAAGAACAGGACAAATCCTGGACCACAGCACTTGGCAACCACAAAGGGACACAAAAATGCAAAGTGTTCAATTTAATGAAGTTGCTATAGAGATATGGCAGGGGCCTGGCGCAATTGCGTAGTGGTTAAAGTCCTCACCTTGCATGCACCAGGATCCCATATGGATGCCGGTTCTAGTCCTGGTGGCCCTACTTCCCATCCAGCTCCCTGCTTGTGGCCTGGGAAAGCAGTCGAGGACGGCCCAAAGCCTTGGGACCCTGCATCAGTGTGGGAGACCCAGAAGAGCTCCTGGCTTCTGTCTTTGGTTTGGCTCAGCTCCAGCTGTTGCAGTCACTTGGGGAGTGAAGCATTGGAGGAAAGATCTTCCTCTCTCTCTCTCCTCCTCTTTGTATATCTGCCTTTCCAATAAAAATAAATAAATCATTAAAACAAACAAAGAATCTGTGAAAAAAGAAAAGAAGATATGGCAGCCCATTGAGGCCTGGAAGGACTTCTGTCACCGTAGCAGAGGAGGGAGATTGCCCAGGGAAGCAGGTGAGATGTGTGGGAGGGAGGACCAGTGAGGGAGCGTGTTGCGGTGAGCAACGACTACTGAGGGACTTCCATTGACAAGGCTATTGTACTTGCTTGTAAGTGAGGGGGCTAAGACCGAGTGGCTCAGAGGGGGGAATGGGGGGAACTTGAAGGGTCAGACCAATGCACAAAGCAAGGTGGAACACCTGAGCTGGGCTAGTTAGCATTGACACTGCTGACTACCACTCACTGGCTCACACTAAAGCTAGGGCTGGGGGCCCATCTGGCAGAGCTGGAACACAGAATTCAAAACACTTGCTATAAAACTTCTTGTCAACAACGAGAAGCACATCATACAGGGGTTCAAGGAATTGAAGAAATGTGTCATACTGGAAATGAACCAGATGAAAGCTGATATATCAGAAATGAAGAATACAGGAGAGCAAATTAAAAACACAGTGGAGAGTCTCCAAAATAGAATGAAGGAGGCAGAAGAAAGAATCTCAAAATTAGAAGATATTTCCTGTCACCAGGGGTAAACAAAGCAGAGCTGGACCAGGCCAAAAAAAGTATTCAAGGAATTGAAAGACACTATTAAAAGGCCAAATATGAGTTACGGGAGTCCCAGAAGGCACAGAAAGAGAAGTTGCGATTAAATGTGTATTCAATGAAATATTAAGGGAAATTTTTCCTAATCTAGAGAAAGAATTGGAAACAACATCCAGGAGGGCACAGCACTCCCAACAGGCTTGACCAAAAGCAAGCTTCATCATGACCCATGATCATCAAGCTCTCTTCAACTGAACATAAGGAAAAGATCCTTAAATGTGCTCATGAAGAAAAAATTCAACTGACACATAAAGGAATGCCAATTAAACTCACAGGAGATCTCTCACAGGAAACTCTACAGGCAAGAAGAGAATGGAGCAGCATATTCTAGATTCTGAAAGAAAAAAATTGTCGACCCCGGATAACGTATGCAGAAAAGTTTCCTTCGTCTTTGAAAATGTCATAAAAATCTTCCACAGTAAAGAAAAGTTAAAGGATATGCCTCTTCCAAACCTGCCCTACAAATGATACTTCAAGATATTCTCTTGACAGAGAAGAGGAATAGCACCCACCGAAACCAAAGACAAATATGAAGAACATCCCAGTAAAATAACAGAAGACTAAGTCATGAACAACCCATTGATAAATGACAGAACCAAATTATCACCCATTCATATTAACCTTAAATGTAAAAGGATTGAACTCATCAATCAAATGGGTTAAAACAAAACCCAGGGAGCTTCCAGGATGGGGCGTCTCATGCCTGGATCACACACACCAGCCACCATGTGCACGTGGTGAGATGCTCCCAGGCAGCCAATGTGCCATTTGGCACCAGGCTCTGGCTGCTGCTGCCCGGCCAGGGAGCTCTGGGGTTTTGGTTCTTTAATTCGCTGTCTCGGTAGCTCCATGCTGCACCCACAGTGCTTTGGGTCCGTGAATCAATCCTAAAGATTCTCAATGACAGTAAATCTTCCTCTGAAGAACCTGTAATTACTTAATAATGCTGAGCACCGAACACCAGTTCATTCAAAAGTTAAGACTCCAGGCATCCAAGCAGGATGTCCCCATTACCTGACGTGATGATGGATCAGGAGAGGCGTCACAGTAAGCAGTGCAATGACGTTAACTAGCATTTGAGAACCATATCAGGGGGTAGATTGTGTGGAGGATGTGTGGGCCACACCCTGTGGCATTTCTAACACCACTGATTAGCTTATGAGTTGGGATGGTGACGGTCTAAGCTGGGTATGACCAAGGAGCCTGTCATCAACCACAGATAACAGTCTGGACAAGTCAAGGCAGCAGCACCCAAATGTCCATCCTGAATAGGGTACATGGTGGGCTAGGCTGCTACGTTCACCAACTCATGCACAGCCAAATGGAAAGTTAGTCTGCGCCGGGCATCATCCTAAACTCAATGGCATGTATGAGAATTCGGTATGGGAGGGGATAAAGAGGGAGAGACTTGGGAAATTCCCCTGGTGAGACAGAGCTCCCACTGGTGAACATGTGGTCCAGACCTGGGGGTTGGACAAACTGGGCAAAGTAGCTCCAGTGTCTCATCAGTATATGGAAAGGTGAAGGGTTGGGCACCCTGGACAGTACTGAGCAAACCTTAGCCCACAAGTTAAATTAGAAACCAAGATGGACCACAAGACATGCCCAGCTAGGTTCTTGCACCAATTGGTCTGTGAGAGCCAAGGACAAAGAGCCACAATGTCTAAGGCAGAGGTTGTGACAGGGGACGGGCTGTGACGAGCTGAGCCAGAGCAACCAGTGGCACACTTATCACTGGCTAGGAACAGCCCGGTTGTGGAGCTGCGGGGAGACCCGGGCTGGGCGGAGGATCCCACCAAGGGATGCACAGGCTGGAATGGGGCTGCGTTCTGGTCGGGATACAGTTGTATTCTCCCTTGGCACAAGTGTGGACCGGGACTTGACACAAAGGGCAGGGTCAGACTCCAACACCTTCTGGTATTCTGGAGGACAAGGGTAGATGTGGGATGGACTAGGCTAGGTTTCAACCCCAAATGAGCCATGTATGTGCTATATATGTGTCAGGAGCCGTGTACTGTAGCCACACTGAAGCCATTTTGAATATAGAACTATGGGCCAGTGGAAAATCCCTGGCTGGCTAGATGCTTGGGAAAGAAGTTATGAAACTAATCACACGCTTAGCTTCAATTGTTTGTAGCAACTGTTTTAGAATGTGATTTATGCTGTACCTGCCGACATCTTGTTACTGATTACCTATGCTATTGTTGATATGCTGGTTACTATGGTTGATATGGTGGCTGCTCAAGAACAATCGGTCTGGAGACCATGGCTTGCGTCCTAGTTTCTCCTTTCCTCCCTGAGCCTTAGTTACTGAAGAATATAAAAACCCTCAGTTGAAATCAATAAATTGACAGCTTGATCAGACATCCTGTCTTGCTGTCCATTCTTCGTGTCTCTTGTCCCCCAATCTCTCCTAGGTGGTTGCGACCCCCATTGACTGTCCTGCTGGACGGGACATATATGGGTATGGACGAACCATGGCTGGGCTGAACCATCCAACAGCAAGAACCAGAATGTGTTGAAGGCCAGTCAGGAAAAGCCACTGCTCCTGCTATGACAGGAGGTGAACTGAGTAGGGCTGGCCCATGGACCCCGTGGTGTGTGAGAAACCAGGCATTGGGAGGGGTTCTGATGGAGGAGCCTGGACAACTCCTCTGACAGGGCATGGACCCTACAAATAAGCACAAGAAGCATGATAGGAAACAGCCCAGAAGAGGTTATGGAAAGTGTCCCTCTGGCATACATTTGGCATGGGTTGGGGGCAAATCAGGCTGAATCAGTTCATGTCATCCACTGGCAAATCCAAACACCGGAGCAGAGTGTGGGTCGGGCCAGGTTCGGTCACGACAAAAACCAGTCCACAACACAGGATGCCAAGGTGAGGCTGCCTGTGCTAGATGAGACCGCAGCACCCAACCAGCATGTGTGAGAACCAGGAAGGGAGGGCAGAGCCAGCAGGGGAATAAGAGGTGGTTCCCTTGCTGGATAGCTACTCCTACTGGAGAGCATGAGCTGGGATGGGGACAGACCAGACTAGGCAGGGCTACAGTACCTGTGCGCCTCATGTGGACCGGGTCAGGGAAAAGCCAGGCTGGGCGGACTATTCCTACTGGTGGAAACAAAATTAGAGTGGGTGAGAGCTGTTGGGGATTAACCGTAGCAGAAGGTGGCACTAGAGGCTAATACTGTCAAGTCAAACCACAGAACCACCTGGAGAGAGCATAATCCGGAAGTGAGAGACCTGGGAGGGAAATAGTGAGCTCCTCCCTCTTGAGTTACCACTCCCATGGGAGGGCATAAAAACTAGGACAGGGTCTCCGGTGGCTAGACAGAGAGGCACTCAACAACATCCATGAGGGCTGGATAGTTGAGCCGGTTAGATCGAACTAAGCTCCAATACCCTTCGACATGTACGAGAGCCAAATGGGATACGGGACAGACTGGACTAGTCTACTGCACATACTGACAAACCAGGGGAGGGGCAGGCCTGGTGGGGTTATTGTGGGTCACTCTGACTGGGCTGTGGCTCCCACTGGTTTATGTGAGGGCCGAGTATGTGCTGGGCAGAACCAAGCTGGACTGCAACACCCATTGGTCCTAGTGGAAGTCGGGGCTGAAAGTAAAACCAACCCAGCAATTGCAACCACCAGCTGATCAGGGCGATGGACTGTGGCGGGCCCCGTACTTGCTAGTACATATAGGAATCTGGTCTGGGAACACCTCAAAGTTTCTTTGGGGATCCCCTCAATTGAAATGGCGGACTCAGAACCCTAAACAAGAAAAGATGGAAGACAGAACAGGTCAATCAACCACCTCAGCTATATGTTGGCAGCAAAACACTAGAAAATGGAGATTATGATGGTCTATGTCAATCAGTGGATTCTTCAACAGCCTTATCGTGCTTGGAGTGGCAAAATTGGCAGTTATTCATAACTGGTGAACTACCAAAACCACTTGAGCAAGGATCTCAGAGCATGCCCCACATCCGGGACCTGGGGTGGATGGGAGACTGAGTGGGGCTTCTCCCTCAATATTCCCTTTTTTCCTTGTAACTTTTTACCCTAATCTACAATGTGAAGATTGCCAAAATATAATAATAAAAAGTGCCAAAAATGACCCAAAGAAAACCCATTTATTTTTTGTCTTCAGGAGACATATCTCACAAAGATCAGTGGAACCTGTATCTCATGGAGTTTTAAAATTTCATCTCTTTAAAATACTTTCTGATTAAATTCTTCACTGACTCATAGATCACACCGCAGCAGCATTTTCTTCAAAAAAGTTCTTGATTTTCATTTCCTCAGTGACACATTAGTTATTCAGTAGCATGTTATTTTACTTCATGGCATTTTCATTTGTATTTTTCTTCCTGTTGTTGATTTGGTATCGTGGCTTTTCATTTAAGGGGATGTGTAGTAACTTTGTAATGAGAAGTATCATATTGAGATACGAGGGTAGAGTGCAGTATGCATCTCTACCTCCAGAGCAAAGATGGACTCCCAATGATACTGTGAACTGTATCTTGAAACAGGAAGTTGAACTCTGCCATTGTCCATTATGCAGTGACAAACATATGACTGTTTAGAGTGTTTATGAAGAACTACGCTATAGTAATGTTATAGGGGAACTCAGTGGGAGGTGGAGAGGACTTTGGGATGGGATAAGGAAACTCCCAGGGCCTATGGAACTGTATCATAAAATGATAATAATAAAAAAAGGGAAGAAAAAAAAAACCAAATTAACTACTGGCAGAACTGAGAAAGAGGACAGGATGCAGAATGGGCTGGGTTGGTCCAGAGCATGAACCCGTTCACATTAGGGCCAGGATTGGGGCCTGACTGGACTGGGCTAGGCTGCAGCATGCACCTGCATGAGCTGAAATCTGGGCAGGAGGGGCTGGGCCAGCCTATACTACCCATCACCAAACGCTGAAGTGAGGCAGGCCATGCCAGATTGGGCAGCAGCCCTCAGCACTCCATGTGAGATGTGGAGGGAAGGGTGTAAGCTTGGTAGAGGGGCAGCACAAGTTCCCCTGCTGGGCCACTGCTTGCATTGGTGAGTGAGAGGACTGGGATTGGGAGCAGAGTAGGCCGGGCTTGGTACAACGCCTGTTGGTCTGCATGTAAACTGAGTTAGGGGGTCCAGGCTATACTATGTGACTGTATCCATTGCCTCATAAATGAGCTGGAGTAAGTGCAGGCTGGTTGGGCTTTGCTGCAGCCTCAGCTCACAAGTGCTAGGACTGGGGGCAAATCCTGTCAAGCTAGAATGCAGAACCACTTGTTAAATGAAAGATTTGGGGTTGGGAGTAGGCCCAGTCGGGAAAATGTAGCCCCCTCTCTGATGGGCTGCAACTCCCAGTGGTGAGCATGAGAACCAGGAGAGGGGGAGTGCCTGGCTGGGTGGGAAGTGGCACCCACCGGCATAAGTGTGGGCTGCATAATTGGATTGGTTGGGTGACATTAGACTCCAATGCCCATTGATGTGTATGATAGCTGAATGGGACGTGGGACAGACTGGACCAGTCTGCTGCACATCCTACTGTCAAGAACAGGAACCAGGGCAGGCCTGGTTGGGGTTACTGGTGGTTGCTCTGGCTAGGCTTAGTTTCTGCTGGTGTAAGTGAGGGCCAAGTGCATGGTGGGCAGGTTGGGCTGAGCCTCAGCATTCAATGGTTTGAATAAGAGCTGGAGCTGGAGACAGAGCTGACCCAGTAATTGCAATTACCAGTATGTGCATAGGCTAATGTGGAGGATGGACTGAGCCAGACCCCATACTGGCAAGCACATATGAGTCAGATCTGGGATCCACTCTGGTAAGGTATATTTGGGGATCACCCCAACTGAACGGCTAGACTCACAACTAACCGTGGAGCGAATCATCACAGGATTGGTGGACTGACCAGGCTGGGCTCATAACTCTAACTGTGGAGAGAATCACGTGATTGGTGGACTGATCAGAGCGTGCATGTGTCATGGGCCTCCTCAGTGGAAAAGATGGAGAAATGGATGGCAGCCCCAGATGCATAAGGAGGATATGGTAGCCCAGTGGGGGAACCAGAGGACATCTGGCACCGTAGCAGAAGAAGGAGGGCAGAATAAATTGGTCAACTAGCCCAGCCATGCATTGACAGCAAGTATCTGGGTGAATGGGGACTCTAAGGTGGACTGTGTCAGCCAACGGACCTTGGAAGGATTTCCTCATCCTTTGAATGGTGAGATAGTCTTTCAGAACTCTCGCAATTCCCTAGCGCATCCTTGAAGCATGCTCCACACTGGGGACCCTGGGTTGATGTTGGGTGGTCGTTCCCCTTTCCCGGCTACTGGGGCAGTTGGGAGGCAGCCGGACAGGTACAGCAGGAGGAAAAAGTAAGTTTGGAGGCAGTAGCATCATCCATTTTCCTCTAACCCGCGATCCTTCCCACCCTGATCAACTATATAAACATCATCATCATCCAAAAAGAAAAGAAAAGAAAAGTTGGTGACTGTCAATTACATGTGGTTTCTGATGATGCCATTACTCATGTTTGTTCACACTCAGGAAACCCTGGGCCTCTAGCACAGGGAAATGCTATGTGGTTGCTCTTGTTTCCTTTGCCTCAGCAGAGGAAGAGCATAGAGCCCTCCATAACAATGCGGAGGGCTCCGTGTAAAATATAAAGTTCCCCATCAGCAAGCCAAAGAAATGATTAAAGCATGCCCTATTTGTGACCTGGGCACCGATGCTGTCTCCCACGAGGAGCAATCCCCGAGGCTACAACCTGCTGAATTGTGACACATGGATGCTGCTTGTACCCCTTCATTTTGCTGTTCCGGTTTTGTTCATGTTTGTATTGACATTTATTCTTTCATTTGGGCCACAGCTTTACCAGGAAAAAAAAACAACTACCAATGTAATCCAACAGTTGCTAGAGTGCTTGCAGTTATGGGCTTTCTTGTACAAATCTAAAACGAGCACAGTGCTGCTTATCTTAGTCATAAACTTCACTTTCTTGAATTTTACAAAATCCAACATTCAATTGGTATTGAGTATAATCCTGAAGGACAAGCCATTATTGAATGTACTCATGGAACCCCAAAACCTCTAATGGAAACACTGAATAGGCAGAAGGCCCACCAGGAAGCACATGGGTATAACCATGCTTCTGCAGCGAGACGGTTAAACTCACCACGCACTCTCTTCATGCACACTCTCTATGTACTTAATTTTTAAAATCTTTCCCAAGGAGGTATTTTATCTAAGACAGAAAAAACACTTTCTAGGTCAAGAAGGAGCAGTTTTCTTTAAATCAATCCATACGGATAAAAATTTTGATAAAAGCAGTGTGCTGGAAGTGCTGCCTCGACAATCTTAACAACTGAAGGAACAACACGTGCCTATTCAAACAATGGCTGATTTATCGCTGGAATAGCAACCATGATGACACCGATGCCATGAGACCTCAGTCACCACCTGGGCACAAATGAAATCTGTCATATCAGGCTCTCCAGGTGGTGAGAGGAGCTGGTAAAGCTGTTACCCCGGAAAATCTGCTAGTGGCTGTGCTTGCTGTCCTAACCTGCCCTTCTCAAGCATAGGTCAGAAATCATCATTACGGATGTATATTCCTCACTCTCCTTTATTGCAGCCTTGTTACTGGACTGAACCTACGATTCTGGCTTTTACCTCTCCATCCAATGTTCTTTCTTCTCCGTGGGGCTCTGACATGCCTCAACATCTGGAGGAAGAAGGCATCCTTATGAATCTTACATCTTTCATTAAATCCTCCCATTTGTTTAGGACAAGCTCCCTTTATCCTTCGGTGCCACAGCATTGGCTCTCTCCTGGCGCCAGTCGGGTTTGTCATACAGAATTTGACCATCAAATAAAGTGATGTGAAGACCTTGAATGATCTGCAGAGTTTGTTGGGTGATATTAATTGGATACAACCTTTTTGCATATTTCCGCTGGGCAACTCAAGACCCTTTTTGATATTCTTAAAGGCGATCCAGATCCTTCCTCACCTAGACAATTGTCCAAAGAAGGTAGGGAATGTCTGAAGTTAGTCCAGCATGCCACTCATACTGCTCATGTTAGCTATGTGGATTATAAGGCACCAATGCGGTTGTTGGTCTTTCCTTCCAATCACGCACCTACAGCAGTGTTTCGGCAGACTGGACCTATATATTGAGTCCACTCCCCAGCATCCACTGGACAAATCGTGCAATCCTATCCCACTGCTGTTATATCTCTGTTGCATAAGGCATGTAAGATCAGCCTGCAGATTTTTGGAAACTATCCTAATTTCATCTCTGTTCCCTATGATTCCCAAGAGGTGGTATGGCTACAGAATAATGTTGATGATTGGTCTGTCTCTTGTGCCACGGTTTCTTCTCAGTTAATTAATCATTATCCTTCCCATCCCTTGGTACAGTTTTCCAAAAGACATCCGGTTATTTTTCCCAAAATAATTAGACAACAACTCATATTAGGAGCCCGTGTGGTTTTTACCGATGGGTCGGCTAAAGGCAAGGCTGCTATAGATTCTGGACATGAAGAACGGGCTGTCTCCTTCTCCCACAAATCAGCTCAAGCTGCCAAAATAGCTGCTGTTCTTTTTGCCCTTCAAATTTACCATAATGAGCCCCTGAATGTATACACAGACAGCTGCTATGTGGCTCATGTCATTTCACCTTTAGAAACCGCAGCCTGTCTAGCCCCCACCTCCTCAGTTTGTGTGTTTCTTTTACAATTACAGCAACAGATTTGGCAGCACACTTATCCCCTATTTGTTGGGCCTATAAGAGCACACACCTCCTCGCCTGGACCCCTAAACGAGGGTAAGGCGCAGGCAGATGCGCTGACTCAGGTGTTGCACGTATCCCTGACCATGGACCCTTATGAACAGGCAGTGCACCTTCACAAAAGGTTCCATCTCAATGCAGCTTCCCTGAGATTACATGCTAAGGTGACTAGAGAACAAGCCACCCAGAATGTCACCAGTTGTGAAGTCTGTGCTCGATATTGTTCTGTCCCATCCCAAGGGGTTAATCCCAGAGGGTCATTGCCCAATCATGTGTGGCAGATTATTGGGGGTCCTCTCGCCCCGCGGAAGAAATCACCCGACACTTGAGAGAGTCTCCAAGGCGCTTTATTCCGATCTTCCGTTGTGACCGTTATGACCGTTATGCTCCAGCCCCTCCTCCACCAAGCCCCCCGCTTATCTGTCAAACCTGACCAACTTAAAGATACCCAAGGCACACCAATCAGGGCAAAGGGCCAATCACAGGGCAAGAAATGGTCAGTGCCCCCAACAGCAGATGGATGTTACCTATGTCCCTTCCTTTGGAAAACTTCAATATGTATATATTTCTGTTGATACCTATTCCCATATAATATGTGCCTCCGCTCATTCAGGAGAGAAACTAAAAGATGTTAAAGCTCATTGCTTATAGGCCTTGGCCTATATGGGGGTCCCCAAACAAATGAAGATCGATAATGGTCTGGCCTACGTTAGCTGGGGTTTTGAGAAGTTTTGCAAGATTTTAATATTACTCAAAAAACAGGCATCCCTTACAATCCTCAGGGTCAGGCCATTGTCAAACATGCCAACTGCACCCTTAAAGTTTATCTAGAGAAAGTAAAGAAGGGGGATGTGGCTGAGCATTGCAGCTCTCCGCATTCCCTACTGGCATCCACCATCTATGTGTTAAAGTTTTTGACTGTCACTAATGATGTAGCTGCTGCAGAGTGCCAGTGGTTACACTCTGTTAATGAGAATAAAGGCCAAGTAAAATGGAAAAATCCTGCCACAAGTAAATGGCGGGGACCAGATCCAGTACTAGCATGGGGGCGAGGCTCCATTTGTGTTTTTCCTCAGGCTGAAGAAACGCTGAGATGGGTTCCCGAGAGACTTACACGACAAATTTCCTTGGCTCCAACTCGGCATGATCCCACTCCTAACGATGTTCTTGCAGGATAAAAGCCCATTGGGAGGAGACCCTGGCAGCAGTGGTGCGACTTCCCAGTATTGTGCCCACGGGAAATGCAGATCTCCAGCTGCTCCCCAATTTACCATCATATATGTGTTACCCCCATGAAGGTTCCTAATATCTCAGTTAGAATAACAGAAATTAATCAATATCTTGGAGGACTTTTTAAAATTTCACCAGCCAGCTTGCCTCCAGCATTATTAAGATCAATGAGACCTGGATGCCCCCCCATGTTGGAGGAAGTTATTCTGAATGACATTAAACTGGCAGCACGGATGTTTAAGAAATGAAGTGGAGTCTTAGCCTAGGGACTGATGGTCGTGGCCATGATTGCAGTACTGTTTCCTCTTCTCTGCCTCCTACGCAGGCAACAAGCCCAGGAGCAGGTCATCATTCGACAAACCATGATGGCCTTGGCTGTGGAAAACCCTAGAGCTCAAGTCTGGTTGAGCATGATGTGTGATGGGCAGCCAGAGATGGGTAAGATCTGGCAGAGCTGACGACCAACCTAAGACAGGGATCCTGCATGCGCCGGGTGGGGCTCCCCATGACAGGAAAGGCGTCAACTGACTGCTGGACAACCTAAGACAGGCGTCCATTAAAAAAACAACAACAACAAAAAAGGGGGACATGCCTGGTCTCCAAAGGGTTAACTCCATAGCTTAGCTTTTTTCTCAAGAGGTGTAACAGGGCCTGCAATCTTGGCATAACACATTTAGCCCCTGGCTTATCCACAAGTTCCTGCTTCCCGTTTGTCAAGTTACGTCCCTGAGGGATTTTTAGGGTGGCCACTTGAGGACTGGATAAATACTGGGAGGAACTAGTCAGAGTAAAAAGGGCAGCCTGGAGTTTCAATAAATGGCATTCTCCTTACATGAATGACCCAGTGCGTGTTGTCTTCTTTTCAACCCTATTCCCTCTGCTCGGTTCGGGATACACAGACAGATGGGCATGCTGACATGAAGGGATAGGAAATCAGAAGGATTTCAAAAACATAATCTGTAAATTAATATCAGAAAAATTCCCAAATGTGGAGAAAGATATGGACACTGATGTCACTGTCCTGCATTGATGGACTTGGTGCATGGAGCTGATAATAACATGCTTGGACTCTGACTGATGGTGAAAAGCCAAAGTTTATAAGTGGCCTCAGACTTTATAGCCTGAGGCTCAAGTGGGATAAAGGAGGAGGTATTGAGCTTATCAACAGAATCCATCCATTGTTTCTATATTCTAGTTTGGAACTCTTTTGTTGTATATCCCACCAAGAGTTTTCTTTTCTTTTCTTTTTTTTACGCTAAATATATTTTTATTACATTAAAAAAAAATGAATCAAAGTCTCATTTTTCTTACTGATAGCATAGTTTTAAGTTCACCGGGGATAGCACTGCAATGCATCAGGTTAAATGTCTGCTCAGGATGTGGGCATTATATATCTAATATAATATAATTATCAATATAATATAAATATTATATATATTATTGCATTTGATTTTATAACAATGTTTCATAGGCTCTGATGTTCCCCCTTCCCTTCCCCTTGCCCTCCCCCCCATGGTGGATTGTTCCACCTTATTGCAGTATTACAGTTCAAATCTAGTCTTGTTTCTTCCAATGCAAGCATGTGCCTTGCATAGTGTCCAGTTTCTTATTGCCCAGCTGAATTCAACAGTTTCTTGAGGAGACCAACTCTGGTCTGGAGACATTGCTGGCAGATTATTGTTCCGACCAATTAAATGCCATAACATAACATCAACAACTGCTTCCAACAGTATGGGGTTAATTAACAATGTAATACAACATTTCACAGGTGCCCTTTTACAAATTGACAGCATTTCAACTTAAATTAAGGCAAACATGTGGTATCTGACCTTTTGGGATTAATTCATTTCCCTTAGCATGATGGTTTCCAGTTAAGCCCATTTGGCCACAAAGAACTGCATTTCCTTTTTTTTTTTTTTTAAATAGCTGATTAGTATTCCACGGAGTAAATAAACCATAGCTTTCTTTTATTCTTCTTCTTCTTCTTATTATTATTTTATTGGAAAGGAGGATATACAGAGAGGAGAGACAGAGAGGAAGATCTTCCGTCCAATGATTCACTCCCCAAGTGAGCGCAACGGTCGATGCTATGCCAATCCGAAGCCAGGAGCCTCTTCCGGGTCTCCCACGCAGGTGCAGGGTCCCAAAGCCTTGGGCCGTCCTCAACTGCTTTCCCAGGCCACAGGCAGGGAGCTGGAAGGGAAGCGGGGCTGCCGGGATAGAACCGGCGCCCATATGGGATCCCGGGCATGCAAGGTGAGGGCCTTAACCACTGTGCCACCGCGTCGGGCCCAACCATAGCTTTCTTATCCAGTCTTCTGTTGATGGGCATTTCGGTTGCTTCCAAGTTTTTGCAATTGTTGGTTGTGCTGTTATGAACATAGGCGTGCATATTGGTTTCTCGTGTAGCAGGTGTTTTGGATATATTGCTAAGAGTGCTATTGCTGGATTGTATGGTATGCAGATTTTCAGTTGTTTGAATGTTCTCCATACTGATTTCCACAGAGGCTGCACCAACCTGCAGCCCTACCAGCGTTGGAGAAGGGTTCCTTTTCCCCCACAAGCTCACCAGCAAGTGTTATTGGCGGTTTTTTATATATGAGCCATTCTTACTGGTGTTAGGTGGTACCTCGTTGATGTCTTAATTTGGATTTCTCTTATTGCTGGGGAACTTGAGCATTTTTCCATATGTTTGTTTGTCAGTTTGGTTTGTTCCTTTGTGAAATGTCTGCCTATTTCCCGTGCCCATTTCTTGAGTGGTTTGTTTGCTTTGGTGTTTTGGTTGTTCTGGAGATCTTTGTATATTCTGGAGATCAGCCCCCTATCACCTATGTAGTGTGCAAAGATCTTCTCCCATTCTGTGGGTTGTTTTTTTTTTTTTTTTTTTTTTTTTTAAACTTTGTTGATCGTTTCCCTTGGTGCGCAGAAGCTTTTTAGTTTGATATAGTCCCATTTGTTTATTTTGGTCTTGATTGCTATTGCTTTTGGTGTTCTATTTAGAAAGTCAGGGGCTACACCTAGATCTTGCAGAGTGTTTCCTACATTTTCTTCCAGAAGTTTGAAGGTTTCTGGGTGTAGGTTTATGTCTTTTATCCATTTAGATTTGATCTTAGTGTATGGTGAGAGATGCGGGTCTATCTATCTTCTGGTTTGTGCAGGCTATCAGCCAGTTGTCCCAACAGCATTTATTGAAGAGACCTTCCCATTTGTATAGGTTTTTGTCTGTTTTTTGTCAAAGATTATTTGGTTGTATCTGTGTGGGTTTCATTCTGTTGTTTCTATTCTGCTCCATTGGTCCTCCTCTCTATCTCTGTGCCAGTACCAAGCTGTTTTGATGACCACTGCTCTGTAGTATGTCCATAGGTCTGGAACTGTGACTCTCCCTGTTAACTGCCTATTCTTCAGGATGTTTCTGGCTATTTGTGTTTTTTTTTGTGTTTCCAGATGAATCTTTGTATCATTTTTTTCGAGTTCTATGAAGAATGTATTGGGTACTTTGTTTGGGATTGCGATGAATGTGTATATTGCTTTTGGTAGTATGGACATCTTGACGATGTTGATTTTGCCTCTCCAGGAGCGTGGGATGTTTCTTCATCTTTTGAGGTCCTCCTCAATTTCTTTCTTAAGCTTACTGAAGTTTTCTTCAAAGAGGTCTCTCCTACGTTTTTGGTGAGGTTAATTCCTAGGTACCTCATATTCTTCTGTGTTATTTTTAATGGTATTATGTTGGTAAGATCTTTTTCCATCTTGGGGCTGTTTGCATACAATACGGCTGTTGTTTTATGTTCATTTATTTTGTACCCTGCCACTCTACCAAACTCCTGTATAAGTTCTAGCAGCCTCTGTATTGAGTCTCTTGGTGCTTCTATGTAAAGGATCATGTCATCTGCGAAGAGTGAGAGCTTGACTTCTTCATTTCCCATTTGAATTCCTTTGATTTCTTTGTCTTGTCTTATGACCTCTGCGAGTACATCTAGGATTATGTTGAATAGTAGTGGTGATAGTGGACATCCTTTTCTTGTTGCAGATCTCAGTGGGAAGGGTTCCAGTTTTTCTCCATTCAGTATAATGCTGGCATTGGGTTTTTCGTATGTTGCTTTGATTATGTTATGGATTGTTCCTTCTATGCCTACCCTGGCTAGGGTTTTTAGCGTGGTGTTGGATTTTGTAGAAAGCCTTTTCTGCATCCATTGATACTATTATATGATTTTTGTTCTTCAGTTGTTGGATGTGGTGTATTACATTTATGGATTTCTGAATGTTGAACCATCCCTGCATGCCAGGGATGAATCCTACCTGCTCCAAATGAATGATTTGTGTGATTTTTTTTTTTTTTGGATTCTATTGTCTAGGAGTTTGTTGAGAATCTTAGCATCCATGTTCATCAGGGAGATTGGTCTGTAGTTTCCCTTCTCTGTTAGTTCTCTATCTGGTTTTTGGCTTAAGGTGATGTTGGCTTCATAGAATGAGTTTGGAAGGGTTGTCTCCTTTTCTATTGCTTTGAAGAGTTTGTGGAGGATTGAGTTTAGCTCTGCTTGTAATGTTTTGTAGAATTCTGCAGTGAAACCCTCTGGACCTGGACTTTTCTTCATTGGAGATCTTTGATTACTGATTCAATCTCTCCCTCAGTTATGGGTTTGTTCAGGTCTTCTGTTGCCTCTGGGCTAAGTTTTGGTAAGTGGTGGGAGTCCAAGAACCTTTCCATTTCCTGGTGGTCTTCTGGTTTGTTGGAATATAGTTGTTCATAGTAGTTTCTGATTATTTTCTTAATGGTTGCGATGTCAGTTGTTATGTTGCCTTTTTCATCTTTGATGCTGTTAATTCTCGCTTTCTCTTGTTTTTTTCTTTGTCAGGCAGGCCAGTGGGGTGTCTATTTTGTTTATCATAAAGAACCAGCTTTTTGATTCATTGATTTTGTGTATAGTTTTTTTTTAAATTTCTATTTGGTTTATCTTTTCCCTTGTTTTGATGATTTCTTGTTTCCTTTTGTTTGAAGGGTCATTTTGTTGCTGTTTCTTTAATTTCTGGAGGTGGGTGTTTAACTCTTGTAATTGGTGTCTTTCTTGGCTTTGACATAGGGGCTGGTTGCTATGAAATTACCACGCAACACTGCTTTGGCGGTGTCCCACAAGTTCTGGAATGTTGTATTTGAGTTTTCATTGGTTTCCATAAATTTTTTTATCTCATCCTTTATTTCTTCTCTGACCCATTGTTCATTTAGTAGCACGTTGTTCAGCCTCCAGGTGTTTACATACTGCCTGTGGCATTTTGATTTATTGATTTCCAGTTTCACTCCATTGTGGTGTGAGAAGGTGCATGGTATGATTCCAATTTTTTTTAGGTTAGTGAGTCTTGCTTTGTGCCCTATCATGTGATCAATTCTGGAGAAGGTGCCATGCACTGCTGAAAAAAAATGTGTATTCTGTGTCCGTGGTGTGGAGGGTTCTGTAAATGTCCATCAGGTCCATTAATTCTGTGGTCTGTGTGAGTTCTACTGTTTCTGTTTCGTTGATCTGTCTATTGGTGTTAACGGGGTGTTGACATCTCCCACGATTATTGTGTGTTCATCTATGTCCCCCCTTAAGTCTATCAGCAATTGCTTCATGTAGCTGGGTGCACCTGTATTTGGTGCGGAGATGTTCATAATGATGATCATTTCCTGCTGGAAGGTTCCCTTCAGCAATATGTAGTGTCCATCTCCGTCTCTTTTGATGTTCGTCACGTTGAAGTCTAGATCATCTGAGATTAGAACAGCTACTCTGGCCTTTTTTTCTCATCTATTGGCGTGAAATATCTTTTTCCATCCCTTCACTTTAAGTTTCTTCACATCCTTTTTGGTTAGATGTGTCTCTTGTAGGCAACAGATGGTCGGGTTCTGTTTGTTGATCCATTCTGTTAGTCTGTGTCTTTTGATTGATGAATTTAGGACTTTTGTGTTTATTGGTAAAATTGAGAGGTTGTGATTTGGAGCTGCCATGCGCATGTGTAAGCATGCAAGTGTGTATTTGCATCTATTGGAATCTCTGATTAGTTGACTTTCCTCATATGGGTTTTAGTGGGGAGGTCTTCCCATTTGCCATCTTTGGTTCTGGTTTTCATTTTTTCTTTCTTGGTTTAGCAGCTTCCTAAGGAGATTTTCTAGAACTGGTTTTGTGCTGGCATATTCTTCGAGTTTTTCTTTACTAGGTACATTATTCTTGGTTGGCAGTTGTTTTGTTTCAGGATTTGAAAGGTTTTACCTCATTCTTTCCTTGCTTGGAGTGTTTCTTCTGAGAGATCGGCTGTGATTCTGATTTGGCTTCCTCTGAAAGTAATCTTATCCTTTCTTCTTACTTGTCTTAGAATAGTTTCCTTGTATTCGCTTGAAAGGAGCGAGAGGACCACATGTCTGGGTGAGAGTCTTTCTGGGTCGAATCTGTTGGGGGTTCTTGGACCTTCCTTGATTTGTGCTGGATTTATATTTCCAGTGTTCTGGAAGTTCTCCTGCATTATCTCATTGAGCACCTGTTGTAAGCCTATCTCTTTTTCCACTCCTTCGGGAAGGCTTATTATTCTAATATTTGACTTTTTGAAGTTGTTTTTCATTTCCTGTATGGACCTGTTGGCTCTGTTCAGGTTTGTCTCCAACTATTTGGTGAGCTTCTTTCTTCCTTTCTTTCTTTCTTTCTTTCTTTCTTTCTTTCTTTCTTTCTTTCTTTCTTTCTTTCTTTCTTTCTTTCTTTCTTTCTTTATTACCTTGCATCATGTGACACATTTTTACAGGCACTGGGATTACCCCCTCCCCTCCCCAAAACCTGCTTCCCCCCACCATGGTGGATTCTTCCATCTTGTTGCATTACCACAGGTCAAATTCAGTTGAGATTTTTTTTCCTTGC
Source organism: Ochotona curzoniae (assembly GCF_017591425.1). NCBI lineage: Eukaryota > Metazoa > Chordata > Mammalia > Lagomorpha > Ochotonidae > Ochotona > Ochotona curzoniae. The sequence continues at coordinate 884,928 of NW_024466508.1, forward strand.
AAGCATCTACAAAGCATAGAGTCAGCATCTTATTGTGCAGATAAGTTCAACAGTTTCATGGGGAGACAGTCTCTGGTCTGAAGGTACAGCCAAAAGAGTATCATCCCAATCAATTGAAAGCCCTGACATTACATCAGTAGCAATTTATAACGTAATGGAATTAGTTGGCATGGTATTGTGTAACCAGCATGTTCAAAGAGAGAGAGAAACAACAACAACAACAACAAAAAGAGTGCAAGTTCTGAACCACATCCTATGACTTCTACATTGACATTACAATTATTAGTTTATATACAGCTGGGTTTCTATACACCTTAAAATGGCTATAGATTACTATTCAGCTGTCTCATGTCTATTTTAATTTTAGTATTTAGCAGTTCATAGTGTTGAAGCATGATTTTGCAGAACCTGGCTGTTTTTGGGTAGTCTAACTCTATAACTGTAACAAGACATATGTCAACAGTTTAGGTGAACGGTTTTAAGAGGGGTGTGCAGAGAAATCCTCAATACCCTAGTGAGGAGCAACCAAACTTCGTGTCCCACCCAGTGAGTTATAAGTGCATCTCCACTGCCCATTTCCTGTTTCTAAGCTTTCCTTGCTGTTCTCCATCTATTCTAGGTTTTTTTGTTTGTTTATTTGTTAGTTTGTTTTGAGGGGTTTCTGGAGCAATCCTGATGGTCATTATGAGAGAGAGTGGGGACCCAAAGTCAGAACCAGGCAAGAACCAGAGAAAGCTCCTCTCCCTAGTCCCAAAGGAAGTTTACTGTTTTGTCTCTGCGGACCGCTCAGGGCTCCTGGTTGTCGTTCCGATGACCTTGGATCCTGCAAGGCGGGGTATGGGCTTCTTCCATCCCATGTGTGAGACCCAAATGGAAATGGGTGACCTCAGATTTCTCGGCCTCCGAAGGCACTCCAATTCCCCGTGGTCTCCTTGGCGATTGGGATGTAGTCCTCGGAGATCGTACTGATAGTCTTTGGTGAGGATCTAGCAGTCTTCAGAGTTGGGATACAAGCTTCCTCCTGTCTGCCTGCTCCACTCTGGGGTGCCCCCCTGCTCTGTGCATATGACCTCCTGTTAAGAGGTTGTTGGGATTGCTCCTGATTCCCCCCATATGCCTTCGTAGTTTTGCTATTGTCTAATGCTGATTTGAGTCTGTTGTCTATGGGTTACCAGTTATGATCCTGATAGGTTATACTTCCCGTCTTCCTCACACCTTCTTGGGTGATGTAAGATTTCTCTGCTCTCCCTCTCCACTTCTGAGTAGCATAGAGCCTTACAAGTATATTAGGTTTTACAATTCTTTGATGTAGATCAGAAACAGTCTGACTCATATCGATTATTGATTCATTGATTACCTCTCAATATCTTATTGCATGAGATACAGGCTGTTTGGGGTTGAAATAATATTACTGTTTCAGATTGACATCAATTCATAATAGCCACATCAGCAACAACATCGACAACAAAGTATATCACCCTGAAAAAAAGTAACACCACTGAATAGCCAACACATGCATGACAAAAAGGAAACACAGAAGTCTCTCGGGAAAAATGGTGCCATCATATACTTCATGAGCACGTGATGAATTCTACTAGAGAATAGAGAGTATTTGGAAGCAACCAAACTGAAATAAAAACATCAAAACACATGGGATACAGAAAAAAAAACATACAATCAATAAAATAAAATAAAATAAGATAAAAACCAGGATAGATTGGACTGTTGGAGTTACCCTTTCCATGTTGTCTTCCTTATATGAGAGAGAATATATGGTATTTGTTCTTGTGTGATTGACTCATTTCACTCAGCATAATGGTTTCTAGTTGGGACCACCTGGTTGTAAATAGAATAATTTTGTTTTTCTTAATAGCTGCATAATATTCCATGGAGTAGATATACCACAGTTTCTTTAACCACTCTTCCTTGGACGCACATCTGATTTGTTTCCATGTCTTTGCTATTATAGATTGTGCTGCTGTAAATATAGGATTACAGATCCCCTTCTCACATGCAGATGTCACTCCTTTTGGGTATATTCCTAGGAGCGGGATAGCTGGGTCATATGGCAGGTTTATTTGCAATTTTCCAAGCACTCTCCATACTGATTTCCACAGTGGTTGTACTAGCCTACACTCCCACCAGCAGTGAAGGAGGGTACCTTTCTCCCCACATCCACGCCAGCAGGTGTTGTTATTCGAGTTCTGAATGTAGGCCAGCCTCACTGGAGTTAGGTGGTACCTCAAGGTGGTTTTCATTTGTATCTCTCTGATGGCTAGGGAGCCTGAGCATCTTTTCATATGTCTGTTAGCCATTTGAACCTGTTCTGAGAAATGTCTGTTCATTTCTTTTGCCCATTTTGTTACAGGGTCGTTGTTTTTGCTGTCCCTGGGTTTCTGAAGCTCTTTGTAGATCTTGGATATTAGTCCCCTATCACTTGTGTAGTATGCAAAAATTTTCTCCCATTCTGTTGGTTGCTTCTTCACTTTGTTAATTGTTTCCTTTGCTGTACAGAAGCTTTTTAGTTTGATGTAGTCCCATTTGTCCATTTTGGATTTGATTGCCTTTGCTTTGGGCGTCTTTTCTAAGAAGTCTTTCCCTGTTCCAATATCTTGGAGTGTGTTTCCTATTTTTTCCTTTAATAGTTTGATGGTGTCTGGGTGTAAATTTAGGTTCTTGAGCCAGTTAGAGCTGAGTTTTGTATAATGCAACAGGTGTGGGTCTTGCTTCTTTATTCTACAAGCTGCTATCCAGTTGTCCCAACAGCATTTGTTGAATAGATCAGGTTTTCTGCCTGGATTGTTTTCCGTTTTCTTGTAAAAGATTAGGTGAGTATACATGTGTGGATTTCCTTCTGGTGTTTCTATTCTGTTCCATTGATCTTCTTCTCTGTTTCTGTACCAGTACCAGACTGTTTTGATAACCACTGCTCTGTAGTATGTCTTGAGGTCTGGAATTGCGAGTCCTCCAGTTTGATTTATATTTTTCGGGATAGCTTTAGCTATTCATGGTCTTTTGTGATTCCAGATGAACTTTTGTATCATCTTTTCTATTTCCGAGAAGAATGTTGTTGGGATTTTGATTGGGATTGCATTGAATCTCTATATTGCTTTTGGTAATATGGTCATTTTGATAATGTTGATCCTGCCAATCCAAGAACATGGTAATGTTCTCCATTTTTAAAGGTCTTCTTCTATTTCCTTTTTAAATGGTTTATAGTTTTCATCATAGAGGTCTTTCACATATTTAGTTAGCTTAATTCCCAGGTATTTAAGATTCCTCTCCTCTATTTTAAAGGGGACAGTACTTACAATTTCCTTCTCAGCCGTGGGATTATTTGCGTACACTAGTGCCATCGATTTGTGTTCATTAATTTTGTATCCTGCTACTCTGCCAAAGTCTCTTATGAGTTCCAATAGTCTCTTGACTGAGTCTTTTGGCTCCCCTATGTAGAGAATCATGTCATCTGCGAATAGTGATAATTTCAATTCTTCATTTCCAATTTCTATTCCTTTAATTGCTTTGTCTTGCCTAATAGCTCTGGCTAGGACTTCCAAAACTATACTGAAGAGTAGTGGTAACAGTGGACATCCCTGTCTAGTTCCAGATTTTAGCGGAAAGGCTTCCAATCTTTCCCCATTTAGTATGATGCTAACATTGGGTTTTTAGTAAATTGCTTTGATTGTGTTGTAGAATGTTCCTTCTACGTCTATCTTGTTTAGGGTTTTTAACATGAAGTGGTGTTGGATTTTATCAAATGCCTTCTCTGCATCTATTGAGAGGATCATATGGCTTTTATTTTTCAATTTATTGATGTGATGTATCACATTTATTGTTTTGCGAATGTTGAACCATCCCTGCATGCCTGGGATGAATCCCACCTGGTCCGGGTGAATGATCTGCCTGGTGTGTTGTTGGATCCTATTTGCTAGTATTTTATTGAGGATCTTTGCATCTATGTTCATCAAGGATATTGGTCTGTAGTTCTCTTTTTCTGTTGTTTCTCTCTCTGGCTTTGGTATTAAGGTGATATTCGCTTCATAGAAAGAGCTTGGGAGGATTGCCTCTTTTTCTATTGCTTGAAAAAGCTTGAGTAAGATTGGGGTAAGTTCCTCTTGGAATGTTTGGTAGAATTCAGCTGTGAAGCCATCTGGTCCAGGACTTTTCTTGGTTGGGAGGGCTTTAATTACTGATTCAATCTCAGTGCATTTTATTGGGCTGTTTAGATTGTTAATTGTTTCTTGATTCAATTTTGCTGGACTGTATGTGTTCAAGAATCTATCCATCTCCTCTAGGTTTTCCGATTTGTTTACATATAGTTGCTTGTAATAGGTCCTGATGATTCTTTGTATTTCTGAGGTATCTGTTGTTATATCTCCTTTCTCGTCTCTGATACTATTGATGTGTATTTTCTCCCTCCTTTTTTTGATTAGTTGAGCTAGTGGAGAGTCTATTTTGTTGATTTTCTCAAAGAACCAGCTCTATGATTGATTGATCTTGTGTATGGTTCTCTTGGTCTCTGTTTGGTTTATTTCCTCCCGTATTTTGACAATTTCTTTTTTTCCTACTAATCTTAGGATTCCTTTGTTGTTGTGTTTCTAGTTCTTTCAGTTGTAAGGTTAGCTGATTTACTTGGTGCTTTTCTAGTTTCTTGACATAAGCACTGATTGAAATAAACTTTCCCCTCAGCACCGCCTTGATTGTGTCCCATAAGTTTTGATAAGTTGTGTTGATGCCTTCATTTGTTTCAAGCAATTTTTTAATTTCCCCTCTGATTTCCTCTCTAACCCATTGCTCATTTAGTAACATATTATTCAGTCTCCATATGTTTGTAATTCTTCCTTGATGTTTCGACTGCTTGGTCTCAAGCTTCACTCCTTGGTGGTCTGAGAAGATGCATGGTATGATTTCCACTTTTAAAAATTTGCTGAGACTTGCTTTATGGCCTATAACATGATCAATTCTGGAGACAGTTCCATGCACTGATGAAAAAAAAAGTGTATTCTCTGTCTGTAGGTTGAAAGGTTCAATAGATGTCAACTAAATCCATTTGCTCTAGAGTTTGGGTGAGTTCTATTGTTTCTTTGCTGAGTTTCTGGCTTTTTGATCTGTCCATTTGTGTTAATGGGGTATTCAGGTCTCCCACTATGATCGTATTGGAGTCTATTTCTCCCTTTAAGTCCATTAATATTTGTTTCACGTAGCTAGATGCTTTGGCATTTGGAGCGTAAACATTTATTATGCTGGTCTCTTCTTGCTGAAGGCATCCTTTGATCATTATGTGGTATCCTTCTTCATCTCTTTTGATGCTCTTTACATCAAAGTCCATGTCATCTGATATAAGAATTGCTACACCTGCTCGTCTTTCCTTACCATTTGCTTGGAATATCTTTTTCCATCCTTTCACTTTCAATCTTTTCTGATCTTTGTTGGTGAGATGTGTCTCCTGTAAGCAGCAGATAGTTGGGTTTTGTTTTTTGATCCAGTCCTTCAATCTATGGCATTTGACTGATCAGTTTAAGCCGTTTACATTCAGAGTTATTATGGATAAGGGGCAGTTTGGTTCTGTCATTTTGGCGATGTGTTGTTCTATAATTGAGTCTTCTGTTAGCCTTTTAGTGGGATGTTCTCCACATTTGCCTTTGTTTCTAGTGGTTGCTATTTCTTTTTTTCTTTCATGGGAACATCCTTGAATATCATTTGTAAGGCAGGTTTAGATGAGGCAAAATCTTGAAGTTTTTCTTTACTGTGGAAGAATTTTATTTCGTTTTCAAAGACAAAGGAGAGCTTTGCAGGGTAAGTTATTCTGGGCTGAAAATTTTTCTCTTTTAGAATCTGGAATATGTCACTCCAGTCTCTTCTGGCCTGTAGTGTTTCCTCTGAAAGGTCAGCTGTGAGTTTGATTGGAGTTCCCCAATAGGACACTTGATTTTTTTCCTGGGCACATTTAAAGATTTTTTTTTTTTTTGTTCAACTGAAGAGAGCTTGATTATCATGTGTCGTGGTGAAGTTTGTTTTTGGTCAACTCTGTTTGGAGTTCTGTATCCCTCCTGTATATAATTTTCCAATTCTTTGCTCAGATTAGGGAAGTTTTCCTTTATTATTTCACTGAATACACCTCTAATCCCAACTTCTCTTTCTGCACCTTCTGGAACTCCCATAACTCTTATGTTGGACCTTTTAATCATATCTTTTAATTCTTGGATACTTTTTTTAGCTTGACCTAGCTCTGCTTCCAGCTTTTTGCTTGTTTCTTCATGGTGACAGGAAATATCTTCTAATTCTGATATTCTTTCTTCTGCTTCATTCATTCTGTTGTTGAGACTCTCCACTGTATTTTTAATTTGCTCTACTGTGTTCTTAATTTCTGATATATCAGCCTTAATTTGATGTATTACTGCTATTTCTTCTTTGAGCTCTTGTTTGTACTTCTCATTGTAGACCATCAGCTTTGCAACAAGTTTTCTGAGTTCTTTGTCCCCCATTTTCTCAATGTCTTCCTCAGTTAACTCTGAGAGTGGGCGAAGGTTTTGCTCTTTTGTTGGAGAGTCTTCAGTAACATTCACAGTACTTTTGTCTTGTCTTTTACCTTTTTTAGTTGCCGATCTGTTTGACGAAATCATCTCTATGGTATATTACCTACAGGTCTATAAGTTGATTTTTATGTTCAATCAGTGCCCCAGATGTGGGAAACACAGCTGTGTTTGCTGCACTGATTTTGTAGGCAGCACTGAGCTTGTCGCCCCCTGCTGGCCGATAAGTCAGAGTACCTCCTGGGGTTATTTTGGGTGGAGTTGGCTGCGTGCCTTGTATGGGCTGTTTTCTCTGCGGCGCCTGTGCAGTGCTCTAAGATGGTGGTATTTTTGTCCCCAGGTCAGTACTTGGGTGACTCAGCTGTCCTCTCTTCAGTGTAACAGTGTCTGGTCCCATGACACTGTTATCTGAGAGCTGCTGAATTAGCACATGCGCAGTTTACCACTACTCCTCTTGCAGCTTATCAGTGTTGGGAGCACTTGCCACAGTGTCCAAGATGGTGCCCGCAGGGGCACTAGCAAAGGTTGGGGGGGGCTGTCAGCCATCAGCTCCAGGGACCACACCAACCCTGCAGGGAGCGAAGCTGGCGTTCCCCTCCCCGTGTAGATCACTTCATGGTGAACAGCCAGAAAGGAGCCTCTGTGCGGCTGTGTGTGGCTCTGTCAACTCCCCATTCTGCCTCTACGTACAAGATGGCGCCCTGAGTCCCCTGCTCCCTCCGCCTATGGCTGGTTCCAGTCACTCGGCTTGATTGTCAGCGCCCAGACTATATTAACTTTCCTATCTCCCCACGCGGACCCAGGCTCTCACCTGGCGGTCACAAGAGCTGTGTGGAGGCCACTGCTGTATGTTTGGCTGGCGCTGGAAACGGATCACTGGAGCCTGGATTACCGGTATCTGAGTTGCTACTCGCCGACTGCTGGTGGGTTCTTCGGTCCACTACAACACTGCTGTCTCGTTTCCGCCGCTTCCCTGTGTCCAGGGGAGTCCTAGGTGCCCCCTGCTTACTGCCTGAGCCCTATTTTTCCCCTGAAATCTACTTATTGTACTTCTCCTTGCCTAAAGACTCTCCATTCCACCAAACGCGTCTGCACTCTATGCCGCCATCTTAGAATCCCCGAGCTGCTGACTTTCATTCTGATTGTCTTCCATGTGTGATATTCTGTCCTCAGCTGTGTTCATTGTGTTAGTTAGGCTCTCAATTTGCGCTCAAGATCGAGGATTACCTTTTTGACTTGATTTATTTCTGCAATGACATGGTTTTCGAATTCCTTGTACTCTTCCCAGTGCTTCTCGCTGTCTCTGATGAATTTCAGCATTATTTTCTTAAATTTCTTATCTGGTAACTCCTCTATGTCTTCATCTCGCATCTCAGAGATTGAGATTAGTTTTTGTTTTTTTAGGGGGGAGGGAAGTGCTTGATCTTTCTTCTGTGTCATTACTTTTTCTGATACTTCTCCTCGTTGTGTTGTTGTTTCTTGTCGTTTTGGAATTTTAGCCTCTAACTTTCTTGTCCATGGCCGCTGCCCTCAGTGCTGTAGCCTGGAGGTGGTGTGATCCAGCTACTGCTGAATGGAATGTTGGTAGAAGCGTAATTCTTCTTGCTGTATTGGGGACAGCAGGTGATGGTGGGGTGGGTGTTGGGTCGTTTTGTTTGCCCCTAGGTTTATATCTCTGCAACCTGGTTCCGTTGCAGCTAATTGGTTAGGTATTGTCTTATGTGTGCCAATGGGGAGAGAGTGTGGATGGGAGACTTTGTAGCCTTGGGTTTCTTGTCTTTGCTCTGGGTAGATATAGAGCGTGTGGTTCCACACCCTACTACACTCTCACAAATGTGCTCCCCTGTTGGGAAACACGCTGCTGTGGCCCACTTGCCTGCGCCTCCGCCCGGGTCAGCAGACTCTGTTGAGCAGTGCCCCACTTCTGGGGTTGGAGCTGAGCACAGCAGGGGATTCTGCCTGAGTCTCCAGCCGCCTGCCACTCTTTCTGACCCTAAGCTGGGTCGGAAAGCTCTGTGGGCCAGGCCCTAGCGCGAGGCTCCTCTCCCTATTACACTCTCTCAAAGGCGCTGCCCCACTGTGAAACACACTGTCTTGTCCCTGCTAGCCTGCACCTCTGTTCGGGTCAGCAGACTCTGTTGAGTGTTGCCACGCCCCTGTGGTAGCATGATTCTGCCCGAGCCTCCAGCCACCTGCTGCTTAGAATCCGCAGCCGAGTTGGGTCATGAAAGCTCGGTGGGCCCAGGCCTATTGAGGCTCCTCTCCCTGTTGCACTCTCTCAAAGGTGCTCCCCCTTTGGAAGGTACACAGCTGTGTCCCTGCTAGCCTGTACCTCTGTCTGGGTTGGCAGACTCTGTGGTGTGGTGCACCACCTCTGGGGTTCAGGCCGAGCACAGCAGGAAATTCCATGGCTAGTCCACAGTTTGGAGCTGAGTTTTTGCGACCCAGCCCCAGAGTAAGGCTCCAGCCCCCTCCGCATTTTCTCAATGGTGCTGACCTGTTGAAAGGCGTGCTGCTGGGACCGCCTCCCCTGCTTGTCCTCAAACTCTGCAGGGGTTGATGGCCTCTATGTTCAATCCTGCGGCCACCTCTAGGGTCTCCAACACTGCAGTGGTCTGTGGCTCCCACTGGTGTGGGAACTTGTTTTTGTAGCTGCCTTTGTCTTCCCTGGATTGGCTGAGACTCCACCGGCCTTCCCACTGCCTGGGACCACAACTCACCAAGTTTTGTGTGGCATACTGCCTTTCCTTTCTTTCTTTTCCTGGCTGTCCCTCCAAGCTGTGTTGATCTTCTTACTTCAGTGAAGTCTAGTGATCTTCCCACTCCTCTCCCTGCAATTCTGTGTCTCTTGGTTTGTTCCTCTGCTGGATCGGTCCCCCTCTCTCAGTGCTCCACCTTATACCAGCTCTTTGAGGTTGGCCATCTTCCCTAAATCCTGGGCAGTGGATTCTTCAAAGACCTCGTAGTGTTTAGACTGGCAAGATTGGCAGCGATTCATAACTGTTGAAATATCAAAACCACTTGAGCAAGAACCTCAGAGCATACCCTACATTCGGGACGTGGGAAGGGTGGGAATTTGGGTGGGCCTTTTCCCTTAATACCCCCCTTTAAACATGAAGGAAACAATATGGAGGAAAAAAGTATGGAATTGGAAAAGTAGTGTTAAAAAGAAAGTTTATAGTAAGTATTTCTTACACCAAAAATTGGAAAGATAGCAAATAACTGATCTAAGAATGTATCTCAAGGATTTAGAAAATAAAAAAACAACAAGAGCAAATGAAACTACAATATTATAGGAGGAAAGAAAAAAAGCAAAAATTAGAGAAGAAATAAATAAAAATTTTCACAATTATGCAAATATCAGTGAAATGAATAGTTGGACCAAGTGCTCATTGCTGTGACACATGAAAAGCAAGCCCTTTTTTTTTGATTAAACATAAAGAAAATATACTTAAATATGCATGTGAAACAAATCAATTAAAATACAGAAGATCCCCAATCAGAATCATCATTGACCTCCCACAGGAAGCTCTCGAGGCCAGAAGAAAATGGAGCAACATATTCCAGATCCTAAAGGGGGAAAATTGGCAGGCCAGAAATCTTACTCAGCAAAGCTTTCCTTTACTTTAAAAATATTTTCCCCCTCTTTTTATTATATTTTTGTTAATTTTTACATAGTTAATTAGGGTAAAACTGTACAAGGACTATAGGAAAGTGGGTAAGACTATTATTTCCATATTGTTTTGTTCATATATCTGAGGTAAAGGGGATATTGAGAGACAAGCCCCACCCAGTCTTCCACCCACTCCAGGTCCCGGATGTGGGGCATGCTCTGAGATCCTTGCTCAAGTGGTTTTGATAGTTCACCAGTTATGAATCACTGCCAATTTTGCCACTTCAAGCACGATAAGGCTGTTGAAGAATCCACTGATTGACATAGTCCATCATAGAGTCTCCATTTGTCCAGTGTTTTGCTGCCAACATATAGCTGAGGTGGTTGATTGACCTGTTCTGTCTTCCATCTTTTCTTGTTTAGGGTTCTGAGTCCGCCATTTCAATTGAGGGGATCCCCAAAGAAACTTTGAGGTGTTCCCAGACCAGATTCCTATATGTACTAGCAAGTACGGGGCCCGCCACAGTCCATCGCCCTGATCAGCTGGTGGTTGCAATTGCTGGGTTGGTTTTGCTTTCCAGCCCCGACTTCCATTAGAACCAATGGCTGTTGCAGTCCAGCTTGGTTCTGCCCAGCACATACTTGGCCCTCACATAAACCAGTGGGAGCCACAGCCCAGTCAGAGTGACCCACAATAACCCCACCAGGCCTGCCCCTCCCCTGGTTTGTCAGTATGTGCAGTAGACTAGTCCAGTCTGTCCCGTATCCCATTTGGCTCTCGTACATGTCGAAGGGTATTGGAGCTTAGTTTGATCTAACCGCTCAACTATCCAGCCCTCATGGATGTTGTTGAGTGCCTCTCTGTCTAGCCACCGGAGACCCTGTCCTAGTTTTTATGCCCTCCCATGGGAGTGGTAACTCAAGAGGGAGGAGCTCACTATTTCCCTCCCAGGTCTCTCACTTCCGGATTATGCTCTCTCCAGGTGGTTCTGTGGTTTGACTTGACAGCATTAGCCCCTGGTGCCAGCTTCTGCCAGCTGCTGCTGTGGCTAAGCCCAAACAACCCTCACCCATTCTAATTTTGTTAGCTCCAGTAGAAATAATCCGCCCAGCCTGGCTTTTCCCTGACCCGGTCCACATGAGGCGTAGAGGCGCTGTAGCCCTGCTTAGTCTGGTCTGTCCCCATCCCAGCTCATGCTCTCCAGTAGGAGTAGCTATCCAGCAAGAGAACCACCTCTTATTCCCCTGCTGGCTCTGCCCCTTCCTTCCTGATTCTCACATGTGCTGGATAGGCGCTGCAGTCACATCTGGTACAGGTAGCCTCACCTTGGCATTCTGTATTTTGGACTGGCTTTTGTCGTGACTGAACCTGGCTTGACCCACACTCTGTTCTGGTGCTCAGATTTGCCAGTGGATGACATGAGCTGATTCAGCCTGATTTGCCCCCAACCCATGCCAAATGTATGCCAGAGGGACACTTTCCATAACCTCTTCTGGGCTGTTTCCTATCATGCTTCTTGTGCTTATTTGTAGGGTCCATGTCCTGTCAGAGGAGTTGTCCAGGCTTCTCCATCAGAACCCTTCCCACTGCCAGATTTTGTGCATACCACGGGGTCCATGAGCCATCCCTACTCAGTTTACCTCCTGTCTTAGTGGGAACAGTAGCTTTTCCTGTCTGGCCTTCAACCCATTCTGATTCTTGCTGTTGGATGGTTCAGCCCAGCCACGGCTTGTCCATACCCACATACGGCTCACACATGGCTCATTTGGGGTTGGGACCTAACCTAGTCCATCCCACATCTTCCCTTGTCCTCCAAGACCCCAGATGGTGTTGGAGTCTGGCCGGCTTGGTGCGTCCAATCCCAGTCCACACTTGTGCCAAGGGAGAATACAACTGTTTCCTAATCAGAACGCAGCCCCATTCCAGCCTGTGCATCCCTTAGTGGGAACCTCAACCCAGTTAGGGTCTCCCCTTAGCTCCCAAACCTGGCCTATTTCCAGCCATAGATCGCATGCCAGTGGTTGCTCTGACTCAGCTTGATTCAGCCCCTCACCTGTCCCAGCCTCTGCCTTAGACACTGTGGCTTAGCATCCCTGACTCACACAGACCAGTAGGTGCAAGAGCCTAGCTTAGCAGGACCTGTGATCCATCCTGGTTTCTAGTTTCATTTGTAGGCAAAGGTTTGCTCAGTCCTGCCCAGTACATCCCGTTCCATTACCAATTCACACATTGGCCAGCTGTTGGAACTATTTTGTGCAGCTTGTCCGACCCCCAGGTCTGGATCACATGTTCACCAGTGGGAGCTCTGTCTTGCCAGGGGAGTTTCCCAAGTTCCTCCACTTGATCCACTCGTAGACCCAGCGCCCATAGATGCCACTGGGTTTTAGGCCAGAGCCTGGCATAGTCTGGCCTTCCTTTTGGCCTTGCATGAGCTGGTGAACGTAGCAGCCTAGCCCACCATGTACCCTATTCAGGATGGACATTTGGGTGCTGCTGCCTTGACCAGTCCAGACTGTTGTCGGTTCTTTCATCTGTGACTGATGGCAGGCTCCTTGGTCACACCTAGTTTAGTGTTTCACCACCCCAACTCTTAAGCTAACCAGTGTGGCTAGAATTTCCACAGGGTGTGACCCACACATCCTCCACACAATCTACCCCCTGATATGGTTCTCGAATGCTAGTTAATGTCATGGCCCTGCTTACTGTGACCCCTCTGCTGATGCATCATCATGTCAGGTAATAGGACATCCTGCTGGACAAGCCCGAGCCTTAGCTTTTGCATGGACTGGTGTTCGGTGCTCAGCATTATTAAGTAATTACAAGTTCTTCAAAGGAAGAGTTACTGTCATTGGGAATCTTTAGGATTGATTCACATCCCAGAAGCACCGTGGGTTCAATCTGAGGCTACCTAAGCAGTGATTCTAAGAAGCAAAACCTCAGAGCTCCTGGCCAGGCGGCCAGCAGACAGAGCCTGGCACCACTGCTCAATGAGAGCCGCGGTGGGCCCCAGACCCCATTCCCACCCAACCCAGCCCCGGAGACTTACCCCGAAGGGAGCAGTCCCCAGGGCCCAGGTAGGCCTGGGGACAGCTCACCACGTGCACGTGGAGGCTGGATCCGGGAACCAAGCAAGATGCCCAATCGTGAGGCCCACCACCTTTACTTTTGAAATGAAATATTTCCAAAGCAAACAAGGGTGAAAAATTAGCCTCTATTATATCTGACCTGCAAACATTACTTAAAGATGTGCTGGAGGCCCAGTGTGGTAGCCTAGCAACTTTAGTCCTCGCCTAGCATGTGCCAGGATCCCATATGGGTGTTGGTTCTAGTCCTGGCCACTACACTTCCCATCCAGCTCCCAGCTTGTGGCCTGGGAAAGCAGTTGAATACGGCCCAAAGCCTTTAGAGCCCACCCCCACTTAGGAGACCCAGAAGAGGCTCCTGGCTCCTCGTTTTGGATCAGCTGAACTCTGACCTCTGTGGTCACTTGGGGAGTGAATCATCAGTTGGAAGATCTTCCTCTTTGTCTCTCCTCCTTTCTGCATTCTGCCTTTCCAATAAAAATAAATAAATCTCAAAACAAAAAGACTGCCGCAGACAAAGCAAAGGAATAGAACCTAGCAAAACCCATGACCAATGTGGAGAACATCCCAAGAACATATTAAAACAAGACTGAATCAAGCAGTAACAGAGCCATTGCTAAAACGAGAGGACCAATTCACATCCTATTGATATTAACTGTGAATGCAAATGGCTTAAGTAAATCAATTAAACGTCACAGATTAGCAGACCAGATCAAAAAACAAAACCCATCTCTCTGTGGCCTACAAGGACAAAGATGCAGAAACTCAAAGTGAGAGAATGGAAAAGGATATTCCAGGCTCGATTTTCAATTAGGATCTTGAACTAGGCAAGGATGTCCATTTTACCACTGCTATGCAACTTAGTATTGGAATTCCTTGTTAGTACTACTAAGGTAATAACAATGAATTAAAGGAATTAGAATAAAAAATAAGGAATTAAAATGATCATTATTTGCAGACGACATGATACTGCACATAGGAGAACCAGAAGATTGGATCAAGAAACTATTAGACTCCTCAGAAAGTTTGGCAGGGTAGTGGGATACAAAATTAATGAACATAAATTGATGAATATCGTACACACAAATCACTCCATGCGGAGAAAGAACTAGTAGGCACAGCCTGTTTCAAAATAACAGGAAAGAATGTAAAATAACTTGGAATTAACCTAACGAAAGACGTGGAAGACTTTATGGTCAGATTACACCATTTAAAAAGAAATAGCAGAGGACTTTAAAAGATGAAGAAATTTACCATGGTAATAGATCAGCAAGATCAACATCCTCAAAAAGTTCATATCGCCAAAAGTAATACACAGATTCAATGTGATCCCAATCAAAATCCCCACAACATTCTTTTCAGAAATAGAAAAAAAATGATACAAAAATTCATCTGGAAATACAAGAGACCATGAATAGTCAAAGCTGTCCTGAAGAAGAAAAGCAAAGCTGGAGGAATCACATTCTAGACCTCAAGACCTACCACAGGGCAGCGGTCATCCAAAACATTGTGGTACTGGTACAGTAATGTTGGGGGCACTGACAATTTCCTGCCCTGTGATTGGCCCTTTGCCCTGATTGGTGTGCCTTGGTGATCTTTAAGCTGATCGGGTAGGATTGACATACAAGCCAGGGGCTTGGCGGGGGAGGGGCTTCTGCGTAACGGAATTAACGGACAGAACGGTTTTAACAGAAGGTCTGAATAAAGCGCCTCTGAGACGCTCTCCAGTGTCGGGTGATTTCTTCTGCGGGACGGGAGACACCGACACAGTAACAGAGAGGGAGATGGATGGAACAGCACAGAAGCCCCAGAAGGGAGCCCACACATGCATGGCCAGCTAGTTTTCAACCAGTGAACTGGGAAAAAAAAATAAGAGGAAAGATTGGTCTTTCCAACAAACGCTGTGGGAACAATTGCTTAGCAGTCTGAACAAGTAAGAATCAAGACCTCTTCCAATAACTTTCACCTTCTACAATTATTAGCTCTGAATGGATCAAGGACCTAAATCTGCACCCAGAAACCATCAACCTATTAGTAGAAAACTTAGGAAGCAGTCTGCAACATGTAGTCATTTAGAAAAGTCACCAAAAGCACAAGCAGGCAAAGCCACAATAAATGACTGGGTCTACATCAAACTAAGAAGCCTCTGTGCAGTGAAGAAAATGAACAACGGAGTGCAAAAGCAACCAGCAGAATGGGAGAAAATCTTTGTATAATACACAACCGATAAAGGACTAACAACCAGGATTTGCAAAGAGCTCCCGAAGCTCAATGGCAGCAAAACCCAGCAACCCTGTGAAGAAATGGAAGAAGGAACTGTGCAGTCAGTTTTCAAAGGAAGAAATTCAAACAGCTAAACAAACACATGGGAAAATGCTCAGGCTCCTTAAGTATCAGGAAATACAAATAAAAACCACACTGAGGTTCCACTGCCTGCTGGCATGGATGTGGGGACGAAGGTGCCCTCCCTGTCGGGGGGAGTGTAGGCTATCACAACCGCTGTGGAAGTCAGCGTGGGCAGTGCTGAGTCAGCTGCACACTGACCTACCATGTGATCCCGCTCTCCCACTTCTGGAAAAAAACGCAAAGGAAGCGAAATCGGCATATGAGAAAGTGGCCTGCAATCACATATTTACAGCAGCACAGTCTGCAATAGCGAAGACACTGAACAACGCAGAAGCCCAGTGAAAGAATGAAAAGAAACTGCTACATCTGCTCTAAGGACTACTGCTTCCATTAGGAAGAACGAAATTCTAACATTTTGCAACAAAATGGTTCCAACTAGGGACCATTATGGTCAGTGGCATAAGCCAGTCCCTAAAGGACAAATATCATATGTTCTGATATGAAGCAGCCTTTATGCAAGACACAAGCTCTATCCATATGTAGTTAGGCATAATAGCAACATTTGCATATATAATATACACTAAACTCGGAAGATCCATACTCTACGGACTAGCATACTGAGAAGTGAAGACATATTGCGGTACGCATCTCCACTTTGCAATAAAAGACAGGCTGCCAGTGAAACTGTTAACCGTATCTTAATAACAGGAAGCTTCTTGCACTAACAATGTCATGATATGCTCAAATAGCAGAATGGTGGACTTGTGAATGTTGCTGAAGGACTAAGTCTTGTAATAACATGAGGGGAAACATCACGGGAGGGCAGATGGGAGAGTAGAAGGGGAAAGCCCTGAAGGCAAGCACCTGTGTCATGACAAACAAAACTAGAGAAAGTGAAGTGGACCAGAGCTGCAGGCTGTCCTGCAGGTTGGACAGCGTGAAGCAGAGAGCAGAGAGGTGGCATGTCCTTTCTTGTGTGGGACCAGCTGTGCTGTGGTGGCAGGAGAGGTCTCCGCAGGCCCACGCTACAGTTAGCCAGGAGAGGCAGGCTGAGCAGGGCCCAAGTCAACAGGCCCACCACGTGTGCGACACTGCTGGGGGCTGGGAACTCAGCGAGAGAAGCAACTTCAGGCTCGCTCAGTGCAGAAGTGCCCTGCCCTTGACTCTTTGCAAAATGTGGCCATGACACAGGAAACAAGTGTCCCAAAACATCTCTTGTTACTTGATAAATAGACACGTATTTTCTCTCAAAATAAATCCTTATTAAGTTCCAAGAAAAATTCAGTATGGAACGATGCAGATGCGACCCTCACCTTGTGAAGGATTCATTCCAGAAAACATGAATAATCCTGTAGTCTGTGATAAGATAAGAGCTCCTTCTGTCTCGTTGCTGCGACCTTGGGAAGTTAGGGCAGACTCTTGCTTCACATGGCGCCTTCTCCCTGTGGATGCCACCACAAGAGCAGGCACTCACTCAGCCCACTCTCCAGCCCCTCTTAGGGTTGCTCAGCTCAGCACACAGGCCTGGAGATGAGTCGGCAGCTCAGGGACACCACTGTGATGCAATCAGGCCACCAGTGGGTACTCACAGACATAAAAGGACCGGAGCTGAGCAGACCGGGGGCGTCTCAAAGTGATGCTGAGGGCCAGGGCAGCCATGCGGATGGCAGGGTCCCGGCTGTCCCTGCGAGGGACGCGGACACTGAGCACCAGGGCAGCTGTGTCCCCCAAGATGGTGCTGCCCTTTGAAGCCATCCCGCAGTGCCCCGGCTCCAAGTGGCTGCAGATGCTGCAGATGTGGAAGAAGCAGGGCTATGAGAACCTTCACCTGGAGATGCACCGGAACTTCCAGGAGCTGGGGCCCATTTTCAGGTACAGGCTGGGTGCTTTGCCAGGCAGCCAGGACTGCCAGTGCCCAGGGCAGCCTGTACTGAGTGTTCTTAGGGAGCCAGGGAGCAGTGTCGGGCCCGATGGGGGGACTGTGGTTGTTCAGGAGGACTGGGCGCAGGCTGGGCTCAAGACCAAGCAGTGGGCCAGGAGGGGCTGCCTGTGGGGGTTTAGCGTGTGGGACCCCATTGAGGTGCACCCCCAGCAGGCTCTGTGCTCGCCTGCAGATATGACATGGGGGGACGACAAGCAGTGTCTGTGATGATGCCAGAAGATGTGGAGCGGCTGCATCAGGTGGACACCCAGCAGCCCTGGCGGATGCTTCCAGAACCCTGGGTGGCCTACAGACAGCACCGTGGGCAGAAATGCGGCGTGTTCTTGCTGTGAGTGGGCATTTAGGATGAGGAGGGAGGTGGGAAGGGCAGCCTGGACAGAGTGGACCCCCAGCACACCTCTGTGTGTGTGTGTGTGTGTCTGTGCAGGGTGATGGCCATCAAGGCACTATGCCTTCTCTATGTCCTGTCTCCTGGGTCTCTGTGTTCTTGTGCTGAGGATTCAAATGTGGCTGCGTGATCTCAGGACCTTGTCAGGACAGAGGGCAGGATGGTGGCCAGGGAGGACAGAAGGTGGGAGGTGACCATGGGGGCAGAGGGCAGGACGGTTACTGGGGAGGACAGGGTGCAGGGTGATTACCTGGGACCATTTTGGTAGGATGGTGTCCAGTGGGACAGAGGGCAGGACGGTTACGAGGTGGGGACAGAGTGCAGGGTGACTCCCTGGGGTCACAGAAGGTGAGACAGGACCTGTGAGCATCTGCTCACATCATGTCTTGTTGGTTCCTTAAGTGATGACTGTGCTCCCCGTAGATTAGGGGTGACCCCCGGAGGGACTCCACGCAGGGCAGACAGTTGGGAGCCAGGGTGCAGCAGGCAGACCTGTCCCAGTGCACTTGTTCCCTAAATAGAAGCACCTTCATGGTGGCACTTGTTTTGGGAAAGTCAAGGGGGACGCAGGTGGCACATGACTCTGGCACGCACACTGCCAGTGTTCAGTGAGGTGTTGGGTCTGCTCAGGGGTTTCTGTACATGTCCTCAGTGTGTGCATGTGTGTCCCTTCACACATGTCCGTGTGCGTACACACATGCTCATGCCTGGGGTTCCTGCACGTGCTCCTCAGTGGGTGTGTGCACATGTGTAACTTCACGTGTGTCACGGCCTGGAACAGTTTTGTGTGTGGTGTGTGCATATGTGTCTGTGTAAATGAGAGCTTTTGAGTGGCCACATGTGTGTGTTCATGTCCATTTCTTGGCATGAGTTTGGGTGACCAGAGCTGGGATCGATCCTTCTGCTGTCCCATTTTGTGTAAGCCTGAAGCTGCGCCTGAAAACTTTTGGACGAGCATAGAAGACTGCAGGGGACCACGGCCGTCTCTTCACACAGAAGGCCTGGTGTTCATGTTCCTTGGGGTCCTGTGCAGCCTGCAGGAGTGCAGCATGGACCCTCCTCAGGATTTGTTCCTTTATACATTTCTGACATTCTCTGCACTTCAGAGGCTGGCTCTCTGCAGGGAAATGGGGTTCTTGTTGGTGGGTCGAGGCACTTGAAGTTCATCAGCCCACTTCCTTCCTGCTTCCAGAGTGTCTGGGCAGAACCCGCTGATGACCCACTTAGCACTCCCTGCCTGGGGCTCACTGCTTTTCATGTGGCCATCCAGCCCTCTCCTGGGCGTCTTCAGTGTGCTGCTAGGCTGCCCTGAGTTCATCTCACAGGGAAGCCGCTGGGCCTCCCGGAGTTCATATCCACATTCTTCATCTGCTTGAGGAGGCTGTTAGCCATCATACACTCATGCACCCCCCATGAGCCTCGAGCCTCCTGCTGCATTGAGACACCCACCCTGCATCCAGTGTGCGTGGGAGAGCCGCCCACATCGGCCCTGCTTTACTGGTTTCCCATGGGGATGGGAGAGGCATTAACGAGGGGCCTGCTGCATGCTGGGGCAGCCCCAAGCTCTTCTCCCACCCTGCAGGAATGGACCCGAATGGCGCTTCAACCGCCTGAGGCTGAACCCAAATATGCTTTCACCAAAGGCCGTGCAGAGGTTTATTCCCATGGTGGACACAGTGGCCAGGGAGTTTGTGCAGGTCCTGCAGCAGAAGGTGCAGCAGAACGCCCGAGGCAGTCTGACACTGGACCTCCAGCCCAGCATCTTGAACTACACCATAGAAGGTGGGGGCAGGGAGGGAGGGTGCGGGCAGCTGGTGGCTGGCAACAGGACTGCGTCCCCACAGCAGGTCTGTCCTCTCGGCAGCCAGCAACCTTGCCCTTTACGGGGAGCGTCTGGGCCTGCTTGGCCACACCGTGAGCTCCGAGAGCCTGAGCTTCCTCCGTGCCCTGGACACCATGTTCAGATCCACCATGGAGCTCATGTTCCTGCCCAGGAGCTTGTCCCGCTGGACCAGTACCCACGTGTGGAGGGAGCACTTTGAGGCCTGGGACCACATTGCCCACCATGGTGAGGCCCGGGAAGCCACATCCAAGGCCCCTACCTTGGGAAGGGTTTGGACATCATGGTGCAATGGATTACTCCTGCTCCAGCCACAGAGCTGGCTAGAGGCTGTGCTGGGCTTGCTGACCTGAGACTTTATGATGGACTAAGGAGAGCCAAGGAGTGGGAATGGAGCAGGGAGGAGTGGGAACAGAGCAGGAGGAGTGGAATGGAGCAAGGAGAAGTGGAATGGAGCAGGGGGAGGAGTGGAAAGGGAACAGGAAGGAGGAATGGGAATGGAGCAGGGAGAAGTGGAATGGAGCAGAAGGAGTAGTGGAATGGAGAAGCAGTGGAAATGGAGCAGGAGAAGGAGGCTCTGTTTAATAGGAAGGTCTGCTGATGTTTCTGCCAATTCCACAGTAAACCACAGCATTCAGAGGATTTACCAGCAGCTGAAGGTTGACCAGGATGGACACTACAGTGGCACTGTGGCCGAGCTGCTGCTGGATGCAGAACTGTCACCTGATGCCATCAAGGCCAACTCCCTAGAACTCACTGCAGGCAGCGTGGACACGGTCAGGCAGAAATTGGCCCACCTTGGCGGGGAAGCCCACCTGAGGCATGGGTGTTGTCCCCCAAACCAAGGCCGCCAGCAGCCTCTGTGTCTTCTGGAGCCCTGTTGTCCTCAACTACAGGCAGTCCTTCCAGATTCCTGCAGAGGGACCTTGACCCGGGGGGGAGGAGAATGCAGCCTCTGAGAGGCCAGACCTGGGAGGGAGTGAGCCAGGGTGCAGAATAAAGAGATGTGGAGTCAGCTGGGTGCATGGCAGAGGCTCCTCCCAGGAAGGATCCCTGCCCTTGGGTGCTCAGCTCTAGGGGAGGCAGTCATGGCAGCAGGAGGACCCTGAATCCCTGAGGGTGGCATCAGAGCCCAGGACCGAGTGGGTCCAGATGACCAGTTGCTGTGGGCAGGGATGGGAGGAGGCCACCTTTGTATCAGGACATAGCAGAGTACCTGTGCCACGGAGACCCCGAGGCTGCCCAAGCCAGGTGTGTGTTTGATCAGGCCCCTTGCTGCTGCTGAACAGACCAAGCAGAACTGTGGGCATGTGATGGGCCCTTTAGGCCAGCCCAGGGAGGCCAGGACACAGGGGCTGTGGCCATCACAACTCGGGATTCCACAAGCCCCTTTCCAGGGGATTCTGAGGAGAGGAGAGACTCTTCTAGTTGTAGAAGAGGTTGAAGTTTGAATCGTGCACAGGCTGGGGCAGAGTGAGACTCTGGCTGGGATGGGCCTCCATTCCCAGGGATGCAGGGATAAGACCATGAGTTCATTAAGGGGCTGGTTCCATATCCTCCCTGAGGGTCCCCAGGATTGGGAACTGGCCGAAGGCCATGGCAGCAGCCACCGTCTGATCCTTCCTGCATTTTGTTGGCAGACATCTCACCCTCTGCTGATGACAATCTTTGAGCTCGCCCGGAACCCCCCTGTGCAGCAGGCCCTGCGCCAGGAGAGCCTGGCAGCCACCGCCACCATTGCTGCCAATCCCCAGAGGGTCTTCTCAGACCTGCCCCTGCTGCGGGCAGCCCTCAAGGAGACCTTGAGGTGGGTCCTGGCCAGTTGGTCGTCCCAGCTGCCCTGCCCTTTGATCTCTGGATTGGCAGGATGGGGAGGGACATGGCACCCTGAGTGCCCTGATGGTGCTCCTGCCTAGGCTGTACCCGGTGGGTTTGACTGTGGATCGAAAAGTGAGCTCAGACATGGTGCTGCAGAACCACCACATCCCCGCTGGGGTGAGTGACCCCTCACCTTCTAAGCTTGAACTCCTCCCACACTGCCTTCAGCAGAAGCTGACGTGACCTCTGCCCTGTCCACAGACACTTGTCCAGGTGTATCTCTATTCACTGGGTCGCAACCCTGCAGTGTTCCCGAGGCCTGAGCGCTATTACCCCCAGCGCTGGCTGCACAGAGACCCAGGTCAAACCTTCCAGCATGTGGCCTTTGGTTTTGGGGTGCGCCAGTGCTTGGGGCGCCGCCTGGCAGAGGTGGAGATGCTGTTGCTGATGCACCACGTGAGCTGGCATGGGGAGTCTGGGAGTGGAAAGGGTCGTGGGTAAATGATCTTGGTGTGGGTTGGGGTCAGGGGTGTCTCTGCTCACTCCTTGGGCCATGGGCCACACTTCCCCAGCAGCAACAGCTTATTGAGGACTTGGGATGCTCAGTGAGCATAAGCAGCCATGCCTCTGTCCTAGGTGCTGAAGTCCTTCCTGCTGGAGACACAGTCCCAAGAAGATATGACCATGGTCTACCACTTTGTCATGAAGCCCAGCAACTATCCCCTGGTCACCTTGCGTCCTGTCAACTAGTCACCCCTCTGTAGGGCCCCACTCTGCTACCTGCCTCCCTCTACTGGATTCACACTGCCACCCCTGAGCACCCTGCCTAAATCCAACCCCAACAAGGTGCCAGCCTGCCAGACTTGGCTCAGCAGAGTGGATCAGGACACCCTGGTGGCAGGTTCTGGCCTGCAGCAGGCAGTGCCCTCGGTGTGTGACCTCATCCCTTTTGGTAGGGCTCCTGAAGTCTCCTGAGACCTCCCGTGTGTTGCCATCTCACTGTTCTGCCCTCTGCCATGCCTGTGTGTGGTGGTGGAGTCCTGACAGCCATTTACAGGGAGAAACCAGCATGTCAAGGGAGCTGACAGTGCCCAGCTCTCTGAGGTCAGTCACATGGCTGCACCTCACGTCCCGTGCTGTGGGCCTCGCTGTCAGCCACTAGTGCTGTGCTGGGGCTCAGCTCCTGAGCTTGTTGACGGCCTGGGGCCTCACGTGCAGGTGACCGCTGGCAGTCATCTTGGGTTTGTGTCCAGGCAACAGCACGGATAGACTGGGTTTCCCACTCTCCTGGTGGCTCTGCTCATAGGTGCCTGTGGTCAACCTAGGAGGACAAGGCATTAGAAACCACCATGGGGGCACAGGGAGGCAGCTGTGAACTCATGCAAGGCGAGTCTGGGCATTCTGGCCAGCTGAGGGCCAGCTAGGGACCAGGAGGCCCACCCAGCTCCACCCTTCTCCTCCCCTTCAAACCCTCTTCCTGTGCACTGTAGGAGGACATGACGTCCCCAACACAGGAGACCAGTGTGTGTGATCACGTGTCCTGACCCCCAGTCTCTGCACAAGGTTAGATGTCATGGTCAGAAGCAGCCCTCCACATCTCCTGTTAACGTAGTTGCCTTGCTTGCTTCATGGAAAGTCCTCTAATAAAACTTTACCATGTGCTGGTGTGTATGTTGTCCCAGGCCCCTGCCCTACACCTGTCTCCCTCTTTGTCATGTGTGGGTATATATTCTCAATGCTCTCCAACCTGCAGTAGTGTTTCCACCCGATGTTTGTGTTTAAAACTCTGTCTCCCAGGATTCTGTTATATGTGTTTTCATGTTGTGCAGATCACTTAGTTAAAAGTGTGACCGTGATTGTCGTCAGTATCTTTATACTAAATACGTGTTGTGCTGTGTTACACGCACGTGATGCCTGCACACTGTTGTTCAGTACTATGTAGTTGACACTGTGTAAATCCACAGCATTCTGACCTGAATCAGCATTGTGTGTGACTCCTGAGTGACCCTACGACAGTCTGTCAATTTTGAGACCTTAAGAGTAAAACGTGAAACATTCCCAGATTGCCTTTCACATTACTGATCATGTATGTGACACATGTGTCTCGCAGCAACTACGTAACGTTAATGATCCTAAGTGGGCCCCATGCCTTCTGTCCTGAGTGCAACAGCAGGGTCCCGTGTGCTGTGGTCCTGTGACATCAGTGCCCTGTGCTGTGGTCCTGGGACGTCAGTGCCCGTGTGCTGTGCTCCTGGGATGTCAGTGTCCTGTGCTGTGGTCCTGTGACGTCAGTGCCCTGTGCTGTGGTCCTGGGACGTCAGTGCCCTGTGCTGTGCTCCTGGGATGTCAGTGCCCTGTGCTGTGGTCCTGGGACGTCAGTGCCCTTGTGCTTTTAACAGAGTTCCCTGTGATGCAGTCCTGGAACTTACTGCACCTGTAGAGAAGAACGTTACTTCCAGTTTCATGGCAGACACCAGAGCAGCTGTGTTCAGAGTTTGGGTGCCAATGGTGTCAGGAGGTAAGGGCTTCTAGGTGTTTGCAGCGGAGCAAGCAGCAAGGCGGGGTGGTTGCTTCAGTGTCTTGTGGATACTTCCTGAGGGCTGCCTCTACTGTAGGGTAGCATTGCCCAGGCAGCTCCCTTAGTAGCCCACATATCCCTTGGCACTCAAGGGGCCTTCTCCAGACTGGCTGGTGTTCGTCTCTCCAGGGGTAGGTGGGCTGCAGTGCAGGTGGATTCCTGGCCCGTGGTCCCAGGGGAGAGTCATCCAGGAACAGAGCAGGACCGACCTGGAGAAGGTCAGGGCTGACATGGGCAAGCACAGCCTGGGAGCCAGGGCCACTGCATCACGCACCAAGGACGCTCTGCCAGGCCAGCCTGTGTCCTCCTGCTCAAGGACAGCTGTGACGTCCCCAGAGACAAGGCCCACACCATTCATCTCTGCCTGTTGAAAGGGCATGCTGTGAGGTGACCCCCCCAGCTGGGGCCCCCGGGGAAGCAGTGGGTGTCAGGAATTGGGACAGAGAAATCCGCAGGAAAGCCAGACATGGCTGTCTGCTGCCCAGTGGCCTCCCCTTGCCATGTGGATCTGCCCAGCCCAGTGTGTCCACGCCTACAGCCCTGCTCTGAAGCTCTGTCTGCCCTGGCACACGTGGGTGGCTGAGCTCTCACTGCCCCACCACCGGGAGCACCGGCTTTCACTATGGCTGGAGGGAGTCATAGAGGCCGGGCATGAGGGTCCAGCTCTGGGGCCACTGTGGGCAGCAACACCAGAGCCTTCTGTGTCCTGATGCAGCCAGTCAGGGAGTTCTGATGCTCCCCCAGGCCCCAAGGACATTCTGGGAGAAGCAACAGGGCCCTTGCTCTGGGCAACTATACTGCGGCTCCTCCCAAGGGCAAAGCTGGGTTCTGCCCAACTCCTTGGGACTGTGGTAAGCATGGACCCTGTGTCCTGGCCAGGCCCCATGTAAACGAGGTAGGGAAAGGCCCAAATCAGCTGCGGGCAGCTGCCCTCCCCGTGGACGCTGTCGGTCCCTGACAACACCCGAAGCAAGGCTGTGGCCAGGTTCCTTGCAGCACAGTCCTGGCATAGCCACTTGTCCCTCACTCCAAGGACCTGATCCAGCTGATGCCCCCACCCCAGGGTGGAAGCACTCACGTTTTGCTTTTCATCTCCCCATCACTCCCAGCCCCATCGTCTGGAACACATGCATCCACAGGACTACCCTGCACATTCCCACTGTGACACCCCAATGTTAGGAAGCACCATCCTGTGCAAACACTTTGTCCTGACATACTGGCATCCAGAAGAAGCTCCCTGGCAGCACCTCCTTCAGAGAGAGCTGGAGACTGCTGGGTGGGGCACCGCCAGGCTGCCCAGCTGAGGCCTGCTCCAGCCGGTGCCTTCTCTGAGTGCCTCGAGATGTGGCTGGGCTGAGGCCAGCTGAGGACTTGGTGTCCTGTGGAGGTGTCCTCAGGGCCAGCCCCTCACGCCAGGTTGAGGATCAGCTTTGCAGGTTACCGAGGGCTTCAGTGGAAGCAGTCTGGGAACTGTCCTCTGGCTACAAGGTGGATTTTGGTTCCAATGGCCACTGTCCTGGGGCTCTGCTCAATCCGCAAGGCAAGAGTAAGGGAGGGGCATCAGGAAAGAGTGGTGAAGGAACAGAAGGGCCAGTCCTGTGGTCACAGTCCATAGAAGAATTGGCCATGGCAGGGCAGCTGTGCAGCAGATGTGGCATAGCATGCACATTGACAAATGGTGGTGGGCCATTTGGCTGGGGAAGCCAGGAGCTTGATTTCTCACAGAGCAGGCACTCTTGCTTGCACTGGAGGCTTGTGTGTCTGAGATCCAG
Organism: Ochotona curzoniae; assembly: GCF_017591425.1. NCBI lineage: Eukaryota > Metazoa > Chordata > Mammalia > Lagomorpha > Ochotonidae > Ochotona > Ochotona curzoniae. Next base: position 910,842 of record NW_024466508.1, read on the forward strand.
GCCCCAAGTTTGTCGTGAGTCTGCTCACGGCAGCAACAATCTCTGTGGGTTCTCCTTTGGTGGAGAGCTGCTGTTCCTCGGATGCAGATCCCATCCACAAGGACCTGCCCTGCTGACCGTATCAGCTCCCACTGGTCATGTGTCCCAGCCCCCAGCACAGCTGTAGTTAGATTTCAACCTAGGAGTTGGGTTGCACATTTAAGCTGTATGAATCCCTGCCATCTTCCCCAAACTCAATCATGCAAGAATATGCTCACACCTTCTGAGTAGCAGCATCACACTAAATGCTTAAGGATAAAGTCTCATTTCAATCTCAGCCTCACAGACGTCAATGCCAGGAAGTTTATCAGGAGTCACGTGGCTCGTAGTGTATTCCTTTGAAAGGAAGGAATTGTGCTTCCAATTCCAAAGGACACTCGCTGGAGGACTGTGCAATCACAGCGTTCACCTTCCAAGAAACACACAGGAAAGAGACATCAAGTGATAAGGAATCCAACCACATAACCCCTGAAGGATTGATAACAAACCTATGGATACATAGGAGCCAAGGCTGCAGAGACACTGCTCCTGCAGGGCGGCCAAACACAGTACGTGGCACAGTACTCCACGGTTCAGGCATGGGTGCTTGTGTTCCAGCCTGCCACCACCCACTGACAGCTCTGCGTCTGGAGTCTTGGAGAAGGTCTCATTACTGCCTACTTGCGAATAGCTCGTGCTTCCAGAATAAACCCTGAGATAGTCTGTGCTGGGGCTCCTGGTGTTTTTGGCCACCCTTTCCATTTACTGCACCCAGAATGGATGGTGGGAACTAGCTTGTTCTTCACGCTTATAAAACACTACAGAAATATTTTCTGGAAGGTTCCCAAAGGAGAACTCTTAAATCCACGCACCCATGCCAGGTGGGGGTTCAAGTCCAAATGGATTCAGTGGAATCCCTTTTCTCCCTCCTCCTCTCTGTGGAGTCTGGCAGGAAGGGTTGAGGAAAGTGTGGTGCCTTCTCCATGGGGACTGGAGCCCCATGACCTACTGATGAAGAGATCTTCCCTACAGACCCCCACCCTGGAAAGATCAGAAGCACCTGGGCAGTTTCTCCCCACAGCTCCCTTGCACACCAATACATAGAGGCCAAGTGCACTGGAGAAAGAAGTGGTTGTAGGCAACACACACCACCTGGCCCCAGGCTTGACTTCAGCACAGTTTGAACAGTTCCCACCCACCTGTCTCAAGGGCCCTGGAAAGTCAGACCAAGGGGCAACCAATGCAAAGCAGGTTTAATGCGACACGGTGCAACAGGGTACAGCGAGCCCATGCCCCAGAGCTGGTCTCTCACGGCATGTCTTACTGCTCACAGCCAACTGAAGATGTCGGAGGCCAAGGCCAGCGTCGAGAGGAAGGAAAGAACAGCATGGCCCCGTGGCCTCTCGCCAGCCCTCCCAGGATACTCTCGGAATGATGTCTCGTCGATGTCAGGTAGCTCATCGTTGCATAAGCGCTGGTTACAGCACTTAACGTATACAAAGGGCGTACGTTCTAGTAAGATAAACTCTTTGACCACTGGCGGGCCCGGTATTTCAACCATCGGACAGTACCTGGTGCACTGCTTGGACACGTAGAAGAAACGTGGCAATACTCCTAACAGGAGAACAAGACATGGAGCAGGAAGTCGTGTGAATGCAAAGGTCTGAGCCCTGTTCCCTTCTGCACAAGTCCCTTACAGCCCTGCCACTCTGGGCCCCCACTGAGGCCCCTCAAAGAAGGTGCCGGCTGCACTCAGGGCTTCAGGGAGAGGGTGGCCGAAGTCAGTTGTGGCTACCAGGGGGCCCCAGCCCACACATGTGCATGTAGCAGATGCTGCAGGAAATCACCCAGCTGATTGAGCCCCAACTCCTCCAACACAGCCAGCTGTGGCCTTTGGGACCAGGACTGGGCCACAGGACTCCTGGCCACTCTGGCTGTTGCTCAGAAAGCTGGGAGCTAGGTCTTGGCAGGATCAGCTCAGCTGTGGGCAGTCCTTGGATCACCCCGTTTTCTTCTCTACTTCCCACACCAGGTCAGAACACCAGGCTGGTGGCTGACTTTCCAGAACATAGAAGGCCTGTTGGGGAACAGACATACTAACAGGTTTTGCATTCTCAAGTCCTGAAAATAACACTCTAGGGAGGATATGGGGACTTCCCAATTCTCCCTAGAGGAGGCCTTCACAGTCCCTGACACAGCGCTGCTGTGCAAATCTCTGAAAGTGTGAACTCCTTCTAGAACCTCTTGGGGCTACACTTGTGGCATCGTTTACTGCCTAGGCAATGCCTCCCAGGAAGTGTGCCCACGATGACACGCCACATTCTCATTCAGAAAGGAAGTCAAGTCTCTCTTCTGACTGCCGCCCAGTGCCTCCTGGGTGTGCCCCCTGCTGGCAAATGTTGGTTACCCTCCAGGCCCCGCCTGTGCTTCCAGGGCCAGCGGCCACTGCCCATGAGTTCCCCCTGCTGCAGAAAGCACTGCCCTGGCAGCCCCATACTTACTGATGGCCGCAGTAACGCAGTAGCGCTCGTCCGAGTTACAATTCACAGCATTCTCACAGTCGAAATCATTCTCCAACTCACAACGGTGACAACTCAACCTGTCCTCTGAGAACAAGACACAAGCAAGCCCAGGGTAGGAAAGGGCCCACTCGGGTCCCACAGCAGCTCCAGGCCAGACACACAGCAATGTCCCTCCCCGTTCCCTGGACGCTGGGCAGTGGGTGCCTGCTTCCCGTCCAGCGGCCTGTCCCCTCAATGTCCCTCCTGCACAAGCCCTCGGCAGCCCTCCCCGATCACAGGCAGCCACCAATGGCCAGGAAGCCAGCTAGGCCTCACCACGTGGGCACCAGGGCCGTGGGTGGGACCCGGCCCCACCAGGGCAATCGCCCCTCTCGATGCCCACACTGGTGGGGCCGGGTCTGCCTGGCCCATCTTGGTCCCAAAGCCCGCGGGCTGAACCTACCCTGTTTTTCAATCCTGGTGTTGTTGGTCTGCGCCTGGGACAGGCCCAAGGCCAGGAGCAAGGTTGGCAGGAGTGTCATGTCCGAGGAGACGGGCGCTGCCGACCAGGGCACGGAAGGGTCAGTGCCGGCCCTCTTCGCTGCGCGAGGAGTCGCGGCTCCGTCACGCGGTCGTCTGACTGGGATGCTGCCCACCGCCCTGGCAGTCCTGCACTCACCGCCAGCTACCAGGAGCCGCTGGGCTTCCTTCTGGAAGGTTCCCCTGCGCCTGCGCCCTGGGCGGTGGAGGGGCTGCGGGGTGCAGGCCTCGCCCGCCTCCCGGGCCACCGTCGTTCCGGCTGAGGAGGTGGGAATGTGCCTGGCCGCAGCGAATCCCTGCCGCCCTCCAGGGCTGAAATCACGGCGTGTGTCCGCTGTTGCCAGGCTCGGGGCTGTTTTCCTGATTCCATCCAGAAAGAGTCCAGATGTATTCTCGTGCCCCTTGCGGAGGGATCATTCTCCAAATGCCTTTTGCAAGTGTCGGTTTGCTATCTGAGCGAGGCTGGGCAGACACGGGTCTCTGCTGGTCACTTGGGTGACCTTTCCCGTGTCTGCTTGCTGTTTCCCCGCCCATCTCTTGATGCAGAGAGGAGTCTGCCGGGGTCACAGGTCAGGACCCTTGTCTCTTGGGAGCCCCCGAGCCTCTTGACTGGCGGCGGCTTGCTAGCTCTGGATCTGGCTGCTGTGCCCAAATGCCAGCACGCGGTGATCGGGAGGCTCTGGAGAGGGAAGGCCAAGATGGGGCTGCTGACAGGCAGGGTGGCACAGTTTAGGGGGACCCTGTCAGCTCACAGAGAGGCAGGGAGAGGGCGTTGAGTGCCGCCTCAGAACACAGGCCTTCTCTGAACACCCACTCTGCTGGACAGCACCGGCTCGGGATTCCTTTAGAATTTCAGAACATGGTTTACAAAAATATAGTGCAGGGCAGGGTTGTAACTGAACTTCCCCATATTTTCTTCTGGGTCCTTTACCATAGTTTTCCTGCCACTATTTATAGGTGTGAACCATTTGGAAGTTGACCTCCAATGTCAGGTGTCTCCTGGTACTCAAGTTATGTCAACACCAATTACTAGGATGTCTACGGCAGTCCGAGTTTTACTCTGAACCTAGACCTTTGATGCAGACTCCTGAGAAGGAAGCAAGGCCCAATCTTAGAGGAGACCAAGCCTTTCTCATGCTTGGCATTTAATACGGAGGCATCATAAAGAAGATAAAAGCGCAGATCTCTTATTATTTGGTATACAGATTGCTGTAAATATTGTTTCCATCAAATTATACCATTTCATGAAAATATTCCCTCCTCACTTTGTTATCATCCCTCATGAGTGGCAGCTTATATAATGTTCATATCTGTGTTTTTAAGAAAAATAGGATGTGTGTGTATGTAGGAACTTGCCTCTTGCTACCAGCAAGTTAGATGCTATAAAAATTCAATTTTGAGATGATTTTAACATTATATTTTTGTTTTCATTGGAAAATTTTGTATTTCTCTTCTAATATTTTCAACAACCCTTTAGTTATTAGAAGCATATTGTCCGATTTCTGTGTTTGCACACTTTCCATTTTTTTTGCTGTTCATTTCTGGTTTTCTTATGTTTGGGTTAAAGAGAAATGGATGGGTTTTATGATTCTGAATGTTTTGAGGCTTGATTGGACCTAATATGTGCTCTCTCCTGGAGAATGTTCCGTGTGTTGAATAGACCTGTTGCGGTTTTTGGATATGTGTTCTTTAAGGGTTAACTCGCCTTCCCTTGCGGTATAGCTTTTAGTTCTGAGGTGTCCTTGTTTGGTCTTGCCCTGAGCGGTCCGTGGATGCTGGAGCCTGCAGGGAGGGCTTTCCGGGAGCCTGCTTCATGGAACTGGGCACTCACATATTGTTGGACTCTTGATGACTTGATCCTTTTTTTGGATGTAAGAGAACCTTCTCTCTTTTTACAGTTTTTGGCCTACTGTTTCTGACATAAATATGGTTACTCCTGCTAATTTTTGATTTGTGTCTTCCCAATCCCTTACATCCAGCCTCTGTCTTTGCTTGTGGAATGAGTTTCTTATTAGTATTTCTTATTATTCATATTATCCTGACTTAAGCAGCTAGTCTTTCCATTAGAAAATCTAATGCATTTACATTATTTATAACATTTTAAATCTCTTCTTTACTTTACTTTTATTTTATTTTTTAAAAAAGATTTATTTTTATTATTTTTTTATTGGAAAGGCGGATATACAGAGAGGAGAGACAGAGAGGAAGATCTTCCGTCCGATGATTCACTCCCCAAGTGAGCGCAACGGGCCGATACTATGCCGATCCGAAGCCAGGAGCCTCTTCCGGGTCTCCCACGCGGGTGCAGGGTCCCAAAGCTTTGGGCCGTCCTCGACTGCTTTCCCAGGCCACAGGCAGGGAGCTGGAAGGGAAGCGGGGCTGCCGGGATTAGAACCGGCGCCCATATGGGATCCCGGGCGTGCAAGGTGAGGACCTTTAACCACTTGCGCCACCGCGCCGGGCCCACTTTTATTTTATTTTAAAATTATGTTAGATGACATTTACATAGTCAATCAGGGTGGAAAGGGTCTAGGGTTAGGGAGAAGTGGGTATGATCATTGTTTCCAAACTTCCCATTTTTTTCTTTCCATTTCTGAGGGGGAGGGGAGAGATAAGGGGATAAGCCATCCCAGCCTCCCAACCATTCCAGTACCAGGGGATGGGGAACCCAGGGTCACGATGTGGTATATGCCCCAAGGGTTCTGCAAGCGTGGATGTAATAGCTCTGAAATGCTGCTAATCTCATCAAACCATGGATGAGGAATCCCTTCCAATGACAATTGGCTGACACAGTCAACCTTAGAGTCTCCATTCACCCACATATTTGTTTGGCTGGGGTAATTGTCCATATGTTCTGTACTCTATTCTTTGATATGGTACCAGATGTCCTCTGCAGGCCTCATGTGCACCATGATCTGCTGTCCAGCATTCCATCCTTTACACTGAGGAGGACCAGTTCTCATAAGTGGGCCCATGGACCCTTTACCAGTCAACCTGGACCAAGGCAGAACCCCCCAACTCTGGGGCTCATGGACCTGGCATTCACCAGTCACAGGTAGGCCCAGTGACCTGGGCCAGGAGACCCTCATCCCTGGGGCTTTGGACCCAGCACCCATCACACAGGCAGGTGCAAGGCCCCAGGCCATGGGACCCAGGAACTGCTGGACCCCCATCCCTGGGGTTTACAGCTCCCACCATAGAGGCAGGCCCAGTAACCTGGGCCAGGAGCCCCAGGCCTTCTGGATCCCTTACCTCTTAGGCTCAGGGATCTAGCAGCCATCATGCAGGTGACTCAAGGGCCCCTCTGTCCATAGGGCTCACAGACCCAGCACCCACCACTCCCAGACTGGCATGGCTCATTTCTGCTCAGCAGATGGTTTAGCCTGGTCTGATCCAACCTGCTCCCAGTCCCAGCTTGTGCTGGTTGGTGCTGCAGCCTAGCCTCGCCCAGTCAGCCCCCTATCCCGGCTCCAGTGTGAACTGCCTGGTGTTGTGGCCTGATCCAGCCCCTCCTGCACCCCATCCTGGTTCTTTGGTCTGCTAGTAGATATTACGAACTGGCCCGGCCTGCTCTACCCCCAGACCTGACCCAAAATAGCTACACACCTTGCATGACAACTGTCAATACAAGGTGTGCAACTTTCTTACTTAGAAAACACATTTATTTATTTGATTGGCAGAGTTAGAGGGGGAAAGACAGAGCAAGATTTTCTAGTTGTGGGTTTACTTTGTAAATGGCCACAGCAACAAGAGCTCAGCTGGTCTGAAGCCAAGAGCTAGAGGGTCTTTCCAGGGCTCCCGCAGGGGTTCAGGGACTCAAACACTTGGTCATCCTTGCCTCCTTTCCAAGGCACATAATCAGGGAACTGAGTCAGGACTGGGACAGCTGTAACATGGATAGTACTCGTATGGGATGCTGGCACTGCAGGTGGTGGATGAACCTACTATTCATCCTATTGTGCACATTGGCTCATCAAGCAGGGGCTCTTGAGGGCCTGTCCTGAGGGCTTCATGCTCTTTGGCCACCAGGACATGTGTGCTAGTGGAATTGTCAGCAGTGACATCAGGGCCATGGGCATCTCCAGCTCACAGCAGGTGAGTGCTCATGACACAAGGGCAATATGCTTAACATTCCCGATGCCAGAGCTGGCACTCCCAGGACTATGGGGAGGGAGGCGACAGGGGAAGCCATGAAAGCTCAAACCACAGTCTGTCTTTGGGCCATGTGACTTGTGGAGGTGGCCGAGGACCTACTTCTGCACCAAAGGACATGCACCAGAACCTGCAGTGTCCATGACATGCCAGCCTCTGTGCTTGAGGCCTCCTGGAGGGGAGACGGACACCCTGCCCCAAGGCTCGCAGGGCTTCTGGAGTGTTCCTGGAGATCAGTTGCTCAGGGATTCCACAGAGCCTACAGGTGAGTCAGAGGGCAGCATTAAGCATGCTAGCCAAGTTCATGACCACATGCCTGAAGGGTGTCATCTGATGGACCAGCAGGCATCCTGCTGAACAGCTGTGTTCAGACTGGTTTTTGCGGTGAGAGTTGAGTAGAGAGCATTCTGTGGAAGAGCCCCCCAAACTTCACAAGAGCCGCCTTGCTGAAGAGCAGATGAGACTCCCTAAGCTTCCCCAAGAAACAGGTTAGCACTAAATTAAGCATGCAAGATATTAGATATGTAACCATGGTTACTTCATGTCTTTCATTGCTCAAGCATAGGAGACCCTCTAAACAAAGCCACTGAAACACAGCCAGTATTTGCATGAGTAATACTGCTTGACGTCTAGTTTTTCCTCATTCCACAAGCACACCAACGCCATGTTGTAGTTGGATTCCTCAAGTCTACCGAGCCACCTTAACAGGGGACACCTGATGGACTCCCCCATCTACCCAGTGTCCTCCACAGCCCTTCTGTGTGCTAGCGTGCTCTCATGGGACTCAGCCATTCCCTCCAAGAGGTGGCTTGAATCCTAGGCCTGGAGTAAGACTGTCACAGACAATGTGTGCACACAGGCCTGACTGGCACGTGCCGGGTGGGTGGGGCATGAGAAGCACTGATGCTGGGAAATGCAGCAAGAACATGAGACCAGGGCTCTGAAGGGGTGCTTTCCAACACTGGGACTCATAGTCGCTGGCAGCCAGTGATGACCGTTAGTCCCAACGTGCAGAGACCCAAGCGGGAACAGCCCAAAGCAAATGCGAACTAGCACAATCAGACCAAAAGTTTCTTGCGAGAACTTCCAAACACAAGCTCAAATGTGCAGCATGTGACAAGTGTGGAAAAACATGTCTCAAAGCCATCTCAAGTGAGGTGCCAAAAGAGTTCATACTGCCTTCATCAACAGCCACGCACGTCAGTGGGCACCCACCACCAACAGCTGGATGCAGAAACTGGCCTAAAAAGATGTGGTATGTGGCAAAGACGCTGCAGGGTCAGCAGTGCAGTGTGTGAGAACCACAAAAGCCATGTTCCCTTAGGATGCCAAAAACAAGAAGTGAGGGCAGAGGAGGCAGACCAGGGCAGGAAGGACGATTGGACACGGGCCACAGCTGCCATGCACACACCAGCCCAGGCCTATGGTGCTGGGGCCACAGGCGAGCTGATCCCGGGAAGGGATGGGATGGGACGGGAAGGGATAGTAAGCTGGGGGCTGACAGTCACCATGGCCAGCAGCCGCAGGGCGGGGCTCCAGCGCTCACTCTCCACTTCCCCTTCTGCTGCTGGTGCGGGCCCCATTGGCGCATGCACGCACCCTCGCGGCAGTGGGCGGGGCTGCGGGACGCTCAGGGCAGAAGAGGCACTTCCTGTGCCCCCCACCCCACCAGGCCTTCTAGAACATTCCAGGCCAACGGAGGCGCCAGGCAGCCTGAGTGCGTGCGTCTTTCGGGTAGGCCTCTTGCCGTCCGTGTGGCTGAAGGCAGGTGGCACACAGAGAGTGGGTCCGAGGAGGGGGTCCGTGTGGGGGCGAGCGGCAGCTGGCTGAGGCTCTGGCTTGAGGCGGCAGCCACCGGCCACGGGGGGAAGGTTCCAGAAAGGAGGGGCGAGGGAGGCTGGCACCTGAGGGCCCGTGGTCAGGGCCTGAGGCGGCCGCTGTGGGCTTCTGCTGAGGACCCGATTCGCGGGTGACCAAGCCGTCCCTGCAGAGCCCCGTCCTCGGCGTGCCAGGCCCCTTTCCCTGCGGGAGTGCCCGCGCCTGGATCCCGTGCTGGCTTGGCCTGCCTGAGCCCTGGTCCCTGGGGTGGCAGCGCCCCTGCCCCCACACAGCCTGGGCCTCCTGGGCGCCATGCCCTTGGCGCCGTCCCGGGCCTGCACTGCTCACGGCCAGGCCCCGTGGTCAGTGGGTCGTGGGTCTGCTGAGCCCCTGCCTGCACCTGTTGCGGGCTGTGGGAACCACTGGCTGGGGCTTCCTCCTGGGTGAGCAAGAACGCCCACATTGTCGTGCTGCCCTCCTCCCTGGGCCTGCGCCTTGACTCTGACCCTTGCCAGCCAGCTTGACCTGCCTCCTCCCTCCTGGTCCCAAAGTCTCAGTGGGGAGTGGGCGGGTGAGGCGCCTGCTCTGTGCTCCTCACTTCCAAGGGACCAGAGGACACGCTGCTTGGGCCAGCCCAGGCAGGAAACGTTCTTGAGACTCATGGAGCCCTGGGCTGCAGGCGCCTCTCCTGACCCCTCTTCCTGCCTGGCCCCGGCTTGGGGCGTGCTTTCTCAGGATGCTGTGCCCTCCTCTCCGCTGCCCGGGCTACAAGGCGGCCCTCTTCTCATTTGGCGCCTGGGCCTCTGCAGGGCACCCAGTTCTGCTGGCCAAGCTGAAGGCCACCTTCCCTGCCGCCATGCCGAGCAGGCCTGGCCAGCCCCCCTGTGTCCTCCTGCTTGGCAGCCTGCAGGTTCCCGGGTTCTGGTCTCCTAGGTGGGACTTGGTCTACCTTCAGGCTGTTGTTTCTCACACGCTGCCGGGTGCCCACGGTTCTGTTCCCTCTGATTCCTCTGTGGAGCCGCTGAGCTTTCTGTTGGTTCTGCTGGCTCCTGGAAGATGTCGCCCGGGCTCCCAACCCGCTCACTGTCCCCCTCGCACGATCCAGTCACAGGTGTGCTGTGCCCCGCCGATCTCCTCTGTGCATCTCCTTCTCGGTTCCATTCCGTTCCTCCTGTTTGTCTAGTTCTCCGTAAGAGTTGTCTGAAGATTTCCCCCAAATCTGTCCTGTGTGTCCTGAGGTTGTCTTTGGCTCCGTTCATTAAGATGGAGAGAAAGATGGGGAGGCCAGAGGCAGGGGAGAGAGAAGAGAGAGAATGAGTGTGATTGTAACTTGGGGGCACTTAGTGCACTCCTCTGATACGCGGGACACGTGTGCCTGGGTGTGGCTGCGAGCAGCTCTCGGGAATTGCAGCTACTCCCCACGTGGACGGCGGCAGCGGGCCAAGTCTGCGGGCCGTGGTCACTGCCTTTCAGGATGCTGGTCAGCAGGTCGGGAAGTAGAGTGAGATTGGAATGCAGGCAGTTGGATACGGGACGTGGAGATGTCAACTGGTGTCTTGACGCAGTGGAATTGGTCACCTTCTGTTTTTCGTTTCAGAACGTTCATGTGATTCCTTTGATAAGTCCTGTTGAAAGCTTTTCCTTTGTGAAACCATAATTGTTCTGTCCTCTGTATGCTGTTCTCACAGCAGTCATGGAAAGGTTCCAGGAGACAGCTGGAACAGAATTCAGGCGTGAGACACACTGGCGGTGAGCAAGGCAGCAGGTGTGCGTCAGAGCAGGTGGGCACCTCTCCCGCCACGCGGAAGGGACATCACAGAGCACAGTGGAGAGGGCTCATGAGACAGCCGGGGCCACGAGCTGAGCTGAGCTGGGCTGAATCCCCGTGGGATGGAGCAGGTAGGTGCCCCAGGGGAGAGCTGAGCCCAGAGATGTGTAAGGATAAGGACGGCAGGGCCGGGAGGAGCCAGGACGCAGGCTTGAGCCAGGACGGACAAGTCAAGGCAAGAAATCCGGAGAGGTGGCCGGCTGCTGGCGTGCACACGGGGCAAACGCGTGCCCAAGGGCAAGATTCGGTTACGGGTGGGGTTTCTATAGCACGAGGCAGCTGAGGGCCGGGCGGGGAGGGCATTGCTGTGCAGCCTCTCGGGATAGATGTTGGAGGAAGTTGAGCTGGGTGAGGGGCAAGGCGTGGTGGGAGGCGGCTGAGGCGTCAGGAAGCAGGAGAGTGTGTGAGTGGGACAGAGGGCTGAGGTGAGCTTCCCGTCACGTGGCTGATGTGTGAAGATGGAGCAGAAGCGCATCTCAGTAGTGACCCCCCGCCAGCTGCCTGGTGAAGGGGGAACCTGAGGAGCAGTTGCCATAGAGGCCGCTCCCCTGGGGTGTGAGGAGTCCTGATGCTCCCTGGAGCTGGGGTCTGCAAGAGTGTCAGGTTGCAGGTGGAGCACAGGTCCCGCGGGTGGGAGGATGTGGGGCAGTGAACTCAGTGCACAGGAAAAGGGCAAGGAAGAAGGCGTGATGCACCCAGGGGCTTGACCGATCAGCGAGGCCCTAGCCTTGCAGTAGTCTGGGGCCGGCGAGCCGTGGTGAACGTCAGTGTTTCTCCCCTTGCCGCGTGGGTGTTATTCTGATCCGTGTGCTATTGACCGGTCCGTGACCCTTTCCCAGAGCTGGAAGGAGGAGGGGGGGCCTTGGCAGCCCTTGAGGAGCTGTGTGTAGAGACCCAGCAGGAAGAGCCCTGGAAGCTTTGTTTCAAGAATGTGCTGAAGAGAAGTTGACGTGCTGTGTGTACGAATTTGCGGAGGAGAGCTGGAGGGAGCGTGTGGCAGGTGTGGGACCAGCGACGGGCCTGAGGCTGGCAGCAGCACAGGAGTAAAGCAGCCTTCCTGGCAGCGGAGGCGTGCTGGGGGCAGTGTCTCACTCCAGTTGGAGTGGCTCGGGGGCACTGCTGCCACGGCCGTGGCCAGCTCAGGTAGGACTGTGATTGGGACTGCAAACAGTGCATTGCGCTAGGAACAGAAGCAGAAAGGACAAGGAGTGAAGTCAGAGATCCCTGGAGGCCAGCTCCGAAGATGAGGATGGGAAGGCAGACTGAGGGACTGGACTGCCTGTGCCTCTGGTGGGATTACTGGGAGGAGTCGGTGGGAGTCAGGAATGGTCTGAGGTGCGAAGGCTGCCGCTCTGGTGTGGTGGGGTGCTGCGCCCACCTGACGAGGTCGGTGGTGTGGGAGCAGACCTCGGCTAAGTCCTCTTTGTCTTGCTGGCGGCCTTGGCAGTGACTGAGAGTGGCTGCGCTTGGCAGCTGGGCAGCGACGGCAACAGCTATAGCCAGCTTGCCTTTTGTGGCAGGGGTCCCTCGGGCTGTGAGAAGACCCGTCTTGACCACAGTGGGCATCGGGGTGGACGGTGTTAGAGGCATGCTGACAGTCTGTGTGAGTGTGTATGATCTGTCCATTGGCTAAGATCAACGGTAACAGTTTGTTGGGAGGTTGTGTGTTGAGGCGGGGACCCAGCCTCAGGGACCCTCTAGGGATGTGGGGAAGAGGAGGCATTGTCACGGGAGCCCTCGGTGATTGCCAACCCAGCAGTAAAGGGGGCATTTGGAGGCACTGCCATCGATGTACCAAGCAGGGGCTTGGGCACATGAGTGTGCGTGAGGTGGTGACATGCAGTCATGGGAAGGGGGAAGTCAGGGCAGGAAGTCTTGGGCTGAGAGAGGCAGCAGTGGACAGTGCCTGTGGGCTGGAGGGGGGACATGAGGTACTTGGGCGCAAGATGGTGATGTAGACTGACAAGGCAGTAGCTGGGAAGCTCTTGCAGTCCGTGGGAGGGTCGTGTTGTGAGGACCGAGGGAAGGCGGCTTTCTGGGGCTCAGGTACGGGAGGATGCCATTCCCGGGATCCTTAGGCCCCGGGCCAGCCGTGCCGAACTCTGTCGAATTCCCTGGAGAAATAGGCCCCAGGGTGGGAGAGTCCCCTGCCTTTTGGACCAGAAACCGAGTTTTTGTGCCCGAGAGCCATGAGTGTAGATTAGGAGGGGGTTTCTGTGGGTTGAGCAGGTGTAGGGCCTTGGGAAAGCGCCTGCGTCAGAGTTTGGGAAGGGGATGGTGAGGGGGAGGTCTCCTGTGAGGGACGATCTGGTTTGCCTTTGGAACTTTGTATGGGGTTTTAGCATGAAGAGGGAAGTTTGGAATCTGGCCCAGGAAACAGAGGAGATGTGCTTTGCGGGTGGAGACAAAGGGAGTATAATGCGTGCTGGGGGCCATGGGAGTGGAGCAAGTGGGGGCGCAGGAGGTCTCAGGACGGTGACAGAAGTGGAAGCTATCACTTTCTCTGACTTAGCCCATAACCTTTCTCAGCTGGAAAGCTCCCAACACTAGTGGTATGTTGGAGACAGGTCCTTTGGGAGGGACTGCAGCATAGATAAGCACCAACATATTGAAGAAGTGTGCTGGGCGCAAGAATACTAGGGACTAGATCTGCCTGGAGGGCCTGCTCAAAGACGCGAGGCTGGCCTCTAAACTTTGGGGTCGCATGGACCCAGTGAGCTACTGTTATCGGGTGCAGCCAGTGATAGCCAGCACCCCTTGACAGTGGGCAAGTGAAATGTGGCTGTGTCCCCTACCCTCTGTCCTGAAGGTGGGTCCTAACAACAATGGAATGATAATTGCATGCTCAACAGCCCCCTTCCTAAATTAGCCAGGATATTGGATGCAGACAAGTCCAGCTAGTCTCGGCATTGTTAGCTACAAGCCCAGTTCCTGTTCCTGCACATCCCAAGGAGCACTAATCAACTCCTTAGCCCACAACACTTAGGTGAGACCTGTCAACTGAGAGGGGATGGTATTGCATTGTTGTGTAACCACACCCCTCACAAGCCCCTTTAAAAGGCCCATGAGGCAGGGGCTCTCTCTCTTTCTGGCCAGGTGCTTCCATTATTCTGGCACCTCGACTCTTGGCTGACCCAGCACAGGTACTGCCCTGAGCATGGTCCCTCTGTGCTGCTTAGAAGGGGCAATGGTTATAATAACGTTGTTTCTGGTTTGTGTGCCGTCAGGAGTTCCAGGAGAGACATGGCCTAGCAGTAGTAGAATGTGGGCAGAGGAGCCAGGGAAAGGTGAATGTCTGCGGCTTTGTAAGTGTGCCCAGGACTTTGTGAGTGTGTCCGGGTTATTCGTTGCACGTCTCTAAGGATAACTTATATTGTTGGGGAAGCTGGGACATAGGTTTTCAGCTTCGTGGATGGACTTAAGGATGTGATTCATTGGATTATGACTGGTTGGATTGCTGTATGGACTTGTGATTTGTTATTGTATTATCACCAAGCTTAGTTAATAAAGTCTCCTTAGTAAACCTTAAGTTTGATCTCGCTCGCACCTGCAACACTACTGAGCAAGGCGAGAATGAGGTTCAGACCGGATCGACAATGAGTGGCTGGGGAAATGGTGCAGAGGAATTGTGAAGGCATCCTTTAGGTTCTGGATGGGAACGGAGGAGCAGCAGGGAAGATCTGAGAGCAGAGCGCAGGGGTTAGGCACAGCTGTGCGTGGGGGACGGACAGAGGCATCCGTGTCAGAGGGCCTGTGCTTGGACCGCAAGCCCTGGGCACACAGCTGTGTGCAGAGTGCGGGAGAAGCGGTTTGTGTGGGGGAAAGAAACTGCACTTGGCGTGACGGAAGTGTGATGTTGCAGAGACAGCTCTTAGTACGGTCAGCTGTGCTCACATCTCACAATTGTGCAATTCAACAACAACAAAAAAATATATTTCCAAGTTGAAAAGATATTTTGATAATTCTTCCCCTCCACCTGCAGTATTCTCACGATGATTTTGAAAGCCCTCATTTACTAAGAAGGCCATGTGAGTAAACTGGCTTTCTTTGGGCCACTGTTCTGTGGCCCCGCAGTCCCCTCTTCCTGACCTTCCATGCCTTGTATCCATGGGCGTTCCTGACACCGCAGCCGTGTAGTGTGTAAGCTGGTGCATGGTTACTGCTCCTGAGATCTCCCCTTTGTCCTGGGGGGGACACGGGGAGCCTGCAGCCCTGGCACCAAGCTGCTGCTAACTTCTCACCTGCAGGTTCAGCTCCTGCAGGAAACCATGATCCTGCTTGCCCTACTGCTCGTCGTGGGGCTCCCTCTGGTGGAGAGCAATGGCACTGCCGTTAGTGAGCAACGTTGTAAGTGTAGGGGCTGGGACTTCACTGGAGTTGAACTGGACATTAGGAAAGGTGTGGTGGGGTTGGATCATCGGAGCCTACTGAGTGTGGACAGTGGTGTGTGAGGGCGATGGGGGTGGCCTCACTAGCAGAAGAGGGTCCAGTGGGTGGCTTGCTTTTCCCAAGAACCTGACGGGGTGGGGTTGGGGGTGTGGGCGTGGTACCTTCCCTTCAGGTCAGGCCACAGTGGCCGTGTCCAGTGCCGTCCCAGAGGACACTGGCCCATGGCAGCTTCCTGCCCTCCTGGGACAGGTGGCCTCACCTGCAGAATACAGTTCTCGCACCCATGGCTGCCATGTGGCACTTCCTCAATCCTGTCTCTGAGGGCAGAATACTTCAGTGCTGCCTGGCTTTGCTCATGGACCTGGTGATGGACAAAGGCTGTGCCAGGGCTGGGCCTGCAGTGGCTGTTCTGGGAGGAGGTGGAATTGGTTGGTAGTGGTGGGTCAAAGTCATGAAGGTGAGATCTCTAACGCCTCTTTCCTCCTCTCTCAGGGACCTATAATGTGACCTGTTCTGAATGTTGGAGCATCAATACATTCCACTGTCCTAGAAGGAAAACCTGCCTCTATGATATTAGGCGCTGCATGACACTGTCTGTGCGTGAGTACCTTTAATCGTGTCAACGTTGAGGCTAGGTCCTGAGCAGTTTTCAAGGCAGGGCCAGTCTGCTGTCTGTGTCCCTCACCATGATCTCTGTTGGCCCTGGCATCTTCCTGTCCTGAGAGCAAATTCCCAGGGACTAGGGTCTGCTTCATGATGGGCGATGTGTACTCTCCTGCACTGACGGGGATTGTGGCAGGTGGGAGGAGCTGTGTAAAGAACTGCCTCATGTCCAGGGCAAGGAGACTGGCTGGGCCACAGAGCCGCGGTCCTTGTCTGACTTGGTCATGTGGTAGACTCCAGTGGCACTTCTTGCCATATGGTCATGTGAGGAGTGCTTGTCACCAAGTGGGTGCAGGGGGGTATAGATGTTTTGGTCAGTGCCAAATATTTTTTTCCTCTGTTTTCAGCTCTTACTGTAAAATCATGTCGTGCACAATGGCCAGCCGTCTTAAGCCTGTGTTAACTTTTTCAGAGTGTGATGAACATAAACAGGTGGACCATATTTGGACAGAGTGAGCCAAAAAATGAAAAGTTTAGGTAGAGATTTTTAAAACTTTTTTCTTTGCCGTCTGCCCACAAATAGCAAGAAAGTGAGCGGCTACACTGAGTTCTCGGGCAGTGCAGCCTTGACATGTGTGACCAAAAACAGGATCCCCTTTTCCAGACAGCTTTATGGGGACTCCTTAGCAATGCAACATGGCACCACATCCCAGGTCTTGATGGCAATGCACTGAGGACAGCACATGGATGGACAAGAAAATTTTATACCTGTAGAGGAAGTTGACTTCCAGACTCATGGTCTAGACTCTACTTGTCTACCTAGACCCCCCATCCCCCCTCAGACATTTCCTGAAGGGTGCCGACACGTATCTTCTGTAGCTTCCTCTTCTTAGCTAGGGATGTAGACCCTGCTTACCCTGGGCTCAGAGATCTCTGTCTCATGCAGTAGAGCCATCTCACGAGCTGGAGAATTCTCGGCCACCGCCAATGTCTGTGTCCCCCAAATAGATCTACTGCCTCTGAGTAGTTGCTGGATTCTGAAACTGACAAGTTTATCCATTAGTATGAGCAAGATTGGGACAAAACAAATAGCAGTGCGGTACAAGGAAATATATCAGGCCTGGCACAGGTGCCTAGCAGCTAAAGTCCTTGCCTTGAATGCACCAGGATCCCATAAAGGCACTGGTT
This sequence comes from Ochotona curzoniae, assembly GCF_017591425.1. NCBI lineage: Eukaryota > Metazoa > Chordata > Mammalia > Lagomorpha > Ochotonidae > Ochotona > Ochotona curzoniae. Next base: position 927,879 of record NW_024466508.1, read on the forward strand.
CTAATCTCGGAGACAACACTTTTCATCCAGCTCCCTGCTTGTGTCTTGGGAATGTAGTCAAAGATGGCCCAAAGCCTTGGGACCCCGAACCAAGGTGGGACACCCAGAAAAGGCTTCTGACTCCTGGCTTCAGATCGGCATAGCACCGGCCGTTGTGCTCACTTGGGGAATGAATCATTGGACGAAAGACCTTCGTCTCTGTATCTCCTCCTCTCTGTATATCTGACTTTCCAATAAAAATAAAATCAATCTCTTTTAACAAGAAAATATACCCCATTACTTCCCAAGTTTTGGGAGTTGCTGGATTGTGCCCGTGCAGATTGTAAACCCATCCCGCCCGAGCATAACGGTGTTCCGTATCCCTGTCCGTGAAGATGGAGGCGTTAGGGTGGAGGTTCTTCCTTGCTCTGTGAGAAAGCGGGCCTGCCGGCTAGCCGTAAATGCTTCAGCCCAGGCAGCCACATACTTGAGTGCTTGCTGTAAAAGCTGGCCTGAGCTATAAGCCAAGTTACCTAGAGAAATGAGGAGGTTTTTAAAATTTGCTTCATGCGCCATGTCATGACACTGTAATACTAAAGAAGAGGTGAGTGAGGATGCTTCCTGCCAAAAGCAGTTTTCAGAAAGAATCAGGAGAAGACGTGGATAATCCATGCCTGCCTTACAGATCAGCAGCCATGGTACTAAGAAAGAATGGGCTCTGCACATCCTCCTTTGAGCTCTTGGATTGGTTCACAGGAGCAGGCAGGTTCTTCCTGCACGTGCACCTAGGAAGGTTAAGCGGTAGAGTTTTAATTCTTGGCAGATGTCCAACGTGGGATGCCCTGTAATGTGCCTACAGTGTATGTGTTCAGCAGCACCTGTATGCTTCCTTCCACTTAGGCTGTGGCTGCTCTGAAGGACAGCCCTCCTACCAAGTCTTTAACAGAACCAAGTCTCCTGGGGAGCTGGCTGCTCATGGACGTTGGGATCTGGCACTGGGAGGATTTTATTACTGTATTCCACCAGAGCCTTGGGGCCCAGCCACATTAATAACACACTTCATGTGGCTTTGGTCAGAGGTGAGGAAGGGTTGCCCTGTTGTGGACTAGGCTTGAGGGAAGCCACAGGCACTATTCATTCTGAGAAGGGCAGTCGGCAATAGTTTAAGCCATGTATCTGAGCTCTCTTGACAATGCTTAGCTAGAGTTTTCTTGAGGCTATGGTTAGCCTTTTCAATTTTATCCAGTGACTGAAGTCTCCATGAGGTGAGGAGACGGTAAGAAATTCCTAGAGCTGTGGCTACCTGTTGAGTTATTTAGACACAAACGAGGGGCCTTGAAAGCCCACAGCGTGGCATTATCTCTTTTAGCAGGGCCTTGGGTGCTGCTTGTGCTTCTTCTACTTTAGTTGGGAATGCTTCCGTCCAACCTGTGAAAGTAGCAATAAACCCAGAAGACACTTGGAGGCATGGCAGCAAAATGAACCTGCTGGTCATCATCTGGACAAGTCCCACTCCTCTACACAGGAGTCAGCAAAGGTGCTGGCTGAGCATGACCAACAGGGCTGTTTTGTAGACAAAGGGGGCAAGAATGAGCTTCCTTTAGGACAGTATGTGATCCCTACCTGCAAATGCTCGCGAGACTACCTGTATTGAAGCTCCTCTTCCCAGGTAGGTGGAGCCATGCATTTCCTTAAGCGTTTCCCACTGAGAGGCCATTGCAATGTGACCTTATGACCTGAAGCCCACCATCCACTGGCACCTTTTGCGTCACCTCACCCTTGTGCACATTCAGCCTCTGACCGTGCACTGAGTGGCTCGGTTGTCTGTATAGACTGAGGAGTCACACTTCCTGTGCTGTGCCAGGGTATTTCCTTTCCTGCTATGACCCCACTCCTTCTGGTGTCCTTACAGCGAATGCCTGCTGCTTCCTCAGGCCCCAGCACCTCCTGCAGTGGGTTTGCCGTCTCCCTCCCATGCTGCCTGGGTTCTTAGCAGTCAGTAGGCCTCTTTCCACCTTGCTGCATGTGCATGGAACACAAAAAAAGCACATTTACAATCTGTATAGATATGAACTCACTGACCTCCTAACTGCAGGCTCTGTTTAAAGCAGCCAGTTCTGCCTTGTGAGCTGAAGTATCGCTCGGCAGTGCCTGAGTGTCCGGCACCTGGCTAAGGCCCACGAAGGTGTAGCCTGCCTGTCTGACTGCCTCTTTCACGTAACTGCTGCCATCCATAAACCATGCCACATCTAGATTCCCTAGAGGTCATCGTGCTGGTCAGCTCTGTAGGGTACATGTGGTATGTAGTTGCTACACAGGAAGGGGTAAACTCCTCAGTGCTGCCAGAAGGTTTAGGGAGGGGCTGCAGCATAGATAAGCACCAACATATTGAAGAAGTGTGCTGGGCCCAAGAATACTAGGGACTAGATCTGCCTGGAGGGCCTGCTCAAAGACGCGAGGCTGGCCCCTAAACTTTGGGGTCACACGGACTTGGGTAAGTTAAGTTAAGCTTAAGTTACTAGGCACACATGAAGAGTCATCTCAGGTGAGTCTAGCAATAGGGCTTGATATTTTGTGAGATGTTCCCTGTTAACCATTGATGCTCCTTAATTTCTAAAACTCCTTGTATTTGCTGTGGTGTTTGAACCTCAAGTGGCTGACCTAAAGTCAGCCTTGTCGCTTCCTCTGCCAAGAGCGTGGTGGCAATAACTGCCCTTTAGCATGCAGCCCACTCTGCGGTCACTGAACCTGGACTACAGAAAATAGGCCACTTGTCTTCTCAGTCGGTGTCCCTTGAGTCCCTGTTTGCAAGCTTATCAACACACCATAACAATTGACTGAGACTTAGCGGAAATGAACTTTACAGAAATGTCAAGGTATACACATCTCCTTAAAGGAATTAAATATTCAGGCATAGCAAAAACTGATGAGATTTGAATATCTTCTATGTAACAGCCTAAGACAAAGTAAATCTTTGAGAGCAAGGTTTACCCATCAACCCCAGTCCAGCATGGAACACAAAGGTCCTGCACGGGAAGCTAGTACACAGTGACTCTTGTGAATTTAACACATCAGCACTCTTATGTGTGACGTCAGTGATCACCTGAGGCTCTTGATACGTGATCCTAGGCTGTGGAAGGCTCTTTAGAATCTGCTACAACCCCATCAGTCATTAGACAAGGTCACACACAAAGCAGGAATTCTCTGCTCCCTTCCAAGAAGAGCCCAGCCCTCTTGGAGGGCCACTTCTTTTCCCTGGGGCCTGGATGGCAGAGGGACACTCGTGGCAGCAGTGTCCTATCTTTCCACCCCACCTCTGCCGGTCCAGAGCGCCATCTGGGTTGATTCTGAAGCCAGAAATACTAGTCAGGATTTCCATTCTGTGAGTCTGCTGCAGACTCTTCCCCGTGTTGGAGCATGCTTCTGTTTAACCTCTGACATCTGAATTACCACAGGACACTGAAATGCTCACTTACTTGTGTACACTCATTTTACCACCTAGCGCATGAGGCTTTGGGATCCAGTGGCCAGTTTCGAAACTGTACTGAGTGTGTCTGTGGGCAAGCACACGGAGCTATTAGAGCTGGGCAGTTTCTGTAGGATCTCAGAAGACAGAAGTAATGCCCCTTTTATGCACAGATAAGTCACCACACCTGGGTAGACACCACCAATGCCAAAACACATCTGGTACCATAAAACTACATGCAGAAGTGTTGGGGGCTCCTTCACAGCACTGCAGACAAGCATGGATGTGAAGACCATCACTGGATACAGACATCTAGGAGCTCACACCCTGCCCCAGGAAGCTGAGCTCCTGGGTAATGAACCAACTGATGGAGCTTTGGATGAGTCCCATGGCTCCTGCACCCTGGAAATCCTCACGCTGTGCTGTGCCTGAGGCTTGTGACCCCAGAAAGTCTTGTCACCACTATGCTGTTAGTGATCCACAGGGAACATCTGACAAAGACCCCGAATGCTGAGAAGGTTAACTCAAATGCTCAGGGAGCCCCTGTGCCCTGCCTGAGGCTTGTGACCCCAGGAGGTCTCGTCACTCGATCACTGCTGCTGGTGACCCACATAGACTTCAGGCAGAGGAGAGCAGCTGCCCAGGAAATGGCTGTCAGGGACTCCAAGCACCTCCGGCATTGAGGGCTCCGTTGGCACTCTCAGAGGGTCTGAGGTGGTGGAGCCTCAGGCCTGGGCGATATCCCAGGGCGGATAGTGACATGGAAAGCAAAACCAATGAACTAACAAAACAACAAAACAAAACAAACCAGATGCCCATAATTCTCTCTGTGTGTCTTACCTGCACCTCAACTGTTGTGGGTCGCTTTGCCACTCTCGGAGGGTCTGAAGTGGCAAGGCCTCAGGCCTGGAACATGTCCAGGCTGGCTAATATCTAGGTATAACCCTCCACTTCTCATGAGTGCCACATGAGCTGAGGGATACACTTCGTCTCCCTCAGGTTGTTTGAGGTGGCAAAGCATTATGCCTGGAGTCCAGCAACAGGACCAGTCCTCTCACACTAAGGTTATGTGGCTTGAGATGGGAGTGGCGAGGCACCCCCCCCCCCATCCAAGGATACACACTCTCTAACACAGAGATAGAAAAAAAGGGAAAAAAAATAACACAGGTGGAGGAGATGTGGCTTCCAGATACAGGACTCTGAACTGCCTGCCTGCCTAGAGCACATCAACTGGACCCTTAGAGGCTGTCATCGCCACAGGATGGCAAGGTCAAACGTGCAGTGAAGACAGCACGTGAGGCTCTAGACCACTCTGGATTCTCACTCATAGGCCCCACTAACCAATCAAGCAGACAGCAGGGAGAGGCATGGCAGGCCTTGGCAGATGGGAGCATCTTGCTAGGCCTTTAGCTTGCTTGGTCTAGCCCCTGTGGTCCCCAGTGCCCTCATCAATGTCTTAAGCTTCACATTCCAGCTGTGTTCAGGCCTGCACAGAAGGCCCCCGTTGGCTACCTCTTCATGGCGTGGGAGTATCTGCTGGTTTGACTGCGGCTGAGCTCGCGAGTGTGGACTGTGCTGGTCTGAGTGTCCATGGCGCCTCCTCCGAGGGTCTTTAGGGGCTGGGTGCTGCCCTTTTGGTGTTGGTACTCATGAGTCGGGCTGTGACTGCTTTCTGCAAGAAGCTGCATGCGTGGCTGGCTCTGGGAGTGGGTGACAAAGAGGAACTGCAGTGGGGCTGGCAAGAAGGCAGCAAGTGGGGCCTCTGAGTAGGGAAGGACAGGGTGGCTTTCCTCAGAGATGGGCATCCCAGGACCTCAGCCTGTCCTTCGTGCAGCCAGTCCACCCCATCTCCTGCTTGTCCTTTCCCACCACCTCTAGCAGTTTGGTGCAGATCTAGGTAGGGAAGCTGGATGACCTTTCTGGGTCAGACTGATGTGCCCATCCAAGTGGGAAACCTGAGCCGGGCTAGTTAATATTGACCGCTGCTGACCAGCACCCAAAGCACACTAGTACTAGTGCTGGGGGCCTACCTGGGATTGCTAGATTACAGCATCTGCCAGTGAGTGTCAGAACAAGGGATGGGCAGTGTTGGGCTGAGCCATGAAACTGACCAGTATGTGAAAGAACCAGGTCCGGGATCAGATTCTGTGGGGCGTATGTGGACTCACCCCCTGTAGAACTGCAGTCTTTGCTGGTTTACTCAGGAGCTTGGGGTCGTGAGGAGCTGAGCTAAGTATGACCTTGGAATCCCTTACACTCATGGATACTGTGGTTGGGAACAGGCCAGGCTGGTCCAGGCTGCAGCACCTAAAGGCACCATCAGCGGGGTTTGGGCCAGGCCAGGCTACAACATCCACCAGCACACACAAAGGCTGACAGAGGGGATTGTCTGTGTCGGGTAAGGGCACATGTGAGGTCTGGGTTTGGGAATGGGCCTGGCTAGGGAACTTGAGGAACTGCCCTGGTGGGCTATAGGTTCTGCTGGTGAGCATGCTTCAAGCCTGGGTATTGGTCAGGCTGGCCAAGGCAGCTTTACTTGTCAGTATGTATATGGGTTGGTTCTGATTGAGGGGTGGACCGGGCAGGGCTGGGCCAAACATTAGCACACTGGCATGTGTGGGAGCTAGGATGGAGTGCGGGTCATGCTGGGCTAGGCTGTCACACCGACCAGTTTGCATGAAAGCCAGAGATGGGGGCTGACTGGGCAGGGTTGGGCTGCACCACCCATCAGTGAAAGTTAGGACTGGGGGTGGGCAGTGCTGGGTTAGGCTGCAGCATCTGATGGCAAAGGCCAAGATGGAGGATGGGCTATGCTGGGCTGGGTCAACCACTGGTAAAATCTGTGGAATAGGCCTGGTCAGTGAGCTAAGCGAATGCCTCTGGTGGGTTGTAGCTCCCACTGGTGAGCGTAAGTGCTGGAATAGGGGTAACAAACTGGGTTGAACATGACTGTAGTGTGCCTGGGCATGAGTGTGGACTGGGTATGGGTTGTGCCAGGATAGGCTAGATTCCAGCACCTACTGGTGTTCATGAGAGCCAGGAGGGCTGTAAGACAGTCTGGGTTAGGTCTCAGCACCCACTGAATCATGCAGGAGCTGAGTCTGGACGTGAACAGACATGGCTGGGCTGTAACACCCAACACTATGAGCTGGAATGGGTGTGGACTGATTGGACAAGGCCCCTGTTCCTGCCAGGACAAGAGGGTGGGCCAAGTCAGGCTGGGCCAAGAACCCACCGGTATATGCAAAATCTGCCACCAGGAGGGGGCCTGAAAGAGGAGCTTGGGGAGCTCCTCAACCACAGTGCAATCCCTGCAGCCGAGCACAAGAACCAAGACTGGAACCAGCCCAGGCTGCAGGACCTGCCAGCATATGTGTGGGTCAGGTATGGGGCAGGCTGCGGCAATGCCCACGCCACTGCGTTCCCCGAGCTGATGGGAAAAAGACAACAGACAGTGGGTCATTCGTGTAAGGAGAATGCTGCTTTATTGTGAAAATGCTGCTGTCTTTACACTATTGTCTGGTGCTCTGTACATGTCCACCCTCACTCCCGGGGGCTTGTCTATCTCTCCATACGGCGTTGTTCAACCTCTTGGGGACACACTACCAGGAAGCTGCAGTTGCGGGGATGGCCTGAGACTCTCAATTCCTGAAAGTTTGCGCAGATAGCCGAGCAAACATTTCTGGCAATCACTCAAGCATTCTTGTGACCAGCCTGCAGGCGAGACGGTGGAATTGTCCCATGATAGGGTCCAGGAGATGTCGGCCGCAGCAGTAGGCCATGCTGGGCCAGTTCATAACACGATCTGGCAGATACAATAACTAAGATGGGGTGCAGGACAAGCCTAGTTGGGCTGCAACACTAGCCAGTTCACATTAGGGCTAGGACTGGGGATAGTCCAGCCTGGATTAGGCTGGAGCACTTTCCACATAAGCTGGAACTTTGTGCAGGCTGGGCAGGACAGACTACAGCATCCACTGGCAAATGCTAAAGTGAGGCAACCCATGCCAGACTGGGCCACACCCCCCTCAAAACACTTAACATTTAGTGGGACCAGCACAGTAAGCGAGTAGCAAGGACTCCCTTCCTGGGCTTCTGCTCCCACCGGCAAGTGTGAGAACTGGGACTGGGAACAGACCAGGCAGGGTAGGGCTACAACACATGTTGACTTGAATGTGAGCTGGGTCAGGGAGAGAGCCAGGCGGGGCTAAGTGTCTGTATCCACTGATGTACGCATGAGCCAAAGTGCAGGCTGGTTGGGCTTTGCTGCAGCATCAGCTCGCAGGGGCTGGGAATGGGGGCAAGTCCTGTCAAGTTAGACTGTAGCACCACCTGGAGAGGGCAAGCTCTGGGGCTGGGAGTGGGCCCAGAGGGAGAACTGTGAACACCCTTCTGATGGGCTGCAGCTCCCACTGGTGCGCATGAGAACCAGGACTTAGGGTGAGCCTGGCTGGACAGGTGATACGCCTGCTGGACTAACTGTGGGCTGGATAGTGGGGTTGGTCAGGCTGAGGTACACTGCGGCATCCATTGGTGTGTACAAAAGCCGAATGGCATGTGGGACAGATTGGGTCAGTCTGCTGCACATGCTGGCATGTGCACATGTTAAGGCTCGGGACAGGACTGGTGAGGGTATTTGGGGGTCACTCTGACTGGGCTGCGGTTTCCACTGGTGTACATGAGGGCCACGTGTGTGGTGGGCAGGGTCTCAGCATCCATTGGTTTGCAAAGAGATGGGGCTGGAGACAAAACTGACCCAACAATTACAACCACCAGTGTGTTTATAGGCTGATGTGGTGAGGGACCGAGTCAAACCCCACACTGTCGGACACACACAGGAGCCAAATCTGGGATAACCTCAGTTGAGGTCCCTATGGGGACTCTCCGGGCTGGACCGCTGGACTGAGTGATGACAAGTACCTGAGCGAGTGGAGAACCGAAAGTTAGACTCTGTCAGCCAGTGGACCTTGGAAAGGTTTGCTCATCTTGGAAACAAAAAAAATCAACAGCATTTCAGAACATTGAAAACCACTTGAGCAGCACCATTGGAGAATGCTCAACAACAGGAACCATGGAATGACATCAGGCGGCTGCACGCATCCCTACTTAGAACGGGGGTTAGGACACTGGGACAGGTTCTCCTCTTCTGCCCCCACCCCGCCCCAGATACAGGAAGAAGAAAAAGAAAAGTGTAAGAAATGGTCTCATCCAACTTCTCCTATTCCTCAGCAATTTCCACATGGGCGAGCACACTTCTTAAAACATCATAAAAAGCGAGACAAGAGAGTGAGTCCGCTATGGTGAACAGGAGTGCTAAAGGCTGCTATGTTATTCAATTCAGCAGTGCCCAGCCTGTGTGCTGGGACATGCAGGAACTCTTACAAGGAAAAAGCTGATACACAGATCCAAACTGACAGCCAGGGTCAGTGAGACAGGTGTGTGGGACACACCTGGGAACCCAGGAGCAGCCCCCATGCAGAGACAGCACCCCAAGATGCACAGGCACCAAGTGGCCATGCAGGAAAGACTGCTGTTGCACACGCAGTGGCCACAGGGACGATGACCTGAGACCTCACACGAAAGGTGCTCGGTATGTGTGGTGGGCAGAGAAGCCAACAGCAGACACTCAGCACGCAGAAAACCACACACAGGAGAGCAACGTTCACGTTGGGAACCCAGCCGACAGTGCAGCGTGAGCAAGCAGGATCCCCAAAGGGCATGCTTGGTGAGCCTGGACCTCAGCCAGTTGAAAGTCCTTCTTCATCCATTTGGGAGAAAGTATCCACAGGCCACACAGCCAAGAATGAGTGAACATGTCGGAGGCACAGAGAGCTGTGGCAACACAACAGTCTCAGTGTCGCCAGTCTCCCTAGGAAATAGGGCAAAGACAGGAGAGATTGTGGCTCTCGAGAGCACAGTGGGACCAACTGAAAAGCAGTGTGGCTCAGCAGACAAGTCCTCCCCGTGAGCAGCGGCATCCCACATGGGTGGTGCTTCCTCTTCCTGCCGCTCCACTTCTGCTCCGGCTGCCTGCGTAGCCTGGGAAAGCAGCGGAGGATGTCCCAGGGCCTTGGGCACCTGCCCCACATGGGAGACCCAAAGGAGGATCCTGGCTCCTGCTCCTGACTTCACCTCAGCTCACCTCTGGCCGCTGTGCTATGTGGGGAGTGAACCAGCAGGTGGAAAATCCTCTCTCGGTCTCGTTCTCTCTAGAAATCTCCTCTGTGGGTAATTTAATGGCTCTTGCAGAAAGAAAACTGGCATAATGCCAAGGTCTGCCTAGGCTGCAGCAAGGAGGAGAGGAGACATTTCCTGCATGTGGGAATGAGACCTGTTGGTGTCAGGATGGGCACTAGCATGCAGCCTCTTCACTCTAAAATGCTTCCCCGACTCAGGCCTCGCCTGGCTGCTTGGCATTCTGTGCACAGAGCTGGGAATGGTGGCCCCACAGAGGCATACATGGGAGAGTCCTTCGCCGCCTCAGTCTCACTTGAAAGAGTGCCCTTAACCCCGGCCACCGCAAGTAAGATCCTCACCCCACCCAACGCTGCCCCACACGCGTATAGCATGAACAGTGTGATCTCACAGCAGCTGCACAAAATGCATGCTCAGTATATGGCCACCGATACCGGCCTTGACGGCCACAGATGTGGCAGTGTGATTGGAACATGGCTGTTGTGTGCCTGCAGACACAGGAATGCAGGGGTCACCTGCTGAGGCGTCCGAGTGCTGTCTGTGTCAGCAGCCCGGGGCCGATGTGGAATAGTGGGGTGACGGGGTGAAGGGTGCTAGGAGTGGTGTTGCACAACTCTCCATGAGTACAGAAATCTCTCCAACACTTAGGCCAACAGAAGTGGAAATAGTGAGCACATCATGACTAAGCTCACATGAAAGCAGATGCAGCTAGCAGAGCAGTGCTGTCAGAGTAACTCTGAAAGGCTAGTGTTTAAGGAGAATGGCTGTCATAGAACAAGTAGGTTAGCGAATAAAAAGCAGAAAATGACATACTTCACTGCTGTGAGAGGGAAAACCTGACCACACACACAGGCAGAGCAATTGCTGATCGACTTACTGATGGAATTGGAGCAGGTTGCGAGCGGAGCGCTGAGCTGTGCTAGCTGTAGTTATAGCGCCATGCTCGCATTGTGCAAGTGCACTGAATGCTCAAGGTAGGGTGGTCTACTTTTCTGCAGCCTGTGGGGCTGTCATAGCCAGGACCTTGAAGAAACCAGGCAGCAGTGGAGACTTCCAAGATGAAGGCCACATTCAGGAGTGCATGTGACTCGATGGGACTCACGTCCAAGTGTCCAGCCATGATTCTCGGCCCTTCTTGCCTTTTGTGGGTGAAGTCTACAGCCGAGGTTCTAGGGCAGTTTTAGGAGGCACACACATGTAGTGACCAGTAAGTAGCAAGTGTGGGATGTGGTCCCCAAAGTCAGCAGCAGCCTATCCAGAGGGAACTGACCACCCCAGCTAAGGGGGCAGGTTTCTGACAGGTTGAAGGGCTGTCACAAGCCAGCATGGGCTGGTCAGCTAGCTAAGAGGGCATGTTTCTGATAGCTCCTGGACATAGCTCCTGATAGCTCTGTTGTGGACAACACAACAGACATACGCTTGTCAGATGGGCAATGAAGGAAGCTAACTGACTGCTTCTAGTCCTCAGTTCCTTCTGTGTTATCAAGGCAGCCAGGCCTGGAGTCGTTCATGCGTCTGTCGCTGATGGTCAGTTCCAGGCTCAAGTGTTTGTATTCTACACTCTAGTTTTCAAGGAGGCTTGCAATTTTGTCTCATGTTGGACTGTGGTCAGTCTGATGCTGAACTCTGTTCAGGTGGCCTTGGCTGCCTGAGGCCACTGGGCAAGGCATCAAGAGGAGACCCGTGCTTGTTGGAGCCCGTGTTGGAATGGTCCCTCCTGTGCATGCTGGGAGGAGGGTGGCAGGCAGGGCTTAGGAATATTTGCGTGTGGTTGAGGAGCTGGAACGCTGGGCCAAAGGACGTGGAAAGGCCCGTGTCCTGGAGGAGTCTTGCCAGTTGCAGAAACCAACATGAGTCCTGTTCATGGGGCACTCCTCCTCCAGCTTGGCATGGTCTCTGGGACACAAGTGAAGCCTGGCTGGTGATCTGCATGTAACCCCGGAGCTGCTCTCCTATTACGGCCACACAAATGGCCAGTGTGTTGCATTTGTGCAACTACTGTTGTGCAGGGCCAGAGGCAGACACAGAGGAGGCAGTGTGCATAGCGAGTTTTCTGCAGCAAGCATCAGTCTCACGGTAATCCGACCCTGGGGAAGGCAGTCATGTGACAGCTGGTGGAGGAGAATGCATGCATGACAAATACAGACAGCAAGTGTGGCATCAGTGATTTCCATGTGCTGTCTTTTTCTCTTTTTTAGGCTTGAACGCTCGTGAAATGCTGGTTATCAAAAACTGTACATACAACTGCTCATTTGTATATCCAGTTCAACAGCCTCCAGAAGCACCTAAAAAGATTGTAACAAATTCTTTCTATTATATTCGATGTTGCGGTAGCATGTCCTGCAATGAAGGAGGCCCGACCAACCTAGAAAGGGACATTCTGCCTGAAATACCTACCGAAGAGCCTCTGCCAGCCCACGCTGTGAATACCCAGTCTTCAAAGGTTTTCCTCAGTTTCTTGTACATCATAGTCAGACGCATCCTGACTGAACCACCCTTATGTGGGGAGTCCAGTCATCTCTCTCGTTCATAGCATCACCCTTGTGTGAGCCAGAGCCATTGACCCACTGGGTTCAGTTGGTACATTTCTGTTTTATGCCAAGATGAAATAAGAAAAAGCATTGTTTGCTCAGCCTGGTCATGTTGGTTTGTGCCGGAGTCCAGCTCCAGCTGAGTTCGGAACTCGCGAAGGGTGCATGGATGAGGCGCAAAGAAAGAGACGGACCACTAGGAACTCTTCATCATCATAATGGACCACGCACAAAAGCTGTCTGCTTTATTTATACAAAATCAGTCAAACTCTGGCTCAGGCTTTTTACATCATGCTCAAGCGGGGGTTTGTAAAGATAACTGCCATTTGTTTCACCTAAGGCTAGGTTGATATTCACCTGGCACCTGGCGCCTGGCTAGGAAAAGGTTATCAATAGATGATGCATATCAGTCAGTAGCACATTCCTGCCACAATTACTTTACAGCTAGTTCTTGAGACAGTCAAGGAAGGAAGAAGGAAAGAATAGATTCCCACTACACCTGAAGACAGAACTCCGTTGATTAGCATAGGATCAAAAGGGGAGTTAGCACCAGTGATTAGCATAGGATCAAAAGGGGGAGTTAACACTCTTGATTAACATATTGCCACAGGACGCAGCCCTAACAGCGATAATAGCTCTTTGGCTAAAAACGGCACTAGCAACATTAGCTTCTAAGTTCCTATTGACGTTTAACAGTAACTCCGCAGAAGCAGGCAATGCCTAAATAAATTACAGAATTCTCAGTGGGGTTGTCTGGTGTCCATGCAAAGGGAGGCAGAGCCGCATTCAGGTGTTGTAGAGACATCCGCCAGGCCTTGCCACACAGCGGCAAGTTCCTTGCGACCTTGCCTGCATGGAACCATACTCTTCACACCTTCCTGTCTTCCACCCCCATCACACGGACTCCAGCAGGTTTGTTTGCTTGGGCAACGTTGGGATGGGTCCCCTGCTTACCTCTGTTCATGGGACCCATACCGGACCAGACACCTGGGAATTCCCTTGGAGTTTGAGTGCTTGAAGGGTTTTTCTCCCTACCAGAAACACCTTGGGTCTTTGAAACTGAGAGATTCTTTTCCTCCAATGGCAAAACACTTTAGGGGCTCAGCTTCCAGTAGGCTGGAGGAGAGGCCGCAGCCATGGGCAGAGCGTCGCCTTGAGGACACCTAAGGTTCTGTGCATGGTTTTGAGTTCTTGGGTCAGGGCCTGGTGGAAGCAGAGGGGAGAACTGGCATGGAGGTGACACCTGGCCCAGACAGACAGGAGAGCTGCAACATCTTGCACTCTTGGAGGGTGAATGGTCCTGCAGGAAGCAGACTGCTCTCAGAACTCAACATGGCCCTGCTTCACATGGGCCCTAGGTGCTTCCCAATGATTGGCATGTGAAAACTGATGTGTGCTTTTTGGCGTGCACACTGTTCTGGCTCTAGTGATGAGGAACTGTGACTTCCCCTTCCTTAGAAAGGCTTGAAGTGGCCCGGGAGCCCTCCACAATTCTTTTTTAATTTTATTTTATTTTTTTTTTTTTATTGGAAAGGCAGATATACAGAGAGGAGAGACAGAGAGGAAGATCTTCAGTCCGATAATTCACTCCCCAAGTGAGCGCAATGGCCGATACTATGCCGATCCGACGCCAGGAGCCTCTTCCGGGTCTCCCACGCGGGTGCAGGTTCCCAAAGCTTTGGGCTGTCCTCGACTGCTTTCCCAGGCCACAGGCAGGGAGCTGGAAGGGAAGCGGGGCTGCCGGGATTAGAACCGGCGCCCATATGGGATCCCGGGCATGCAAGGTGAGGACCTTAACCACTTGTGCCACCGCGCCGGGCCCCCACAATTCTTGATAACAAGCTGACTTGAATGGCTACCACCCCTCTCATTGTGTCTATGGTCCGTATTGTGGAGGGCTCAGACACTAAAGTCCCTGTGTTGTTCACCTCCTCTCCCTGGTCTTTCTGTAAGTCAGTTCACCTACTAGAAATAGTACCAGGATAAAGTTCTGCAGAGTGAGTAATTCAGGCACAGAATTGCTGTTTCATTCCCAAGGCTTCAGATCTGTTGTGATCCCCAGAATTAACCACAGCAGATGCACGGGGACTCCC